>NC_138291.1:101690000-102272500 GCF_965601325.2 Salmo salar
CACTGCAACTAGCTAACTAACGATCAGTTCTGATGCATGTAGTTACTGAAGTAATCACCCAGTTTCAACTAAGGGGGGCTACTTTCAAGCATCTTCAAGCTATAGTTACAGATGTATCCAAGATGGTGTAGCAGTCAGACGTGTGTCTTTGTCTTGTCCCGTCCTGTCCCAAGTATATATTGTTTTCTTCGTATATATTTTGTATATATTTTAATCTCACTTTCCATCTAAGGACTGAATATACACTCCTGCAACCCGCCTCACCCAATGTGGTACGGATCTGCCATTTTTATACTTTAGAACACCCATCGGGAGCTAGCCAGCTAACTAGCTACTAGCAAGTAGTCAGTTAGCCACTGCTAGCGGTTCTCACCGTTAACTTGGACATCAGCCAGCCTCTACCCGGTCAATTCCTGCCAGTCTGCACAGCGAGATATCAACCCAGAGCATATCGGACTGCTTTTTCCCTACCACATCTCCGGATTCCTACCGCAAGCTCTGAACCTCTACACCGGATCATCGCAACTAGCTAGCTGCTATCTGAGTGCCTACTCCTGGCTAACCTCTCTGTCCCGAAGCAAGCACCAGTTAGCTCGAGGCTAGCTCCAAGCACCTGGAGCTAGCCTCGAGCTAGGCCATCTCCCAGCTAGCCAAAGAGGTCCACCAGACAATTATTGGGCTAAAATACCTCTTTTGCCAATTGGCCTGGATAGTTTACTGCCGGCACGGAGCCCCAACAATTCATCACGACTGGTCTGTCGACGTAACCTTCCGAGGTGGTTTCAACAGACTCTTCCATTGCGACGTTGCAGGAGGCCCATCTGCTAGCCCATGCCCGCTAGCTGTCTGAATCGCCGTGTCTCCAACTCGCCTAGTGTAGTAGCGACAATTAAATTGGCTCCCTGACTCCTCTGTTGCTAGTCATTGGACCCCATGATCACTCGGCTACACATGCCTCTCGCTAATGTCAATATGCCATGTCTATTGCTGTTTTGGTTAGTGATTATTGTCTTATTTCACTGGAGAGCCCCCAGCCCTGCCCAATATGCCTTAGATAGCCATTTTGTTCCACCCCCCCAAACATGCAGTGACTTCAGCTGGCTTATCTGGTGCCTCTAGAGACAAAACCTCTCTCATCATCACTCAATGCCTAGGTTTACCTCCACTGTACTCACATCCTAAAATACCCTTGTCTGTACATTATGCCATAAATCTATTCTTCCGCGCCCAGAAACCTGCTCCTTATACTCACTGTTCCGAAAGCACTAGACGACCAGTTCTTATAGCCTTTAGCCGTACCCTTATCCTACTCCTCCTACGTTCCTCTGGTGATGCAGAGGTTAACCCAGGCCCTGCAGCCCCGAGCACCACTTCCATTCCCCAGGCACTCTCATTTGTTGACTTCTGTAACCGTAATAGCCTTCGTTTCATGCATGTTAACATTAGAAGCCTCCTCCCTATGTTTGTTTTATTCACTGCTTTAGCACACTACGCCAACCCTGACGTTCTAGCCGTGACTGAATCATGGCTTAGGAAGGCCCCCAAAAATCCTGAAATTTCCATCCCTAACTATAACATCTTCCGGCAAGACAGAACTGCCAAAAGAGGGGGAGTTGCAATCTACTGCAGAGATAGCCTGCAGAGTTCTGTCATACTATCCAGGTTTGTGCCCAAACAATTCGAGCTTCTACTTTTAAAAATCTACCTTTCCAGAAACAAGTCTCTCACTGTTGCCACTTGTTATAGACTGCTTTCAGCGCCCAGCTGTGCCTTGGTCACCATATGTAAATTGATTGCCCACATCTATCTTCAGAGTTCGTACTGTTAGGTGACCTTCGTACTGTCAATCTCACACAAATTATGAAGGAACCTACCAGGTACAACCCTAAATCCGTAACCATGAGCACCCTCTTAGATATTATCATGAACAACTTGCCCTCCAAATACACCTCTGCTGTCTTCAACCAGGATCTCAGCAATCACTGCCTCATTGCCTGTGTGCGTGATGGGTCTGCGGTCAAACTACCACCCCACATCACTGTCAAACGCTCCCTAAAACACTTCAGTGAGCAGGCCTTTCTAATCAACCTGGCCCGGGTATCCTAGAAGGATATTGACCTCATCTCGTCAGTAGAGGATGCCTGGTTGCTCTTTAAAAGTGCTTTCCTTGCCATCTTAAATAAGCATGCCCCATTCAAAAAATGTAGAACTAAGAACAGATATAGCCCTTGGTTCACCCCAGACTTGAATGCCCTGTGGCGTACTGCATTAGCATCGAATAGCCCCCGCGATATGCAACTTTTCAGGGAAGCAAGGAAGTAATATACTCAGTCAGTTAGGAAACAGAAATTTCAAACAGAAATGTGCATCCTGTAGCACTAATTCCAAAACGTTTTGGGACACTGTAAAGTCCATGGAGAATAAGAGCACCTCCTCCCAGCTGCCCACTGCACTGAGGCTAGGAAACACTGTCATCATCGATAAATCTACGATAATCGATCATTTCAAGAAGCATTTTTCCACGGCTGGCCATGCTTTCCACCTGGCTACTCCTACCCCAGCCAACAGCTCAGCACCCCCTGCAGCAACTTGCGCAAGTCCCCCCCCCCCCTCTCCTTCACCCAAATCCAGACAGCTGATGTTCTGAAAGAGCTGCAAAATCTGGATTCCCTACAAATCAGCTGAGCTACAAAATCTGGTCCCTCTCTTTCTAAAATTATCCACCGCCATTGTTGCAACCCCTATTACTAGCCTGTTCAACTTCTCTTTCGTATCGTCTAAGATCACCAGAGATTGGAAAGCTGTCGCGGTCATCCCCCTCTTCAAAGGGGGAGACACTCTAGACCCAAACTGTTATAGTCCTATATCCATCCTGCCCTGCCTTTCGAAAATCTTCGAAAGCCAAGTTAACAAACAGATCACTGACCATTTCGAAAACCACCGTACCTTCTCCGCTATGAATTCTGGTTTCCGAGCTGGTCACGGGTGTACCTCAGCCATGGTTAAAGTCCTAAACGATATCATAACCGGCATCGATAAAAGACAGTACTGTGCCGCTGTATTCATCGACCTGGCCAAGGCTTTCGACTCTGTCAATCACCGCATTCTTATCGGCAGACTCAACAGCCTTGGTTTCTCAAATGACTGCCTCACCTGGTTCATCAACAACTTCTCAGACAGAGTTCAGTGTGTCAAATCGGAAGGCTTGTTGTCCGGACCTCGGGCAGTCTCAATGGGGGTGCCACAGGGTTCAATTCTCGGGCCGACTCTCTGCTCTGTATGAATCAATGATGTCGCTCTTGCTGCTGGTGATTCTCTGATCCACCTCTACGCAAACAACACCATTCTGTATACATCTGGCCGTTCTTTGGACACTGTGTTAATAGACCTCCAAACGGGTTTCAATGCCAAACAACACCCCTTCCGTGGCCTCCAACTGCTTTTAAATGCTAGTGAAACTAAATGCATGTTCTTCACCCGATTGTTGCCCTCACCCGTCTGCCCGACTAGCATCACTACTCTGGACGGTTCTGACTTGAATGTGTGGACATCTACAAATACCTAGGTGTCTGGTTAGACTGTAAACTCTCCTTCCAGGCGCATCAAGCATCTCCAATCCAAATTAAATCTACAGGAAGCGCCTTCCTATTTCACAACAAAGCCTACAACTTATGCTGCCAAACATACCCTCGTAAAACTCACTATCCTACCGATCCTTGACTTCGGCAATGTCATTTACAAAATAACATTTGCATACACTGTACATAGATTTTTCTATTGTGTTATTGACTGTATGTTTGTTTATCTGTAACTTTGTGTTGTTGTCGCACTGCTTTGCTTTATCTTGGCCAGGTTGCAGTTGTAAATGAGAACTTGTTCTCAACTGGCCTACCTGGTTAAATAAAGGTGAAATAAAAAAATATATATATATATATGTAGGATCTTAATTTGATCACCCTGTTGCAGGAGAACTTTCCTGCAATACAGGAATTGTTAAACCTGTAGTTTATTTGAAGTTTAAAAAGACCTCTGAAGTTTGTCATTTTCACTCAGATATTTCAAGTCCTCCAAAAATGTACATTAACTATGATACACATAATAATTCTGATTTTCTGATGCTGCAGGATTATTTTCAGTCTTTTGCAAACATGCTCAAATTAAGATCCTACATCTGTGCATGAAGCACCTCATTATCAAAGACATGGGGGAGCAGTAAGAAGATGTATCATACTTGGTATGACGGTTTGATCTTATAATAACTGTCCTCTACAGAGTTCTCTTTTCAGAAGATGAAAAAGTATAAATTAATAATTAAAACAGCATTGGCCCAGTGTGAACCAGAAATAATGAAAAGGTAGAAAAATGTAATGTTGTATATCTCAGTCCTAAATGACACCCAATATAGTTCACTACTTTTGACCAGGGCAAGTGCTGGACTTGGGCAGGAGCTCACCAAAGCTGAGTACCGGCACCTCAAAAGTTCTACTGCTTGAGCTGTTCTTCCTCTTATAGAATATCAGCTCAAAAGTATTGTGGAGCTCCTGCTCCTAAATATAAACAGTACTGGCACCTATTTCAGTCCAAGTCAAGCAATGACCAGGGCCCGTAGGGTAGTGCACTATGTAGGGAATGAGGGGCCATTTGAGATGCGGGAAATTAGTTAAATATACATACAATACAACCTGGTGGTATTACATAGGAATATTAAAGACATGCCTCCGGGAACATATATAAAAGGGAGTGAATATATATACAGTTGAAGTCAGAAGTTTACACACACTTAGTCTGGAGTCATTAAAACCCGTTTTTCAACCACTCCACAAATTTCTTGTAAACAAACTATAGTTTTGGCAAGTCGGTTGGGACATCTACTTTGTGCATGAAACAAGTCATTTTTCCAAAAATTGTTTACAGACAGATAGTTTCACTTATAATTCACTGTATCACAATTCCAGTGGGTCAGAAGTGTACATACACTAAGTTGACTGTGCCTTTAAACAGCTTGGAAAATTCCATAAAATGATGTAATGGCTTTAGAAGCTTCTGATCATCACATCATTTGAATCAATTGGAGGTGTACCTGTGGATGTATTTCAAGGCCTACCTTCAAACTCAATGCCTCTTTGCTTGACATCATGGGAAAATCAAAAGAAATCAGCCAAGACCTCAGAATTTTTTTTTTGACCTCTACAAGTCTGGTTCATCCTTGGGAGCAATTTCCAATTGCCTGAAGGTACCACATTCATCTGTACAAACAATAATACATAAGTATAAACACCATGGGACCACGCAGCCGTCATACCACTCAGGAAGGAGACGCGTTCTGTCTCCTAGAGATGAACATACTTTGGTGCGAAAACTGCAAATCAATCCCAGAACAACAGCAATGGACCTTGTGAAGATGCTGGAGGAAACAGGTACAAAAGTATCTATATCCACAGTAAAACGAGTCCTATATCGACATAGCCTGAACGGTCTCTCAGCAAGGAAGAAGCCACTGCTATAAAACCATCATAAAAAAGCCAGACAACGGTTTGCAACTGCACATAGGGACAAAGATTGTACTTATTGGAAGAATGTCCTCTTGTCTGATGAAACAAAAATATAACTGTTTGGCCATAATGACCATTGTTATGTTTGGTGGAGAAAGGGGGAGGCTTGCAAGCCGAAGAACAACATCCCAACCGTGAAGCACGGGGGTGGGAGCATCATGTAGTGAGGGTGCTTTGCTGCAGGAGGGACTGGTGAACTTCACAAAATAGATGGCATCACGAGGCAGGAAAATTATGTGGATATATTGAAGCAACATCTCAAGACATCAGTCAGGAAGTTAAAGCTTGGTCACAAATGGGTCTTCCTAATGGACAATGACCCCAAGCATACTTCCAAAGTTGTGGCAAAATGGCTTAAGGACAACAAAGTCAAAGTATTGGAGTGGCCATCACAAAGCCCTGACCTCAATACTATAGAACATTCATGGGCAGAACTGAAAAAGCATGTGCGAGCAAGGAGCCCTACAAACCTGACTCAGTTACACCAGCCCTGTCAGGAGGAATGGGCCAACATTCACCCAACTGATTGTGGGCAGCTTGTGGAAGGCTACCCGAAATGTTTGCCCCAAGATATTAAACAATTTAAAGGCAATGCTATGAAATACTAATTGAGTGTATGTAACCTTCTGACCCACTGAATGTGATGAAAGAAATAAAAGCTGAACTAAATCATTCACTGTCACAGCTGTTCGAAGGAGCGGACCAAAATGCAGCGTGTTCGTAGTTCCACATATTTATTAAACGTGAAACTGAATGCAATACACTTAAATACTTGAATATACAAAAACAACAAACCGTGACGCAGAGAGGAAAACACACTACTCCAAAGATAATTACCCACAAAAAGGAAGAGAAAAACCCCTACTTAAATATGATCTCTAATCAGAGGCAATGAGGATCAGCTGCCTCCAATTAGAGATCAACCCCAAACAATCCCAACATAGAAATAGACAAACTAGAACTTAAACATACAAATAGAAAACATAGAACAACCCAAAACACCCCCTGTCACGCCCTGCCCTACTATAGAAAATTTCATCTTACTAGGGTCAGGACGTGACAGTACCCCCCCCCCCCCCCCCCCCCAAAGGTGCAGACTCCGAATGCAAAAAAAAAACAAACAAAAAAACACAAAACACAAAGGGAGGGTAGGGTGGGTGACTAATGTCTATGGCGGCGGCTCATGCAGAGCAGAATTAGGCCGATACTCACTAATTATTCTGAGATACCTACTGCAGCCCTCATCCTCCACATACAACACCCATTCTGCCAGTCAAATTCTGTTAAAGGTCCCCAAAGCACACACATCCCTGGGTCGCTCCTCTTTTTGTCTTTGCCCAATAATGTTCTACCATGTTTTGTGCTGCTACCATGTTGTGCCCTGCCATGTTGTTTGCTACCATGCTGCTGTCATGTTGTGTTGCTACTATGTTGTATTGCCATGTGTTCCTACCATGCTATGTTGTTGTTATGTTTTTATGCTACCATGTTGTTTTCTACCATGTGTTGTCATGTGGTGTTGCTACCATGCTGTGTTGTCATGTGTTGCTGTCTTGCTATGTTGTTGTCATGTTAAGCTTCTACCATGGTGTTGCTACCATGTTGTTGTAATGTGGTGTTGCTACCATGCTGTGTTGTCATGTGTTTCTGCCTTGCTGTGTTGTTGTCATGTTGTGATTCCACCATGTTGTGTTTCTACCATGTTGTCATGTGATGTTGCTACCATGCTGTGTTGTCGTGTGTTGTTACGATGCTGTGTTGTCATGTGTTGCTACCATGCTGTGTTGTTCTCATGTTGTGTTCCTTCCATGCTATGTTGTTGTTATGTTGTGTTCCTACCATGCTATAGTGTCATGTGATCCTACCATGATGTGTTGTTTTTAAGTTGTGTTCCTACCATGTTGTGTTTTCATGTGTTCCTACCATGCTGTGTTGTCATGTGATCCTACCATACCGGTTTGTCATGTGGTCCTACCATGGTGTGTTGCCGTGTGTTCCTACCATGCTGCGTTGTCATGTGATCCTACCACGCGGTGTTGTTGTCTTAAGTCTCTCTTTACTGTATGTGGTGCTGTGTTGTCTCTCTTGTCGTGATGTGTGTTTTGTCCTATATTCTATTTATTTATTTATATCCCAGAAGGTCTTTTTCTTTTTGGTAGGCTGTCATTGTAAATTTGACTTTGTTCTTAACTGACTTGCCTAGTTAAATAAAGTTTAAATAAAATAAAATCATCAAGATCCAGAAAAGAGCCAATAAATTCTACAACCACCTAAAATGAATCGATTCTCCAACCTTCTAAAACAAAGCCATCACCTACAGAGAGATGAACCTGGAGAAGAGTCCCCTAAGCAAGCTGGTCCTGGAGCTCGGTCACAAACACAAACAGACCCCACAGAACCCCAGGACAGCAACACAATTAGACCCAACCAAATCATGATTAAACAAAAATTGAATTACTTGACACATTGAAAATAATTAACAAAAGAATAGAGCAAACTAGAATGCTATTTGGCCCTAAACAGAGAATACACAGTGGCAGAGTGCATGACCACTGTGACTAAACCAAAATTAAGGCAAGCTTTGACTATGTACAGACTAAGTGTGCATAGCCTTGCTATTAAGGAAGGCTGTCTTAGCCCATCTTCTCTTGAGAACCAGGTCTGCCAATGTGCACACTGCCCACAAAATGAGGTGGAAACTGAGCTGCACATCCTAACTCCTGTCAAATGTGTGACCATAGAGACACATACTTCCCTCAGATTACACAGATCCACAAATGTTGATACATTTTGATATCTACTGGGTGAAATACCACAGTGTGCCATCACAGCAGCAAGATGTGTGACCTGTTGCCACAAGAAAAGGGAAACCAGTGAAGAACAAACATCATTGTAAATACAACCCATATTTATGCTTATTTATTTTCCCTTTTGTACTTGAACTATTTGCACATCATTACAACACTGTATATAGACATAATACGGCCTTTGAAATGTCTCTATTCCTTTGGAACTATTGTGAGTGTAATGTTTACTGTTCATTTTATTGTGTATTTCACTTTAGTTTATTATCTATTTCAACATATGTTTCCCACTGCCCCCCAAAAACTTAAATTGAAATAGAGCGAGAGAGAAATAAAAACAGAATGACAGAAAATGTATGTACAGTACCAGTCAAAAGTTTGGATAAACCTACTCATTCCAGGGTTTTTCTATATTTTTACATCAAAACTATCAAATAAAGTATATGGAATCATGCAGTAACAAAAAAAAGTGTTAAACAAATCAAAATCTATGTGTTACTGTAACAGTGTTTAGAAGGTGTACACAACACATCCAGTAACCAGCACGTCCAGGGTACACTCATATGCCAGAGGCTGTTCAAAGCCAGGGAAGGAAGGAATGCTGATGCCAGAGGCTGCTCAAAGCCAGAGAAGGAAGGAATGTTGATGCCAGAGTGGGTAAAAAGCCAGAGAAGGAAGGAATTCTGATGCCAGAGGATGCTCAAAGCCAGAGAAGGAAGGAATGATGATGCCAGAGGCTGCTCAAAGCCAGAGAAGGAAGGAATGCTGATGCCAGAGGCTGCTCAAAGCCAAAGAAGGAAGGAATGCTGATGCCAGAGGCTGCTCAAAGCCAGAGAAGGAAGGAATGCCGTTCAAAGCCTCATATGTGCCATCTTCTGATAGCTAAGCAATAGTAATGAATCTTGTTTGAAGCCTGTGCACAAGTGTGAGTGTGTGTGTGTTTGTGCATCATTAATGCAATCTATGTGAGACTTCAGTTGTCCTATTCTACTCTATTATCTACACCCAGGAGACTGCAGGATTAAACATATCCATGTCACCACACTTTGTAAGTAAGCCTTTACTAAATGGTATGATGTTATTTAATTAGCTGCATTGCTTAAGGACAAAATGAAGCAACTGAAAGAGACCAAGGGAACTACTAGGCAGACATCACTAATATGGTGTGTGTGTTTGTGTGTGAATGTTCACATTTGTTTGTGTTCCTGTGTTTGGTGTGCACGTGTGTGTGTGTGTGTGTGTGTGTGTGTGTGTGTGTGTGTGTGTGTGTGTGTGTGTGTGTGTGTGTGTGTGTGTGTGTGTGTGTGTGTGTGTGTGTGTGTGTGTGTGTGTGTGTGTGTGTGTGTGTGTGTCTGTGTGTGTCTGTGTTGCACGTGTCTATAAACTGATGTGTGTAAGGAGTTGCTGTACTGCAACATGACAACTACCTCTGTGATTCATTTAGCAATGTACGGTATAGTCCTGCTCTACCTCCCCTATACTAACACACACACACACACACACACACACACACACACACACACACACACACACACACACACACACACACACACACACACACACACACACACACACACACACACACACTCGCACAGTGTATAATGGTATTTATTGAGGAGCAGGAAAAACCTAGTGTGGGTATACTGTTGTATTTTAACACTATGTTTAGATATATGAACAATATGATGCTAATATTAGCCTAGGTGTTACAATAAACATCAAGGCAGCAAGTTTTTTTATGCAGTCCTCAGATGGAGGGTGAAATGGCCGGCTGGAGCAGGCAGAAAGAGAAAGAGAGAGGGAGGGGGGATAGAGAAAGAGAGAGAGGGGCTGGGGGAAGAGAGAGAGAGAAAAGGAAAGAAAGAGAAAGAAAGAGAGAGAGAGAGATCGAGATCGAGAGAGAGAGACACTGCCCACAAAATGAGGTGGAAACTGAGCTGCACTTCCAAACTTCCTGACAAATGTATAAACATATTACAGACACATATTTCCCTCAGATTACACAGACCAAAAAATTCTTTGAAAACAATTCCAATGTAGATAAACTCCCATATACAGTATATACACTGCTCAAAAAAAATAAAGGGAACACTTAAACAACACAATGTAACTCCAAGTCAATCACACTTCTGTGAAATCAAACTGTCCACTTAGGAAGCAACACTGATTGACAATAAATTCCACATGCTGTTGTGCAAATGGAATAGACAACAGGTGGAAATTATAGGCAATTAGCAAGACACCCCCAATAAAGGAGTGGTTCTGCAGGTGGTGACCACAGACCACTTCTCAGTTCCTATGCTTCCTGGCTGATGTTTTGGTCACTTTTGAATGCTGCCGGTGCTTTCACTCTAGTGGTAGCATGAGACGGAGTCTACAACCCACACAAGTGGCTCAGGTAGTGCAGCTCATCCAGGATGGCACATCAATGCGAGCTGTGGCAAGACGGTTTGCTGTGTCTGTCAGCGTAGTGTCCAGAGCATGGAGGTGCTACCAGGAGACAGGCCAGTCAGTACATCAGGAGACGTGGAGGAGGCCGTAGGAGGGCAACAACCCAGCAGCAGGACCGCTACCTCCGCCTTTGTGCAAGGAGGAGCAGGAGGAGCACTGCCAGAGCCCTGCAAAATGACCTCCGGCAGGCCACAAATGTGCATGTGTCTGCTCAAACGGTCAGAAACAGACTCCATGAGGGTGGTATGAGGGCCCGACGTCCACAGGTGGGGGTTGTGCTTACAGCCCAACACCGTGCAGGACGTTTGGCATTTGCCAGAGAACACCAAGATTGGCAAATTCGCCACTGGCGCCCTGTGCTCTTCACAGATGAAAGCAGGTTCACACTGAGCACATGTGACAGACGTGACAGAGTCTGGAGACGCCGTGGAGAACGTTCTGCTGCCTGCAACATCCTCCAGCATGACCGGTTTGGTGGGTCAGTGATGGTGTGGGGTGGCATTGCTTTGGGGGGCCGGACAGCCCTCCATGTGCTCGCCAGATTTAGCCTGACTGCCATTAGGTACCGAGAGGAGATCCTCAGACCCCTTGTGAGACCATATGCTGGTGCGGTTGGCCCTGGGTTCCTCCTAATGCAAGACAATGCTAGACCTCATGTGGCTGGAGTGTGTCAGCAGTTCCTGCAAGAGGAAGGCATTGATGCTATGGACTGGCCCGCCCGTTCCCCAGACCTGAATCCAATTGAGCACATCTGGGACACCATGTCTCGCTCCATCCATCAACGCCTAGTTGCACCACAGACTGTCCAGGAGTTGGCGGATGCTTTAGTCCAGGTCTGGGAGGAGAATCCTCAGGAGACCATCCGCCACCTCATCAGGAGCATGCCCAGGCGTTGTAGGGAGGTCATACAGGCACGTGGAGGCCACACACACTACTGAGCCTCATTTTGACTTGTTTTAAGGACATTACATCAAAGTTGGATCAGCCTGTAGTGTGGTTTTCCAATTTAATTTTGAGTGTGACTCCAAATCCAGACCTCCATGGGTTGATAAATTGGATTTCCATTGATTATTTTTGTGTGATTTTGTTGTCAGCACATTCAACTATGTAAAGAAAAAAGTATTTATTAAGATTATTTCATTCATTCAAATCTAGGATGTGTTATTTTAGTGTTCCCTTTATTTTTTTGAGCACTGTATATAACAGAAAAAATGTTAGCTGTTATCCAGTTTCTCACTCTTAACATCTTAATAGCTAGTAGTATTTCTGACTGCTGTTCTTTCTTTTTGCAACATGAAATCATTATCAGTTAGCATGTGGAACATTCAGGGCCTAAACTCATCAACTCATCAAGTTCAACGAAAATCTTAAAGATGTTGACGTCATCACTCTGCAGGAGACATGGGTTAAGGCAAACACAGCTCTGTCAATAGAGGCAGAGACTCTGGAGGACTGATCATTCGGTACAAATCCGAACTAGAAAATCTATTGATCCCCTCAAAATTGGTAAACATCACATTTGGTTAAAACTGAAAAAAGAACTTGCGCTGACAGAAAAATGTGTTCCTTTGCGCAATATATATCCCCCCCTCAGAATCCCCATATTACTCAGAGGAGATCTTCCCCACCCTTGAGGAAGAGACGTGCCATTTCCAGGCCCAGGGAAATGTGCTAATCTGTGGGGACACAAATGTGCGCACAGGAACACTACGTGATCTAACGACCACACGAGGGGACAGCTTTATTACAGGCCATACTGTTTCTTATTGCCTTAATCTCTCCCATAGAAACAATAGTGACTGCACCATCAACAAAAACAGAAGGGATCTGTTGCAACTCTGTAGAAGCCTGGGTCTGTACTTTGTCAATGGTAGGTTAGAGGGGGACTCTTTGGGGAGATTCACCTATTGCTCACCTCTTGGCCACAGCACAGTGGACTATATGATTACAGACATTAACCCTTTCTCTCTCAGCTCATTCACTGTCATGCCACTAACACCTCTGTCTGATCACAGCCAAATTACTGTGTTCCACAAAAGAACAAACATGGAAACTACCACACATTCACAGCCCAGTAAGGTGTACAACATCAGAATTTCATACAGATGGGCCCAAAACAGCACAGACGAATACCAGAAAGCAACCTCTAACCGAAATATCCAAACACTCTTAGATAACTTTCTGGATACCACATTCACTCACAGTAAAGAAGGCATCAATCTAGCAGTAAAAAACATCAACTATATAAAAAAGACCACAGATGACAACTGGTTTGATGCAGATTGTAAAATTATTCTGAAAAAACTTAGAACACTATTCAACCAAAAGCCCAGAGACCCAAATAATGGTGACTTACGCCTTCGTTACTGTGAGACTTTAAAACTCTATACATGTACACTCAGAACCAAAAAAGCACAGTACAACAGCAAGCAGCCGACGCTAATTGAGGAGTCCATAAACACAAACATCTGTCAAAATTGGAAAAAACGAAAAAAAATGTAACAAGAGGAATTAGCGATACAAAATGGTGATATATGGACAACCCATTTTAAAACACTCTACAACACCGTTCAAATTGACACAAACACAGAGCAATGCCAAATTCATGAGAAATTGAATGGATTAGAAAAAGCTATAAAGGACAATCAAAATCCATTGGACTCCCCAATTACTGACCAGGAGCTCTATAAGAAACTGCAGGCCCTCAAATAAAAAAAAAAGCATGCAGACCTGATGGCATCCTAAATGAGATGTTTAAACTCAAAATTTCAATTGGCTATATTAAAACTGTTTAATTTGATCCTGAGTGTAGGTTATTTCCCTGACATCTGGAATCAAGGACTCATAACCCCAATCTTTAATAACGGAGACAAATTGGACCCTAACAATTACAGAGGCATTTGTGTGAACAGTAACCTGGGGAAGGTTTTCTGTAGTATTTTAAATGTACGAGTTCTAAACTTCCTTAATAAGCACAATGTCTTGAGTAAAAGCCAAATTGGATTTATACCAAAACATCGACTGATCATATTTACACCATACACACCCTGATAGATAAATATGTCCACCAAAATAATACCAAAATATACGCTTGCTTTATCGACTTCCAAAGAGCATTTGATTCTATTTGGCATACAGGACTGTTCTACAAAGTTATTGAAAGTGGTGTAGGGGGTAAAACATATGACATAATTAAATCAATGTATACTGGCAATACGTGCAGCATTAAAATCGGCAAGAAAATAACAGAATTCTTTAACCAGGGGCAGGGCCTTCACCAGGGTTGCAATCTGAGCCCTGCAATCTTCAATATTTACATCAACGAATTGGCCACTATTCTAGAAAAATCCTCAGCCCCTGGTGTTAGTCTCCACAATTCTGAGGTTAAATGCCTACTCTTTGCAGAGGACCTATGCCTGCTGTCACCCACAGCACATGGCCTACAGCAGAGCCTGGACCTGCAAAAGCAGTACTGCCAGACCTGGGCCATGGCAGTAAACCCCAAAAATACTAAAATAATGATTTTCCAGAGAAGATCAAGATCTCAGGGAATTAGACCAACATTCTCAATTGGTACAAAATATATAGAGTAGTGCACACACTAAAATTACTTAGGTTTAATTAATTAACCAATTGCACTTTATGCCAGCGAGGTGTCGGGTCCACTTGCAACACAAGATTTCACCAAATGGGACAAACACCCCATTGAAACCCTGCATGCTGTCATGGGCGTCGTAAGGATTGGACCAAAACGCAGCGGGTTAAGTGCTCATCTTCTTTCTTTATTAAAGAAAACACTTAAACAAAATAAACTGACGACGAAAACAGTCCAGTAAGGTGTACAGACTATACTGGAAACAACCACCCACAAAACACAAGAGAAAACAAAACCAACTAAATATGGCCTCCAATTAGAGACAACGACAACCAGCTTCCTCTAATCGGAGGTCATTGCCAAAAACCCAACATAGAAATAGAAAACTAGATATACACATAGAAATAGATAACATAGAACATAAACCAAAAACACCGAAACACACAAAACAAACACCTCCTGCCACACCCTGACCAAACTACAATAACAAATAACCCCTTTTACTGGTCAGGACGTGACACATGCAGAGTTCTGTAAGATTCTCCTACATGTCCAGACGAAAACTACAAACAATGCATGCAGGGCAGAATTAGGCCAATATCCACTAATAATAAAAACTAAAAAAAGAGCAATTAAGTTTTTGGAAACATCTAAAATACAGTGACCCCCTCTCATATCATTACCAAGCCCTGCAATGCCAAGAGCTGAGCAAAGAAAATAGTCCCCTCATCCAGCTGGTCCTGGGGCTGAGTTCACAAACCTGTTCTACTAACACACTGAAGCCTCAGGACCAGAACATCCAATCAATCAGAATAAAACAGATTACAACACAATCAAAACAAAACTACATTGCTTATTGGGAAACACAAGCACAAGCACAAAGCAAAATGCAGTGCTATCTGGCCCTAAATCAACAGTACACCGTGGCTAACTAACTAATGACCATGGTTACTGATCAAAACCTAAGAAAAACCTTGACAAAGTACAGGCTCAGTGAGCACAGCCTTGCCATTGAGATGGGTAAACACAGGAAAACCTGGCTCCCCGTAGAGGAAAGGCTGTGCAACCACTGCACACAGCAGAACCAGAGACAGAGCTGCATTTCCTGACAAAATGTCAAACATATAAAACATTTCCCCAAATTTGAAACCCTTATTCAAGGTTTCAAAGACCTCTCTGATGAGAATAGGCTACCCGTCCTGTTGGGGAAGGACGCAGAGAGCTGTGGGTTGGCAGCCCACTACATTGCTGCCTGCCATAAGATGAGGGACAGTGGCTGACAGACCAATCAACCTGCACATGTCCTCTATTGTATGCTTATTTTTATTGTTCAATGTATGGTTATTTTGACCCTTGGTTATTGTTGTTACTGTTGTCCCGTTGACACGTTTTATTGTTATTATCTTAATATTGAAAATATCCAAAGTAAGCTTTGACAATATGTACATTGTTATGTCATGCCAATAAAGCAAATTGAATTCAATTGAATTGAATTGAATTGAGAGAGAGAGAGAGAGAGAGAGAGAGAGAGAGAGAAAGAGAGAGAGAGATGGAATTGAATCCTATTAGTTAGGTTTAGGTGGAAGCTTTTCCCTGTGTGGCCATGCACACTGCTGCAGGGGAGAGAATGAACATTGCAAGAAGAAAATAATAGTATTGACAGCGCCTGATGGCTTCTAATTGAAGAGGGCTGCTATTGGGGTTTGGGGATTTAATAAATTCAATGTATATATTCAAACATGTATTTATCAATTAGAGCATGTATTTAATTATTTAAACATCTAGTAATTAATCTAGTGATTAAGGTTAAATAGGTAATCAAGCTGACACATGGAAGTCAATATGTGGTTTTACTATGTAGAAATTAAAGGAGCAAAAGCTAAGATGTTAGCTAACATGTCATCCTGATTGGCAGATCCATAGAGTGTACCTTCTAACAGCTCTGCCATATACACTGAGTGTACAAAACATTAGGAGCACCTGCTATTTCCATGACATAGACTAACCAGGTAAATCCAGGTGAAAGCTATGATCCCTTATTGATGTCACTTTTCCTAGCCACCGTGCTTCTACACCTGCATTGCTTGCTGTTTGGGGTTTTAGGCTGGGTTTCTGTACAGCACTTTGAGATATCAGCTGATGTAAGAAGGGCTATATAAATACATTTGATTTGACTTGATAAATCCACTTCATACAGTCTAGATCAGGGTTTGTCAACTTTGATGGGGGTGGGGGATACAAAAACAGCGGAACTCATCATGAGGGGCACAGTGGCTTGTGGGTCTGCATGCCCACATCCATACTCATTTTGCCAATGGGCGGAGAGAAAAAAGTTCCGTTTCACAGCTAAGTTCCTGCAATTCTACACATTTCGCCATAGGGTGGAGGCAAATGTTTGAAGTTTTTAATATGATTATTGGCCCCACCACTCAATAAAGTTTAGAGCCTCTGTAGGACGGTTAAACTCAATCCAGTTTAGAGTCTGTGTAGGGCGGTTTAACTCAATGCATTCCTCTGTAGGGCGGTTTAACTCAATGCATTCCTCTGTAGGGTGGTTTAACTCAATGCATTCCTCTGTAGGGTGGTTTCACTCAAAGTTTAGAGCCTCTGTAGGATGGTTTAACTCAATGCATTCCTCTGTAAGGCGGTTTAACTCAATGCATTCCTCTGTAGAGTGGTTTAACTCAATAAAGTTTAGAGCCTCTGTAGGACGGTTTAACTCAACGCAGTTTAGAGTCTCTGTAGGGCGGTTTAACGCAGTGCAATACAAAAGGCTGGCTTGAGAAGAACAAATATGCTTGCTCTCATCTGTCTTTCATTAATTCTCTGGACTCTCCTCTGCCAGGACTCTCCAGGGAAATGGAGAGACATTTAGAGAGTCAATAACTGAAGGTTCAGGACTGGAAGGGCTGTAGACAGGCAGGCACACATGATCTTGCACGGATGCATGTACGCACACACACGAGAGTACGCACAAACGCACGCGCACACACACATGTGCACACACACACACGCGCGCACACACACGCACACACACACACACACAAACACACACAGGGTGGCAGGTAGCCTAGTGGTTAAGAGTGTTGGGCTAGTACCCAAAAAGGTTGCTGTTTCGAATCCCAGAGCCAGCCAGCAAGGTGATGGAGCCAGCAAAATCTTCCATTATTTTCTTGAGCAAGGTAGTTAACCCCCAACAACAACTGCTCTCCGGGTGCTGATGATGTTGATTAAGGCAGCCTCCCCGCACCGCTCTGATCCAGAGGGGTTGGGTTAAAAAAACATGATGGTCGATGTACGCGCCTGCGTGTAAATCAAATTACCATAATTCACAAATTGGTAAGTTTAAATACAGAAGACACATGTTTGTTGATTGCATTCAGTTGTGCAACTGACTAGGTATCCATTTCCCTGTTCAGAGAGAGAAAGAGAGAAGATGGAGATTATATGATGATACAATAGACTGAATAATGGCTCGTCCAAGAGCCATCCCACTAATGTCCCGCTTGAGTCAAATATGGAGCACTTCCTCTATCTCTCCTTTCTCTCTCTCTCTCTCTTTCCTCCTCTCTGCCCCATCACACTCTCTCACACATTTTTATCTTCCCCCATTCTCATCCATTCTTCCCTCTCCCCTTCAACTCTCTCCAAAGTTAGTCTTTCTCATTTTCCCAAACAGGACAAATGTTTGGGAAAATGTTCCTCATCTGACTGTATCTACAAGTCGCACACACAGTCAGATCACATCTCTCTCCACACCGGACACACACTCACACACACTTCCTCATTCTTCCTCACCAAGTGGAGGAAATTAATGCTCTCCTCTTGTGCCTGCAGTGGTCTCAGTGGTGACCAAGCCTCGTCCAGCGTAGAGGGGGATGAGAGCACAGAGATCAAAGTGTGTCATGACCGGTGCTGCTGTGTAAAATACAGAGTGGGAGAGAGAGAATACGAGCTAGAATACAACTAGGACAAAGACATGAAGCACACCCTTAGGAGAAGAGAGGGATGAGAAGATGGCATGGCATGTCTCAGTCACTCCTAGTCAGGGTCAATAGTCAACATGTCTCAGTCACTCCAAGCCGGGGTCAAAAGTCAACTTGTCTCAGTCACTCCTAGTCGGGGTCAATAGTCAACACGTGTCAGTCAATGCTAGCTATGGTCAATAGCCAACCTGTCTCAGTCACTCCTAGCCAGGGTCAAAAGTCAACATGTCTCAGTCACTCCTATCTAGGGTCAATAGTCAACATGTCTCAGTCACTCCTAGATCGGGGTCAAATGTCAACATGTCTCAGTCACTCCTAGTCAGGGTCAATAGTCAACATGTCTCCAGTCACTCCAAGCCGGGGTCAAAAGTCAACTTGTCTCAGTCACTCCTAGTTAGGGTCAATAGTCAACATGTGTCAGTCATTGCTAGCTATGGTCAATAGCCAACATGTCTCAGTCACTCCTAGTCGGGGTCAACTGGGAACCTTCGTTGCAGAGGGGGACATGTACAGAGATCTACATCTGCCTAAGCCTTCAGCTCTGTTCTCCTTTGCTCCGTCCTGGATGCTAAATATAGATACTGTTGGACTGCCACACACATACACAGAGACAGCCTCACACACATACTATCTCTGCAAAAGGACCCTGGAGTAGTTATATTATACCAGTGGTTCCCAAACATTATATAGTCCCTTACCCCTTAAAACATTCAACCTCCAGCTGTGTACCCCCTCTAGCACCAGGGTCAGCACACTCTCAAATGTTGCTTTTTGCCATCATTGTAAACCTGCCACACACACTATACAATATCTTTATTAAACATAAGAATGATTGCAAGTTTTTGTGGCTAGTGGGAAGTGACAAAGAGCTCTTATAGGACCACGGCACAATTAATAATAATATAATAATAATCAATAATTTTGCTCTTCATTTAACCATCTTAAATATAAAAACGTATTTGTTAATCGAAAAATTGGTTAATGAGAAGGGTGTGCTTGAAAGGATGTACATAACTCTGCAGTGTTGGGTTGTATTGGAGAGAGTCTCAGTCTTAAATCATTTTCCACAAACAGTCTGTGCCTGTATATGGTTTTCATGCTAGTGAGGGCCGAGAATCCACTCTCACATAGGTATGTGGTTGCATAGGGCATCAGTGTCTTAACAGCGCGATTTGCCAAGAAAGGATACTCTGAGTGCAGCCCAATCCAGAAATCTGGCAGCGGCTTCTGATTAAATTACATTTTCACAGAACCGTTTGTTGCAATTTCGGTGAGGCTCTCTAGTTCAGATATCGGTAAGTGGACTGGAGGCAGGGCATGAAAGGGATAACGAATCCAGTTGTTTGTGTCATCCGTTTTCGGGAAAGTACCTATGTAATTGCACACCCAACTCACTCAGGTGCTTCGCTATATCACATTTGACATTGTCCATAAACTTGATTATGTATATATATATATATATATATATTTATTTATTTTTATTTATTTTTTATTTCATCTTTATTTAACCAGAACAAGTTCACAATGATGGAAAGACCTGTGTGTTGTCCTTGTTAATGCAGACAGAGAAGAGATCCAACTTCTTAATCATAGCCTCAATTTTGTCCAGCACAATGAATATAGTTGTGGAGAGTCCCTGTAATCCTAGATTCAGATCATTCAGGTGAGAAAAAACCCAGATAGGCCAGTCGTGTGAGAAACTCTTCATCATGTAAGAGGTCAGACAAGTTAAAATTATGGACAGTAAAGAAAACTTTAAGCTCGTCTCTCAATTCAAAAAAAGGTGTCAATACTTTTCCCCTTGATAACCAGTACACTTCTGTATGTTGTAAAAGTGTTACATGGTCGCTGCCCATATCATTGCATAGTGCAGAAAATACACAAGAGTTCAGGGGCCTTGCTTTAACAAAGTTAACCAATTTCACTGTAGTGTCCAAAACATCTTTCAAGCTGTCACGCATTCCCTTGGCAGCAAGAGCCTCTTGGTGGATGCTGCAGTGTACCCAAGTGGTGTTGGGAGCAACAGCTTGCACGGGCGTTACCACTCCACTATGTCTCCCTGTCATGGCTTTTGCGCCATCAGTACAGATACCAACATGAGCAGCACCTACATTTGGCACCATACGGACCGTTAAGAGAGTAACGGTTAATGTGATTGAATGTAAATTATTTGACTAGGCTACCTGTATTTGACATTGTGTTGTTATTTCGCTGAACACTAGAGGGTTAATGTTATTTTTGGCAGTGAAACGAGGCTACTCAGGCAACAACAAAAAAAACTCACCCAAATGTATAGCCCCATTGGAACATATAAATGGACTGTTTGAAAATATTTTTATTTATTTATTATTGTTTATTTTTTTGGCTGTACCCCGACGGCATTGCGCATACCCCTGGGTGTACCCAGTTTGGAAATACCTGTATTATACAAACCACAACACACGGCCTGAGAGGCACCAACAGGGGCCCACAGCCCTGCAGTTCACCCACTGTGAACTCCTCCATCTCACTGCCTCTCTCTGCCTCTCCATCTGCCTCTCTCTCTCTCCCAATCTCTTTTTCACTGTCTGCCTCTCTTTCTCCCTCTGTCTCTTTCTCTCCGTCTTTATATATCTCTATTTCCATTATTATATTAATATTTTTTCTATTTTTCAAATGTTCAATATCTCTATCCCCCTAACTCTCTCTATTGCCATCTATCTACTTGTCCCTCTCAATTAATTGTTTTCCTTTCCTGCCTTTTGTCTTGCTTTCCTCTGTTCCCTTTCCCTTCTCACAATCCCACAGCAGAACTATAATCCCACAACAGAACTACAATCCCACATCAGAACTACAATCCCACAGCAGAACTACAATCCCACAGCAGAACTACAATCCCACAACAGAACTACAATCCCACAACAGAACTACAATCTCTTATTCTCCCATTAGCTCTGAAGGTAGAGAGAGTAATTAATTATTAGGGCTCCCGAGTAGCACAGTGTTCTAAGG
This sequence comes from Salmo salar, assembly GCF_965601325.2. Lineage (NCBI taxonomy): Eukaryota > Metazoa > Chordata > Actinopteri > Salmoniformes > Salmonidae > Salmo > Salmo salar. The sequence goes on from NC_138291.1 coordinate 101,711,380, forward strand.
CACTGCATGTCAGTGTTAGAGGCGTCACTACAGACCCTGGTTCAACTCCAGGCTGTATCACAACCGGCCATGATTGGGAGTCCCATAGGGCTGTGCAAAATTGGCCCAGTATCGTCCAGGTTAGGGTTTGGCAGGGGTAGGCCGTCATTCTAAATAACAATTAGTTCTTAACTGGCTAAATAAAATACAAACCTACATTACTTGATGAACAAACCGGGATGAGAGATACACTCCTTGTATTAGGAGTGTTTGGTGGAGCAGGAGTTTTAAATAATCCCAAACAACCATAGAGGGGTGATATCAAGGGGTCTCCACTGATAAAGATATTATGTAATAAACCGAAGGATGCTCTCCTCTCTCCTCCTCCCTTCATTACTCTGGGGTAAGACTAATTTAGTCTTCATTCTTAATGTCTCCTCTCAACCTCCAATAACCAAGTTTATTTAAATCTCTCTATGTGTTTTCTTTCTCTGACTGCATTCCCATATAAGCTATGGCTAACTGGCAGGGGAGGCTGCTATCTTTTTCAAAACACACTGACCTGACCTCCACATTATGGCACACCTTTAGTTGTCTGTCATTGATAAGTAAGTGTGTGTGTGTGTGTGTGTATGTGTGTGTGTGTGTGTGTGTGTGTGTGTGTGTGTGTGTGTGTGTGTGTGTGTGTGTGTGTGTGTGTGTGTGTGTGTGTGTGTGTGTGTGTGTGTGTGTGTGTGTGTGCATGTGCGTGTGTGTGTCGTCTCCTAATTTATTCAGTCTGCATTCCTCTCCTCAAGACACCCCTCTACCAGAACACATTGATGATCAGTCTGCATTCCTCTCCTCAAGACACCCGTCTACCAGAACACATTGATGATCAGTCTGCATTCCTCTCCTCAAGACTCCCCTCTACCAGAACACATTGATGATCAGTCTGCATTCCTCTCCTCAAGACACCACTCCACCAGAACACATTGATGATCAGTCTGCATTCCTCTCCTCAAGACACCCCTCTACCAGAACACATTGATGATCAGTCTACATTCCTCTCCTCAAGACTCCCCTCTACCAGAACACATTGATGATCAGTCTACATTCCTCTCCTCAAGACTCCCCTCTACCAGAACACATTGATGATCAGTCTGCATTCCTCTCCTCAAGACACCCCTATACCAGAACACATTGATGATCAGTCTACATTCCTCTCCTCAAGACACCCCTCTACCAGAACACATTGATGATCAATCTACATTCCTCTCCTCAAGACTCCCCTCTACCAGAACACATTGATGATCAGTCTACATTCCTCTCCTCAAGACATCCCTCTACCAGAACACATTGATGATCAGTCTACATTCCTCTCCTCAAGACACCCCTCTACCAGAACACATTGATGATCAGTCTGCTTCTGAGAGATGGGTCCAGTTCCAAATGGCACTCTATTCTCTACATAGTGCCATATGGGGCCCTGGTCAAAAGCAGTGCACTAAATAGGGAATAGGGTGCCATTTGAGATGCAGATATGATCCGTGACTGAGACTCATTAAAACAATTCATCACATACTAACTCTATTTCATATTTTATCAAACCTTTCATATGTACATCCTGATCAAGGGTAATGTTCCTCCTATCTTTCATGTAAATCTAGTTCATATTTCATCTAACCTTTCATATGTACATCCTGAACATTCACTGTAAACCTCAAGACATTTTTTACTGAAATACTTCTAGTAAGTTGAACTCAGTCAATGAAAAGTAATTATTACTTCAAAGGTTTATGTGGTACTGACCCAAAACTAAATGAGAACTCACACCAAATTTTCAAGATATAATTTTTTTTCCAGCATGCTCTACTGCAGGTAGATTTTTGGAAATTTGTTTTTAATATCTGTAGTTTTCTCCCACTATTTTAAACCCACCCTGGCAGTCATTATGAATGCAGGTTGTGTGTGAATACAAATTTCAACTGTTTGATAGTCTAACGCTGCCTAGATTTCAATAGGAAGTACACATCACTTTGCAAGCCAGCATAATGTCCTTCACAGTTAGGGTTGCAAAATTCTGGTAAATTTCTCAGGTTTTCCAGAAATCTTGGTTGGAAAATTCATGGAAAAATGTTTGTGGAATTTTGCAACCCTGCTTGTAGTGATGTGGCCTGTAATCTATGAGTTTCAGGCCACTGTATATGTCACGACACCGACAGAAGGTGGCTCCCCTCAACCGGGCGGCACTCGGCGGTCGTCGTCGCCAGCCTACTAGCTGCCACCGATCCTCTGTTTCACTTTCTGTTGGTTAGGTCTAGGTTAAGCACGCACCTGTTTTGTATTAGTAGTTAGTGGGGGGGGGGGGGGGGGGTATTTAGTTGAGCTAGGTAGGATTGTTTTTTTGTGCGTGATTGTTTTATGTCAGGACGCATGTTGTTTGAGGAACAAGTGTTTCCCTCTGCCTGTGAATTTCGCAGAGGTTATTGTGGGCTGCGTCCCTGCATTGTGTTGGGCTGGGTTTTTTGAGCATTTGTTTTATGCGCCCTGCCCTACCTAGTTTTCGGTCTGAGTGGATACCCATTAAAAGTGTGTTCACGGATTTTCTGTCTCCTGCGCTTGACTTCACCTCTCCTGCTTCCTTGAGCCAGCCCTGACAGTATATGATATATGTAATGGTTCAATTATATTGATAAAATTCGCCTAAGAACTAACTTGGTGAAGGCCATAGGACTGAAAATGAACTAATTCAACAATGATGTCTCTGTCACTAACAAATACAGTCATGGGTGGTAACTCCAGAATTCATTCAAAAAGACAAGGCACACTAGGAAATTATTGCGTAGTTGGGGTGTTAAATTGAAGTATACCTTACTAGAAAAAATGGCAATTGTATTACTCACATGAAGTTAGCACTGATCACTTTAGATATTTAAGCTTCTTGACTGAATTTGTTTGGGGTTAATCGTTTTCCTCAAATGTTTGAGGTTTACAGTGTGGTCATGCTCATCCTATCTTCCAAATTGATAGTGGATGGCTCCCACTAGAAATAAAAGTTTCCATTATCTGTTCATTGTTGTTTAATAAAAGGGTTATTGTATAGTTTAACCCTAGATGACTCATGCTGATATTCATACACATAATCATACTGCATATGTTATGAAATGTTGAGGGAAATGTCAGGATAAATGTTTTGCAATAAAGATGCTCCAGAGCTTGAAAATAACTTTGTACTTCTCTACAATCCATTTAAAGCAGCTATCTATTAAGACACAAATAACACACCCAACCAATATGCAAATAAATATATATAAAAATCAATTCGGCACTTTAATAAAATAGAAATGAGGGTAATTTGCATAGAAAACCGGGCTGGCATTTTGGCAGTATTAGGGAAGCTTCCCAAATGACACCCTATTCACTATGTAGTGCACTACTTTTGACCAGAGCCCTATGGCGCCTGATAGTATTCTGAATAGGGAATAGGGTATCATTTGGGAAACTGGCCTGGCTTTGTTTTTGCTAATCACCTGTGACAATGGTAAGTGCAGTGTGGCGATAAGAGCCAACAGAAGGTACGGTTACATAAGTATTGCAAACAGGATTAGATGGAAGGTGACACCGCATAGCTACACAGAACTGGGAACACACGGAGGGAGGAATGAAAGAAGACCGAAAGAGAGAACGATACAACAATCGACAGAAAGAGAGACAGAGACAGAGAGAGAGGGAGGGAGCGTTAAAGCTACTAGCTAGTAGTTAAAGCTACTAACTACTAGCTACTAGTCAGCTAGCCACTGCTAGTGGTCATCAGCTAACCTTTAGCCCAGACAAATTACTGTATTTTTCTTGTTATTGTTGAATACATCTTTTAAACAGTCACAGTGTAAGTTGGGAAAATGATGTGAACTCCTAGGCTAATGACTTCTCCAAAAGCTAATTGGAGTCAGGAGTCAACTAACCTGGAGTCGAAACAATGAGACAAGTTTTGAGATTTTGTTTACAGCTGCCCTGCCCCATTAAAAACACTCACAAAATTTGAGTTTGCTATTTACAAGAAGTGTTGCCTGATGTGAACCATTCCTCAAACAAAAGCGATCTCAGAAGACCTAAGATTAAGAATGGTTGCCTTGCATAAAGCTGGAAAGGGTTACAAAAGTATCTCTAAAAGTCAGTCCACGGTAAGACAAATTGTCTATAAATGGAGAAATTTCAGCACTGTTGCTACTCTTCCTAGGAGTGGCCGTCCTGCAAAGATGACTGCAAGAGCACAGCACAGAATGCTCAATGAGGTTAAGAAGAATCCTAGAGTGTCAGCTAAAGACTTACAGAAATCTTTGGAAGATGCTAACATGTCTGTTGACGAGTTTACAATACGTAAGACACTGAACAAGAATGGTGTTCATGGGAAGACACCATGGAAGAAGCCACTGCTGTCCCCCAAAAAACATTGCTGCACATCTGAAGTTCGCTAAAGAGCACATGGATGTTCCACAGCGCTACTGGCAAAAAAGTCTGTGGACAAATTAAACAAAAGTTTCGTTGTTTGGAAGGAACACACAACACTATGTGTGGAGAAAAAAAGGCACAGCACACCAACATCAAAACCTCATCCCATCTGACTTCTTTCTCTCCATATCTCCGGAATCCTATCGCAAGCTCTGAACCTTTTCACCTAGATCATCGCAGCTAGCTAGCTGCTATCCGAGTGGCTTCTCCTGGCTAATGTCTCTGTCCCGAAGCAAGCACCAATTAGCCTGGAGCTAGCCTATGCTAGGCCCATCTCCTGGCCAGCAGAAGAGGTCCATCAGCCACTCCCTGGGCTACAATATCTATTTTGCCAATTGGCCTGGACCCCTTTTATTGCCGATACGGAGCCCCGCCGATCCATCACGACTGGACTTCCGACGTAATTCGTCCAAGGGCTTTTTTCAAGAGGCTCCTCCGTCGCGACGTCCCCTGAATGCCCATCTGCTAGCCTGCTAGCCATGGCCCGCTAGCTGTCTAAAGCATACCGGACTGTTAGCTGAAGAGGTCCATCAGCCAATTTCTTGGGCTACTATACCTATTTTGCCAATTGGCCTGGACCATTTTACTACATGGACCCATGCTGATCCATCACGACTGGTCTGCCGACTTAACCGCACGAGGGGGCTACAACAGACTTCTTCCGTCGCAACGTCCCTCTAAAGCCCTTCTGCTAGAATGCTAGCCCCGTCCCGCTAGCTGTCTGAATCGTTGTGTCTCCAGCCCGCCTAGCTACTCACTGGACCTTAAGATCACTCAGCTACGCATGCCTCTCCCTAATGTCAATATGCCTTGTCCACTGCTGTTTTGGTTAGTGATTATTGTCTTATTTCATTGTAGAAGCTCCAGCCGTGCTCAGTATGCCTTACTTAACCCTGATGTTCCACCTCCTACACATGCGGTGAACTCACCTGTTTTAAATGATGTCTCTAGAGGCAATACCTCTCTCATCGTCACTCAATGCCTAGGTTTACCTCCACTGTATTCAAATCCTACCATACCTTTGTCTGTACGTCATGCTTTGAATCTATTCTACCATGCCCAGAAACCTGCTCCTTTTACTCTCTGTTCCGAACGTACTAGACGACCAGTTCTTATAGCCTTTAGCCGTACCCTCATCCTACTTCTCCTTTGTTCCTCTGGTGATGTAGACGTTAATCCAGGACCTGCAGTGCTTAGCTCCACTCCCATTCCCCAGGCACTCTCATTTGTTAACTTCTGTAACAGTAAAAGCCTTGGTTTCATGCATGTTAACATTAGAAGCCTCCTCCCTAAGTTTGTTTTATTCACTGCTTTAGCACACTCTGCCAACTCAGATGTCCTAGCCGTGTCTGAATCCTGGCTTAGGAAGATCACCTAAAACCCTGAAATTTTCATACCTAACTATAAGATTTTCTGACAAGTTTGAACTGCCAAAGGGGGCGGAGTTGCAATTTACTGCAGAGTTATGTCTTACTATCCAGGTCTGTGCCCAAACATTTTGAGCTTCTACTTTTAAAAATCCATCTTTCCAGAAACAAGTCTCTCACCGTTGCCGCTTGATATAGACCACCTTCTGCCCCCAGCTGTGCCCTAGACACCATATGTGATTTGATTGCCCCCCATCTATCTTCAGAGCTCGTGCTGTTAGGTGACCTAAACTGGGACATGCTTAACACCCTGACCATCATACAATCTAAGCTTGATGCCCTCAATCTCACACATATTATCAATGAACCTACCAGGTACAACCCCAATACCTTAAACACGGGCATCCTCATAGATATCAACCTAACAAACCTGCCCTCCAAATACACCTATGCTGTCTTCAACCAGGATCTCAGCGATCACTGCCTCATTGCCTGCATCCGTAATGGGTCTGCGGTCAAACGACCACCCCTCATCACTGTCAAACGCTCCCTAAAACACTTCAGCTGGCAGGCATTTCTAATCGGCCTGGCCCAGGTATACTGGAAGGATATTGACCTCATTCCGTCAGTAGAGGATGTCTGGTTATTCTTTAAAAGTGCTTTCCTCACCGTCTTTTTAGTGTTGTCTTTAAATCTTCACTTACCTATTGTTCAGCTCATACCTTTTTTGCACTATTGGTTAGAGCCTGTAAGTAAGCATTTCACTGTAAGGTCTACACCTGTTGTATTCGGCGCACGTGAAAAATCAACTTTGATTTGATTTGATTAGAAGATGCCTGGTTATTCTTTAAAGGTGCTTTCCTCACAATCTTAAAAAAGCATGCCCATTCAAAAATTGTAGAACCAGGAACAGATATAGCCTGTGGTTCACTCCAGACCTGACTGCCCTTGACCAGCACAAAAACATCCTGTGGCGTTCTGCATCAGCATCGACTAGCCCCCGCGATATGAAACTTTTCAGGGAAGTTAGGAACCAATATACACAGGAAAGCAAAGGCTAGCTTTTCAAACAGATATTTGCATCCTCTAGCACAAACTCCAAAATGTTCTGGGACACTGTAAAGTCCATGGAGAATAAGAGCACCTCCTCCCAGCTGCCCACTGCACTGAGGCTAGGAAACACTGTCACCACCGATAAATCCATGATAATTGAGAATTTCAATAAGCATTTTTCTACGGCTGGCCATCCTTTCCACCTGGCTACCCATACCCTGGTCAACAGCCCTGCACCCACCACAGCAATTGCCCAAGCCTCCCCCATTTTTCCTTCACCCAAATCTAGATAGCTGATGTTCTGAAAGAGCAGCAAAATCTGGACCCCTACAAATCAGCAGGGCTAGACAAACTGGACCTTCTCTTTCTAAAATTATTCACCAAAATAATTGCAACCCCTATTACTAGCCTGTTCAACCTCTCTTTCGTTTCTTCTGAGATCTCCAAAGATTTGAAAGCTGCCGCGGTCATCCCCCTCTTTAAAGGGGGAGACACTCTAGACCCAAACTGCTTTCTAAGGTCTTCGAAAGCATAGTTAAACAGATCACCGACCATTTCGAATCCCACCATACCTTCTCCGCTATGCAATCTGGTTTCCAAGCTGGTCATGGGTGCACCTCAGCCACGCTCAAGATCCTAAACGATATCATAACTGCCATCGATAAAAGACAGTACTGTGCAGCCGTCTTCATCGACCTGGCCAAGGCTTTCGACTCTGTCAATCACCGCATTCTTATCGGCAGACTCAATAGCATTGGTTTCTCAAATGACTGCCTCGTCTGGTTCACCAATCACCTCTCAGATAGAGTTCAGTGTGTCAAATCGGATTGGAGGGCCTGTTGTCAGGACGAGAGTCCCACCCCGTCCAACATCACAACTCTGGACGGTTCTGACTTAGAATATGTGGACAACTACAAACACCTAGATGTCTGGTTAGACTGTAACCTCTACTTCCAGACTCACATTAAGCATCTCCAATCCAAAATTAAATCAAGAATCGGCTTCCTATTTCGCTACAAAGCATCCTTCACTCATGCTGCCAAACATACCCTCGTAAAACTGACTATCCTACCGATCCTTGACTTCGGCAATGTAATTGACAAAATAGCCTCTAACACTCTACTCAGAAAATTGGATGCAGTCTATCACAGTTCCATCCGTTTTGTCACCAAAGCCCAACTCCTCTTCCTCCCATCTCCCCCTCTACCTCTCCTCCTCTTTCTCCCATCTCCTGCTTTACCTCTCCTCCACCTCCTCTTCCTCCCGTTTCCCCCTCTACCTCTCATCCACCTCCTATTCCTCCCATGTACCCCTCTACCTTTCCTCCACCTCCTCTTCTTGCCATATCCCCCTACTTCTCATCCACCTCCTCCTCCCATCTCTCCCTCTCTAACCTCTCCCTCTCTACCTCTCCTATACCTCCTCTTGCTCCCATGTCCCCCTATTCCTCCCATCTCTCCCTCTCTAACCTCTCCCTCTCTTTCTCTCCTATACCTCCTCTTGCTCCCATGTCCCCCGTCTAACTCTCATCCAACTCCTCTTCCTCCAATCTCCCCCTCTACCTCTCCTCCTCTTTCTCCCATCTCCTGCTTTACCTCTCCTCCACCTCCTATTCCTCCCGTTTCCCCCTCTACCTCCCATCCACCTCCTACTCCTCCCATGTACCCCTCTACCTTTCCTCCACCTCCTCTTCTTGCCATCTCCCCCTACTTCTCATCCACCTCCTCCTCCCATCTCTCCCTCTCTAACCTCTCCCTCTCTTTCTCTCCTATACCTCCTCTTGCTCCCATGTCCCCGTCTAACTCTCATCCAACTCCTCTTCCTCCAATCTCCCCCTCTACCTCTCCTCCTCTTTCTCCCATCTCCTGCTTTACCTCTCCTCCACCTCCTCTTCCTCCCATGTCCCCCTCTACCTCTCCTCCACCTCCAACCTTCCCATCAACCTCTCCACCATCTTCTTTTCCTCCCATCTCCCCCTCAACCTCTCCTCGAAACTCATCTTCCTCCTCCTCTACCTCTCCTCCAACTCCTCCTCCCATCTCCCCCTCTACGTCTGTTCCACCTCCTCTTCCTCCCACCTCCCCCTCTACCTCGCCTCCACCTCCTCTTCCTGCCATCTCCCCCTCTACTTCTCATCCACCTCCTCCTTCTCCCATCTCGCCCTCTACCTCTCCTCCACCGACACTTTATCCCTTCTCCCTCTAACTCTCATCCACCTTCTCCTCCCATCTTCCCCTCAACCTCTCCTCCACCTTCTCCCATCTCCCCCTCTACCTCTCCTCCTCCTCCTCCTCTTCCTCCCATCTCCCCGTCTATCTCTCCTCCACCTCCTCCTCCCATCTTCCCCTCAACCACTCCTCCAACTCCTCTTCTTCCCCATCCTCCCATCCTCCCTTCTACCCTTACCTCTCCTCCATCTCCTCCCATCTCCCCCTCTACCTCTCCTCCTTCTCCTCCTATCTACCCCTCAACATCTCCTCCACCACCTCCTCCTCCTTCTTCCCATCCTCAACCTCATCAGCCTAAAACCTCACCATCTCCCCACCAAATTTATCCACATGATTCTACAAACTCGCCCTCCATCTCCTGTTTCTCCATCCCGTTCTCAGACCTGCTTCTTCTCTCCCTCTCTCTCCTTTCCATTAGACCTCCTTCTCCTCTCTCTCTTCCTCCTTCTTCTTACCACTGCTCTCCTTTCCATCCCTCCAGCTAACCAAGCTGACTGAATCCAGGACACATTCATATTCAACATCAATGGCACTCTGAAAATGTGTCACCTCTCCAAACTGTCAGCTCAACCTACATACGGTATCAACACACACACACACACACACACACACACACACACACACACACACACACACACACACAGAGAGAGAGAGAGCGAGAGACTCACATTTCTCTCAGATTACACAGACCCACAAAGAATTTGAAAACAAATCCAATTTTGATAAACTCCCATATCTATTGGGTGAAATACCACAGTGTGCAGTCACAGCAGCAAGATTCATTACCTGTTGCCGCAAGAAAAGGGCAACCAGTGAAGAACAAACACCATTGTAAATACAACCCACATTTATGTTGATTTATTTTCCCTTTTGAACTTTAACTATTTGCACATTGCTACAACACTGTACAAAGACATAGTTTGACATTATAAATGTATGTATTACTTTGTAACTTTTGTGAGTGTAATGTTTACTGTTCATTTTTATTGTTTATTTCACTTTTGTTAATTATCTACTTAATTTGCTTTGACAATGTAAACATATGTTTCCTATGCCAACAAAGCCCTTTCAATTGAATGTGTTAAATTATAGTGATTGAATAGAAGGGAAAAATCAACTTGGAGCTCTATGTGTTCTCTGTAAAATAATGCAACTCCATCGAAGGTCCGTTTCGCTAGCGCGTCGTGGAACACACTTTCCACGTTGTTCACTCTTTTCCATAGAACACATAGCCCTGAGTTGATTATCCCTTACATACAGTTGAAGTCGGAATTTTACATATACCTTAGCCAAATACATTTAAACTCAGTTTTTCACAATTCCTGATTTTTAATCCTAGTAAAAATTCCCTGTTTTAGGTCAGTTAGGATCCCCACTTTATTTTAAGAATGTGAAATGTCAGAATAATAGTAGAGAGAATGATTTATTTCAGCTTTCATTTCTTTCATCACATTTCCAGTCGGTCAGACGTTTACATACAATCAATTAGTATATGGTAGCATTGCCTTTAAATTGTTTAACTTGGGTCAAACATTTTGGGTAGCCTTCCACAAGCTTCCCACAATAAGTTGGGTGAATTTTGGCCCATTCCTCCTGAAAGAGCTGGTGTAACTGAGTCAGGTTTGTAGGCCTCCTTGCTCGCACAGGTTCGAGGTCAGGGCTTTGTGATGGCCACTCCAATACCTTGACGTTGTTGTCCTTAAGCCATTTTGCCACAACTTTGGAAATATGCTTGGAGTCATTGTTCATTTGGAAGACCCATTTGGGACCAAGCTTTAACTTCCGGACTGATGTCTTGAGATGTTGCTTCAATATATCCACATAATTTTCCTTCCAAATGACGCCATCTATTTTGTGAAGTGCACCAGTCCCTCCTTCAGCAAAGCACCCCCACAACATGATGCTGCCACCCCCATGCTTCATGGTTGGGATGTTGTTCTTCGGCTTGCAAGCCTCCCCCTTTTTCCTCCAAACATAGCGATGGTCAATATGGCCAAACAGTTCTATTTTTGTTTCATCAGACTAGAGAACATTTCTCCAAAAAGTGTGATCTTTGTCCCCATGTGCAATTGTAAACCGTAGTCTGTTTTTTTATGGCGGTTTTGGAGCAGTGGCTTCTTCCTTGCTGAGCGGCCTTTCAGGTTATGTCAATATAGGACTCTTTTTACTGTGGATATAGATACTTTTGTACCTGTTTCCTCCAGCATCTTCACAAGGTCCATTGCTGTTGTTCTGGGATTGATTTGCACTTTTCGCACCAAAGTTCGTTCATCTCTAGGAGACAGTGTGAAAGCTGTGTGGTCCCATGGTGTTTATAGTTGCATACTATTGTTTGTACAGATGAATGTAGTACCTTCAGGCATTTGGAAATTGCTCCCAAGGATGAACCAGACTTGTGGAGGTCTACAATGTTTTTTCTGAGGTCTTGGCTGACTTCTTTTGATTTTCCCATGATGTCAAGCAATGAGGCACTGAGTTTGAAGGTAGGTCTTGAAATACATCCACAGATACCCTTCCAATTGACTAAAATTATGTCAATTAGCCTATCAGAAGCTTCTAAAGCCATGAAGTCATTTTCTTGAATTTTCCAAGCTGTTTAAAGGCACAGTCAACTTAGTGTATGTACACTTCTGACCCACTGGAATTTTGATACATTAAATTATAAGTGAAATAATCTGTCTGTAAACAATTGTTGGAAAAATGTATTGTGTCATGCATGAAGTAGATGTTCTAACCGACTTGCCAAAACTATAACTTGTTAACAAGAAATTTGTGGAGTGGTTGAAAAACTAGTTTTAATGACTCTAACCTGAGTGTATATAAACTTCCAACTTCAACTGTATACTGAGGAGGATAATGCAATGACTACACACTAAACCCTGGGCAACCAAGGATTATGTCACTGTGTGGAGTAGACTATTGCTGGATTGTATCAGATGGAGAGAATACTGGGTGAGTTCAGAAATTTGCTGAGTGTGCCGGAGTGCAGAATAACTGATGACTTTACAAACGCTCAACATGCTTTGAATATGGCCGGTGTCAGTAAATGTCGTCAAAAAAGCGTAATTAAATTGTTTTCAGCAGCACAGTCAGTCACCAACAATTTTGATAACATATAAGGAGGCTAACCAGCTCTGCTACTGCGAGTAAAATGTTCAGAGTGAGGTGTTCCCGCCAACCCCGCTTTTACGCTTCTGCTACTGCTCTGTTTATCATATACGCACTTTAACCATACCTACATGTACATAGTACCTCAATTAGCCTGACTAACCGGTGCCTGTATATAGCCTTGCTAATGTTATAGCCTCGCTACTGTATATAGCCTCGCATCTGTTATTATTCAATGTCTTTTTACTGTTGTTTTTTATTTCCTTCCTTATCTATTGCTTACCTAATACCTATTTTATACTTAAAATTTGCACTGTTGGTTAAGTAAATCAGCAGTAAATCAGCAGGGCTAGACAATCTGGACCCTCTCTAAAATTATTAGCCAAAATTGTTGCAACCCCTACTACTAGCCTCTTCAACCTCTCTTTCGTATCTTCTGAGATCCCTAAAGATTGGAAAGATGCCACGGTCATCCCCCTCTTCAAAGGGGGAGACAGCCTAGACCCAAACTGCTACAGACCTATATCTATCCTACCCTGCCTTTCTAAGGTCTTCAAGGGCCAAGTTAACAAACAGATCACCGACCATTTTGAATCCCACCATACCTTCTCCGCTATGCAATCTGGTTTCCAAGCTGGTCATGGGTGCACCTCAGGTCCTAAACGATATCATAACCTCCATAGATAAGAGACAATACTGTGCAGCTGTATTCATAGACCTTGCCAAGGCTTTCGACTCTGTCAGTCACCACATTCTTATCGGCAGACTCAACAGCCTTGGTTTTTTAAATGACTGCCTCACCTGGTTCACCAATTACTTCTCAGACAGAGTTCAGTGTGTCAAATCAGAGGGCCTGTTGTCCAGACCTCTGGCAGTCTCTATGGGGGTGCCACAGGGTTCAATTCTCGGGCTGACTCTTTTCTCTGTATACATCAATGATGTCGCTCTTGCTGCTGGTGATTCTCTGATCCACCTCTACGCAGACAATACCATTCTGTATACTTCTGGCCCTTCTTTGGACACCCTGTTAATAAACCTCCAGACGAGCATCAATGCTGTACAACTCTCCTTCCGTGGCCTCCAACTGCTCTTAAATGCAAGTAAAACTAAATGCATGCTTTTCAACCAATCGCTGCCCACACCTGCCCGCCCGTCCAGCATCACTACTCTGGACAGTTCTGACTTAGAATATGTGGACATCTACAAATACTTCGGTGTCTAGTCAGACTGCACACTCTCCTTCCAGACGCACATTAAGCATCTTCAATCCAAAATTAAATCTAGAATCGGCTTCCTATTTCGCAACAAAGCCTCCTTCACTCATGCTGCAAAACCCTCGTTTGGCAGCATACCCTCGAAAAACTGACTATCCTACCGATCCTTGACTTCGGCGATGTCATTTACAAAATAGCCTCCAACACTCTACTCAGCAAATTGGATGCAGTCTATCACAGTGCCATCCGTTTTGTCACCAAAGCCCCATATACTACCCACCACTGTGACCTGTATGCTCTCGTTGGCTGGCCCTCGCTTCATATTCGTCGCCAAACCCACTGGCTCCAGGTCATCTATATGTCTTTGCTAGATAAAGCGCCGCATTATCTCAACACACTGGTCGCTATACCAGCACCCACCCGTAGCATGCGCTCCAGCAGATACATTTCACTGGTCACCCCCAAAGCCAATCCCTCGTTTGGCCACCTCTCCTTCCAGTTATCTGCTGCCAATGACTGGAACAAATTGCAAAAATCACTGAAGCTGGAGACTCATATCTCCCTCACTAACTTTAAGTACCAGCTGTCAGAGCAGCTCACACATCACTGTGCCTAGCCCATCTGTAAATAGCCCACCCAACTACCTCATCCCCATACAGTTATTCTTTTTTTTTGCTCCTTTGCACCCCAGTATCTCTACTTGCATATTGATATTCTGCACATCTATCACTCCAGTGTTTAATTGCTAAATTGTAAATATTTAGCCTTACCTCCCTTGTCTTACCTCATTTGCACACACTGTATATAGACATTTTCCTATTGTGTTATTGACTGTATGTTTGTTAATTCCATGTGTAACTCTGTGTTGTTGTTTGTGTCGCACTGCTTTGCTTTGTCTTGGCCAGGTCGCATTCGTAAATGAGAACTTGTTTTCAACTAGGCTACCTGGTTAAATAAAGGTGAAATAAAATGTAAATTAAAAAAGAAACAGTAGCTATTACAGTGAAATAATACCATGCTATTCTTTGAGGAGAGTGTACAGTTCTGAACTTCAAAATGTATGAATAAACCAATTAGGCACATTTGGGCAGTCTTGATAAAACATTTTGAACAGAAATGCAATGGTTTATTGAATCAGTCTAAAACTTTGCACATACACTGCTGCCATCTAGTGGCCAAAATCTAAATTGCGCCTAACCTGGAATAGTACATTATGGCCTTTATCTTGCATTTCAAAGATGATGGGACAATTTTTTATTTTTTTTACCAGATCTAATGCGTTATATTCTCCTTCATTAATTTCACATTTCCACAAATGTCAAAGTGTTTCCTTTCAAACGGTATCAAGAATATGCATATCCTTGCTTCAGGTCCTGAGCTACAGGCAGTTTGATTTGGGTATGTCATTTTAGGCGAATATTGAAAAAAAGGATCCACTCCTTAGGTCACATCAAGGATCATTTTACTATTTGATTTAGATTTTTAAGACCATTTCAAGTATCTCAAAAAAATATAAAAATAATATTTGATGAAAAATTGTTTTAGGTCTTTCTGCTATTAGCCCATACACATGCATTGATTAACAGATCCACTACATGGAACAACAGGGGGGTATTGTGTGTAGATGGGTGAGAAAAAAAATATTTAATACATTTTGAATGCAGGCTGTACCACAAAAAAATGTGGAATAAGTCAAGGGGTATGAATACTTCTGAATGCACCAAAAATGATTGTAAACTGTAGCAGAACCCTTTATTAGTCCTACAGTTTATAGAACCTTTTTAATGGTTCTTAATAGAACCTTAGGGAAGGGTTCTTTGTAGGACCATGCAGGTTCTATTTAGAACCTTATGAGCATGGTTCTTTATAGAACCAAAAAGGAGAAACCTCTATGGTGAAAAGAACAATAAAACCCTTTGTGGCATTACGTAGAACCATTTACTTTAGTTCATCATGTCTACTTGAGTGCAATATCTACACATTCTCTATCGGCCACCGGGGGCCAGCAGTGAATGGTTCGCCTCGCCACGCCACATACCCTGTAATCCTGTCTAATCTGGCTGTGGCCGCCGCACCACAGAGCATCTGGAGAGAGGGATAGGGCTAATCTGAGACGCTATGGAGGGAGGAAGGGATGGAGGGAGGGAATTATGCCGAGGCAGACAAAAGAGGGATGGAGGGATGGAGTTTAACTACGTCAGAGAGAGATGGAGAGAAAGAGACAAAATAATAAGGGAATAGATGGACAGATGAAGTAGGCTACAGTAAACGATTAAAGGAAACTACAATTATTGTATTGCTGTAAATTAAATCAAGTATGTTTCCAATAGACAAGTAGCTCAGCCCAGAACCTGGACTTGATTATGATGAAAAGAGCTGCAAGGTACCACAATAAAACCATATCCAATCAGCTGCAGTGGCACGTGAAATACAAAAAGCTGAGCACCAAATAAAACCAAAAATATATATTATACATATATAAATATATTGACCAAAAATATAATACATCTTCAATAGACAACTAGTTCATCCCAGTAATTGGGCTGTAAGAAGTAGAAAGATGCTACAGGGACCCAAATTAACCTCCCCCAAAGAGCTTAGGGAGATGGTGACGGCATGTGTCATTCATTGTGGTTCTGTTTGCCTGAGTTAGTAGAGCTTGCACTGTCAGGATCATGGGTTCGATTCCCGCTGGGGCCACCCATAGGAAAATAAATGGACACACTACTATAAATGGCTTCGGATAAAAGCCTCTGCTAATTGGCATACAGAGCAGAGCGCTGTGTTTATGGTCAGAGTACAAGGATACTTACTGTGGCCTGCTCGTAGCAAGGCGGCAGGCCATCTATGGAAGGCAATAGGCACGGAATGGTGACGCTTGCCCCCATGGTTGAGGTGAATGTGGTGGAGGCCCTCTGCACCTGTGGCCCCCCCTGGTGGCCCCGAGTCAGGACCCGATCCGGCCACACATCCCAGGGCTAGAGCAGTCATCCAGAGAACCAAGCGGACAAGGAAGACAGACGAGGTCAAGTCCCAGCAGAGGGGCTCCTGCCTGGGCCTCGAGGGTGGGGGGGTGGGGGATTGCTGTGTCCTCCAGCCTCCCAACATGATTCCCTGAGAGGCCAGCAAGGCGAGTTGAGTATCAAGATTTGGGACCTTAGTGATGAGCCCGACGGCCCATTGTCCCCTTAGTGCCCTTCCTGCCCAACGCGCTCTCGCAACTCACAAGCCCCAGGACACACACTGCTGACTGACCAACAAATCCACAGAGAATCCACTGCAGAAAAGAGTCAATGAGAAGGAGAAGAGAATAGAGAGCCTTCTTGTTGTTTTTCCGGTAGTTTATGAAATCTGCAAGGGTACCAAGGGGACTGTGGGAGAAGTATGATCAATCATTGTGGAAAGAATGAGAGAGGAGGAAAAAATATGCACTCAAGAAATTAGGACACACTCGTCAAACAGGGTCTAAGAAATCCCACACTGCTCCAATTCCCCTAACACACTTCCTCGCTCGCACTCTCTCTCTCCTTTTCACCCACTCTTTTTTCTGCGAAGAAAAGCTCACAGAATCAAATGCATACTTTTCTCCCCTCCAAAAATTTGAATACTCCAGAAAATCCACATCGATTTTTCAGCCTCAGAATCTGAGGTAAAAAACACCACATATATAGAGTTTCAACATCTTCTTCTTCATCAAAGCAAATATAACATTCCCTCCTTCCAAGTTTACCCTCCTTTATGTCCCTCCTGTATGTCCTTCCTGTATGTTTTCAGAGGATGTCCAAAGGATTTCGAGTGTATCCGAAGTAACGCTTTCTCATTTGCCTGTGGTGGTGGGCAGCAGCTGCAACGTCGAGAGGATGGCACGATAATGGTTGCACCTGCGACGGGTATCAGGACACGCTCCTAGAGGTTCGCTCTACACTTTCTGCAAGACTCAGTGGAGAGGCAACAACGCGGCAGCACCTGAGAGAGAGCGGCTGGTCTGCATTACGGAGCCACTCACACACTCACAGGCTGAGAAACTGCGAGCGAGCACAGTTTCAGCAAGACGTGTGCAAGAGAAGGAGAAGGAGAGAGCGAGAGAGAGAGGGAGGGAGAGAGGGAGTAAGGAGGGGGAGCTCCGACAGCCATCCGTGGAGCAGGAGGGGGAGAGTCTATGCAAATTACCAGGCTCCACAGAGCGAATTAGCGGAGCCAGAGTGCATTGCAGAAGAAGAGCCTACTTGGGCGAAAAATAAGCAGGGGATGTGGGGCTCCGTCTCTTGTTCTCTCTTTCTTTCTATCCACTGCTACGCGGACCAACAATCTGATGGGCAGTGAATGGAAGCCAGAGCAACACAAAGCAGGGAAAGATACATCTATTCAAGCTGGTTTTTGTTCAAGTTATTTCCCTCTCCCCTCTCTCTCTCTCTCTCTTTATCTCTCTCTCTCTCTGGGTGGAGTGGTGAAGAGTATCAGAGCGGTCATGTAGAGAAAGACAATAAGATCCTAGCAGTACGGTCCAACAGTCCAACGGTTCCCATCCAGGGGAGATCTAGCTTCTCAGCAGCCAATCACAGAGCTCTTTAATGATCCCATCCACACTTATCCACGCTGCAGCTTCAAAGGGGACAAAATAAAAACGAATCTCTTCTCTTTTCTCCTTTACTCTGAGCAAGCACTACAACTTCCAGACCATCTGCAGCCCCAGCCAAACATTAGGGAAATGGGATATGCCACTGATGGAAGGATGTGGATCACACACATAGCTTGGCAAAAGGTGGAGAGCTGTCCACAGGGAGGGTGCTGAAGTCAGCCTTGCTCGCCTGGCTGATAAAAACCCATTCATTCCCTCAGACAGTTCACACACGGAAATTCAATCCCACACCAGAGATCTAACACAGAGCTAACAGATAACCATTCACTGCCTAACCAGAGAGCTAACACAGAGTTAAAACAAAACCATTAATTCCCTCACCAGAGACCTAACAAAGAGCTAACACAGATCCATTCATTCCCTCACCAGAGAGTTAACACAGAGCTACCACATTCATTCATTCCCTCACCAGAGACCTAACAAAGAGCTAACACCGAGCCATTAATTCCCTCACCAGAAAGTTAACACAGAGCTACCACAGAGTCATTCATTCCCTCACCAGAGAGCTAATACAGAGCTAACACAGATCCATTCATTCCCTCACCAGAGAGCTAACACAGAGCTAATACAGAGCTAACACAGAACCATTCATTCCATCACCAGAGAGCTAACACAGAGCTAACAAAGAACCCTTAATTCCCTCACCAGAGAACTAACACAATGCTAACAGATTTATTCATTCCCCCAACAGAGAGCTAACACAGAGCTAACACATATCCATTCATTCCCTCACCAGAGAGCTAACAAAGAGCTAACACAGAGCCATTAATTTCCTTACCAGAGAGTTAACACAGACTAAATCAGATCCATTCATTCCCTCACCAGAGAGCTAACACCAAGCTAACACAGATCCATTCATTCCCTCACCAGAGACCTAACACAGAGCTAATACAGAGCTAACACAGATCCATTCATTCCCTCACCAGAGAGCTAACACAGAGCTAATACAGAGCTAACACAGAACCATTCATTCCATCACCAGAGAGCGAACACAGAGCCATTCATTCCCTCACCAGAGAGCTAACACAGAGCCATTAATTTCCTCACCAGAGAGCTAACACAGAGCAAACAAAGAAACACTAATTACCTCACCAGATAGCTAATGCATAGCTAACACAGAGCTAACAGAGAGCTAACACATCAGAGAGAAATTCTGAGAGCTATAACAGCACTGTGCAGCACAGCACAGAGAGGAGAGTAATACTGAGAGTGGAATGGAGTGGATGAGGGTTAAGGAGGTACAGAGAACATGTAGACATAAAGCTCTGACTGATGATAGCCACCACACAACAGAACCATGGCTCTGTACACAGTGCTGCTCTGTGATGTTCAATGATGCAGTGTCTATGCTTAGAGTATCTTGCTCAGTGCTCAGCACTACTCAGTGCTCAGTGTGTCCAGGACTAAAAAATTAAACAGGCTAAAGGCTCAGATCTGTGCTCAGTTGGTCCAGCATGAAATAACTAAACAGGCTAAAGGCTCAGCTCTGTGCTCAGTTGGTCCAGGATTAAAAAACTAAACAGCCTAAAGGCTCAGATCTGTGCTCAGTTGGTCCAGGATTAAATAACTAAACAGGCTAAAGGCTCAGATCTGTGCTCAGTTGGTCCAGCATTAAATAACTAAACAGGCTAAAGGCTCAGCTCAATGTTCCACATTCAGTCCTTGGGACCCTATACTAATGCTTTGTGATGCTCAATCTTGTTTTCACGGTGGCTGTTCATTTGGATGACATCCTCTTTGGACCACTGTGGTGTTCTTTCACAGCCGAAGGGAAAGAAAAGCCTAACAGCGGTGCTGCTGCTAGTGAGGCTGAGCTGGGAAGCAGTGAGATAATAGACTAGAGGAGAAAGTAGAGAGTAGAGAGTAGAGAGGAGAGAGGAGAGAGGAGAGAGGAGAGAGAGCAGAGAGTAGAGTAGAGAAGAGGAGAGAGAGGAGAGAGCAGAGAAGAGGAAATATGAGCGAGGAGAGAGGAAGATAGAGGGGAGAGGAGAGAGGATAGAGGAGAGACTATAGCAGAGAGAGTATAGAGGGTAGATGAGAGAGAATATGGGACAGAGGAGAGTATAGAGGAGAGAAGAGACAGGAGAGGAGAGAGGATACGGGATAGAGGAGAGACTATAGCAGAGAGACTATAAAGGGTATAGGAGAGAGAATATGGGACAGAGGAGAGTATAGAGGAGAGAGGAGACATGAGAGGCGGGAGGATAGGGGATAGATGATAGGGGATATGGGGATAGAGCAGAGATGATAGGGGATATGGGAGATAGGATTGGGGATATACGTTAGGGGATTGAGGAGAGAGGAGAGGAGAGGGGATAGAGGATAAGGGATAGATGATAGAGGAGAGAGGACAGAGGAGAGAGGATATTGGATAGAGGATAGTGGATAGAGGATAAGGGATAGGGGATAGGGAATAGAGGACAGGGGATAGATGACAGAGGATAGAGGACAGAGGATTTAAAACCTCTTGGCGTTCCCCTAGGATAGGGGGCGCTAAAGCGATTTTTGAAAAAAATGTGTGCCCATTTTAAACGGCCTCCTACTCAAACTCAGAAGCTAGGATATGCATATAATTAATACTTGTGGATAGAAAAAACCCTAAAGTTTCTAAAACTGTTTGAATGGTGTCTGTGAGTATAACAGAACTCATATGGCAGTCAAAACCCCGAGACAGATGGAAACAGGAAGTGGAATTCTGAATTGCGAACTCAACTTCATCACGTTGCCTATTAATCACACCGTGAGCTATGGTTCATTGAGCACTTCCTATTGCTTCCACTAGATGTCCCCAGTCTTCACAAATTGGTTTGAGCCTTCTACTGTTAAAATTGAATGAATGAGATGCTGTGGAACGTGGTCACACGGAGAGGGCCATCACCATTATGACGCCGGCGCCCCTGCTTACCCTCCCCTTTCGAAATGTTTTGAAACACAATGCAATCGTCCCCCTTGAATCTTATTGGCTCTCTTGTTGAAACAGGCCCTGAAGATTTATGTTATACAACGTTTGACATGTTTGAACGAACCTAAATGGGAAAAAAATGCTTTTTGTCGAAATGGCTGTCCCGTGGCCGACGGAGGATTTGGATCAGCCTTCAGACGCGCTAACAAGAACAAGCTAATGGAACATAATGGATGAACTTTTTCGAACGAAAATACATTTGTTGTGGACCTGGGATTCCTGGAAGTGCTTTCTGATGAAGGTAAGGGATTATTGACAATAGTATACAAGACTAGATGTGATATGCGATTGTTCCAAGATGGCGCTGACATGTAACGTTGGCCTATTTTTCAGAGTATCGCATCCCCTTTCATCGCAAAGTATGATTACCCAGTAAAGTTAATTTTAAATCTGGTATTACAGGTGCTTTCAAGAGATATTCATCTATAAATCTTAGAATGACAATATTAAATTTTTAAAATGTTTTCGAATAGTAATTTAGTAAATTGTAGCTCTGTTTCATCGGATGCATTTGAGGGAAAATAGTTAGTCAACGTTACGCACCGATGTAAAATGCTGTTTTTATATATAAATATGAACTTTATCGAACAAAAGAATGCATGTATTGTGTAACATGATGTCCTAGGTGTGTCATCTGATGAAGATTGTCAAAGGTTAGTGCTGCATTTAGCTGTTTTTTGGTTATTTGTGATGCATGTGGTTGGTCGGAAAATGGCTATGTGGCTACTTTTACGATATACTCCTCTAACATAATCTAATGTTTTGCTTTTGCTGTAAAGCCTTTTTGAAATCGGACAACGTGGTTCGATTCAGGAGAGGTGTATCTATAAAACGATATAATTTGAATTAAAAAAAATAAAAAAAATATATATGAAATTTTGTTATGCTAATGGCGATATGATTTTTCGCTGGATGGCCGCACAGGGGTTAAAACAACACAATTCTGATGTCCATCTGGTTTGATTTCTATTTGCCATATCTTTCAAACTGCTCTTTCACAAAAGTTCTTAACCCATATATGTTTTACGGACGTAGTATGCTTTATATTAGTTATCTTGTTATTATTTGTTGTTATTAGTCCCACCCTTCAGCTCCATTCAACCCCTCCCATTTATCTCTTAACACCATCCATTTAAGATTTCTATTTGCCATATATTTTTCAACTGTGCTGTGATGCTTCACAAACGTTCTGAACGTTTCTATTTTCATTGTTTCTACAGATTGTAAACTGAAAATAAATATTTTTGCTAAAAGTATTATAATATCATTGATCGATTGACTATGACTTTCAAGTCACCTAGCAGTGCTATCTGCAGGGTTAGCTCCAGGTAAATATTGCAATTCTTCAGCCATTCCTGGATCTGTGACCAAAAACAAGCTACAAATGGACAGTACCAAAACAAATGATCTAATGATTCTTTCTCTTTGCAGCAAAATCTGCAGAGCTGGGAAGGTTGTATCCCCCATATAAATAACATTATAAACTGGGTGGTTAGAGCCCTGAATGCTGATTGGCTGACAGCCGTGGTATATCAGACAGTATACCACAGGTGTGACAAAACATTTCGTTTTACTGTTCTAATTACGTTGGCAACCAGTTTATAATAGCAATAAGGCCCCTCTGGGGTTTGTTATATAAGGCAAGTATACCACTGCTAAGGGCTGTGTCCAGTTGCGTCATGCCTAAGAACAGCTTAGTCGTGGTATATTGGCCATATACCACAACTCCTCGGGCCTTAACTCTTGGGGCTAGGTGGGACGCTAGCGTGCCACCTGTGGTGCACTCCATCAACAGCAGGTGCATTTCAAGAGCGGCAAATTTGAATCCAAATAAATGTCAAAATTCAAATTTTTCAAAAATACAACTATGTTACACCATTTGAAAGATAAACATCTCCTTAATCTAACCACGTTTTACGATTTCAAAAAGGTTTTACGGCGAAAGCATAAATTTAGAGTATGTTAGGACAGTACATTTACAAGAGTTGTGTGTAATGTTTTGTCAAGTCAAAGACAGGGTCACCAAAACCATAAAACCAGCTAAAATGATACACTAACCTTTTACAATCTCCATCAGATGACACTCCTAGGACATTATGTTAGACAATGCATGCATTTTTAGTTCTATCAAGTTCATATTTATATACAAAAACAGCGTTTTACTATGGCATTGATGTTGAGGAAATCGTTTCCCTCCAATAACCGGCAGTCAAGTCAGCGTCAGAAATTAAATAATTAAAATTAGAAAACATTGGTAAAATATTATATTGTCATTTAAAGAATTATAGATTTACATCTTTTGAACGCAATCAACTTGCCAGATTTAAAAATAACCTTACTGGGAAATCACACTTTGCAATAATCTGAGCACTGTGCCCAGAAAAATACGCGTTGCGATACAGACTAGACGTCATGTTGGGGAGATCTAAAATCGAAAATACTATGTAAATAATCCATTACCTTTGATTCTCTTCATCAGATGTCACTTCCAGGTATCACAGGTCCATAACGAATGTAGTTTTGTTCAAAAAAGCTCATCATTTATGTCCAAAAATCTCCGTCTCGTTAGCACATGATGTAAGCCAGCCGGACTTCTCGTCATGAACGAGGGGAAAAAATATATTTCCGTTCGTTCAAACATGTCAAACGTTGTATAGCATAAATCATTAGGGCCTTTTTTAACCAGAACATGAATAATATTCAAGGTGGACGAATGCATAGCCTTTTATAACGTATTGGAACGAGGGTACCCAACATGAAGTAGCGCGCCAGGTGTCTAATGGGACATCACCGTTCCATGGCTCTTGTTCGGTCAGATCTCCCTCCAGAAGACTCAAAACACTTTGTAAAGGCTGGTGACATCTAGTGGAAGCAATAGGAAGTGCCAAAATATTCCTAAACCCCTGTGTTTTTCAATGGGAGAGGTTTAAAGTCAATACAACACATCAGGTATCCACTTCCTGTCAGAAAATGTCTCAGGGTTTTGCCTGCCAAATGAGTTCTGTTATACTCACAGACACCATTCAAACAGTTTTGGAAACTTTAGAGTGTTTTCTATCCATATATAATAAGTATATGCATATTCTAGTTACTGGGTAGGATTAGTAACCAGATTAAATCGGGTACATTTTTTTTATCCAGACGTGCAAATGCTGCCCCCTAGACCCAACAGGTTAATTGCTTAATTCTATTGGTTGCAAGAATTTTGTATAATAATTTAAACTGAGTTTTGAATCCGGTGTCGTTTTGCGTATCAGTTCATAAACCTGTACAGTTTTGGGTGCTTAAATTAAACTGGTTTACTTTCTTATTTATAAAAATTTTCTTTAACCAATTATGGTCTTATGCAGGGCCGACAGACGAGTTCCTTACTTTTTCCCCCTTCCACTTTCCTCTTCCATTTTTGCGGTAATGCTGCTATTAGTTGGTTGTAATTTTGAGTAGAGCAGACATTCCCATATGTTTTTATTAGCTGCATGTGGGACATAACTCCACCAGTCCTATTTATGATATAATTTATGAAGATTATACCTTTTATTTTATTTTTATCAAAAATGTATGTTTTTTTTATCAATTAGTATATTTTAGTTTAACCACAATATTTGTTGTATTATTTGTTCTCTCTCTTCTGGAGGATTAAATTGAAATTGCAACCAACTTTCTATGGGTTGTTTTAAAAATAGCAATATTTGGGAGATGATTTCCTTATCAAATAACCAAAAGTGAGCGATTGTAATCTGAATAAAGGAAATTTGCTAGAGAAACAGTTTGGATTTATGTATAACTTTTGTGTGACTGAAACCTTTAGTGAGAGGTCTAATACTTTAATGTTTAATAATTTCTGCCCTCCAAATTCATTATATAAATAGGCCTTTTTAATTTTGTTTGGCTTGCCGTTCCAAATATAATGGAATATTTTTTTCTCAAATAATTTAAATAACTGTTCGCAAGGTGTAGGCAAGACGATAAGTAAATAGGTAAACTGGGATATGACTAAAGAGTTAATCAGGGTAACCACCTGGTGTTACTGAATCACCTATACACAACCTCCCCCGGAGCTCCATCCTTCCTCATTTGCAACCCGTGAAACTGAGTACCGCTCTTGTTGAATTTGTTTACCCTAATTATGATCAGTATTAATTGATTAAGTGTGTGTGTGCGCATGCATGTGTTTGTGCATGTGTGTGTGTGTGTGCGTGTGTGTGTGTGTGTTTGTGTTTAATAATAATTAGCAGGGCTGCAATCTGCATAATTCCAGCTAATAAGGCAATCTATCAGGCCTGCATGCTTCACAAGGACATGAGACTGACTCCCTAAATCCCAACTCACAGGTAAACTTTTTCATGGCAACAACAACAATTGGTGACAAATCATTTCTAACAAGTGTGATACCTGCTATACATCACACATCGTTGAGGTCTGATTGGGTGTTCTAAACAGAATGACACAAACCGATTCAGATGACGTTACCAGTGAGGTGTGTAGTGACCACACCTAGGTCAGGTTTTATATATGTTACTTGTTACATGGGTGCCACCATGTGGCAATATAGAAGTACTGCGATGACATCGTTTGTGTAGATTTGAAAATATGTGTTCATAGAATGCCTCTGTCTGTGTCCCAAATGGCACCCTATGGCCTATGGTCCCGGTCAAAAGTAGTGCACAATAAAGAGAATAGGGTGCCATTTGGGACACATCATATCTCCCTGTGAGGGGATAAGCAGCATTACATTATGTCAGTAATTCTTAGACTAGTACCTATTCCTGCTCCAATAAACCTCTCAAGATACTGGGAAAGAGAAGGGACATGTTAAGTCTTCTACGGAAAGCAGAGGAAGGGAATATAGAGAGAAAGAGCCCAGTCAACCAAACATTTCCCGTTACTTAGTTTTTTCAGGTAACTAGGCAAGTCAGTTAAGAACAAATTCTTATTTACATTAACAGCCTACACCAAATAACCCAGACTACGCTGGGCCAATGGGACTCCCAATCAAGGCCGGTTGTGATACAGCCTGGATTCAAACCAGTGTGTCTGTAGTGACACCTCTAGCACTGAGATGCAGTGCCTGAGACCGCTGCGCCACTTGGGAGCTCAAAGTAGTCCCACTATAGCCCTGTGTGTGACCATGACAATGGAACGACAGAGCACAGCTGATGTTTTGGTGTATGAGGTCACACAGGATGTGGTAGAAAATTATGTTTGTTAGCACAGTGCTTGACACCTGTGCTTGTACTATGCTATGCTCAAAAACCATCACACCTCTTTTTCACTTGCGTCAGAAGACTGTCAGATGAAGAGAAAAACAAACCCTTATTTTTCTCTCTCTTCTTTGTGTCTCTAAGACCAAGAGGATGCTATTATTGCACATAGGAAAGAGCCAGGTATAGAAAAAAAGGACAGAGGAAAGAGCCAGGTATAGAAAAAAAGGACAGAGGAAAGAGCCAGGTATAGGAAAAAAGGACAGAGGAAAGAGCCAGGTATAGGAAAAAAGGACAGAGGAAAGAGCCAGGTATTGGAAAAAAGGACAGAGGAAAGAGCCAGGTATAGAAAAAAAGGACAGAGGAAAGAGCCAGGTATTGGAAAAAAGGACAGAGGAAAGAGCCAGGTATAGAAAAAAAGGACAGAGGAAAGAGCCAGGTATTGGAAAAAAGGACAGAGGAAAGAGCCAGGTATAGAAAAAAAGGACAGAGGAAAGAGCCAGGTATTGGAAAAAAGGACAGAGGAAAGAGCCAGGTATAGAAAAAAAGGACAGAGGAAAGAGCCAGGTATAGGAAAAAAGGACAGAGGAAAAAGAGAGAAAGGCCCATAGAAAAGCTCTAGTCAGATAGAGGAGAGGAGGGAGAGAGTAGGAGGTGGAGGGGTAGAGGAGAGGAGAGTTGCAGGGGTAGAGGAGAAGACAGTTGGAGGTGGAGGGGTAGATAAGAAGAGTGGAGAGTTGGAGGTGTACAGAAGAGGAGAGTTGGAGGTGGAGGGGTAGAGGAGAGGAGTGGAAAGTTGGAGGGGTAGAGGAGAAGAGTGGAGAGTTGGAGGGGTAGAGAAGAGGAGAGTTGGAGGTGGAGGGGTAGATGAGAGGAGTGGAGAGTTGGGGGGGTAGATGAGAGGAGTGGAGAGTTGGAGTGGTAAAGAAGAGGAGAGTTGGAGGTGGAGGGGTAGAGGAAAGGAGTGGAAAGTTGGAGGGGTAGATGAGAGGAGTGGAGAGTTGGAGGGGTAGAGGAGAGGAGAGAGTAAGAGGTGGAGGGTAGAAGAGAGGAGATGAGGTGGAGGGGTAGAGGAGAGGAGATGAGGTGGAGGGGTAGAGGAGAGGAGATGAGTTGGTGGGGTAGAGGAGAGGAGATGAGTTGGTGGGGTAGAGGAGAGGTGATGAGGTGGAAGTGTAGAGGAGAGGAGAGAGTAGGAGGCAAAGAGAGGAGGGGATTGAGAGAGAGAGAGAAAGCGAGGGAGAGCGAGAGAATTAGAGAAGGAGAGAAAGACTCAATTTGGCATGAGGGTCTGCTTAACAAATTGATGGAAAGCGGTGTTTGGGGGGAAAAACATACAAGATAATAACATCCATGTACGCAGACAACAAGTGTGCGGTTAAAATTGGCAAAAAACCCACACATTTCTTTCCAGAGGGCCGTGGGGTGAGACAAGCATACAAGCATCAACGTATTGGCGAGGGCACTAGAACAGTCTGCTCACACTACTAAAATCTGAAGTCAAATGTCTAATGTTTGCATTGATGTTAACCAAGATGGCGTAGCAGTCGGATGTCTGTTTTGTCCTGTATATATATTGTTTTCTTTGTATATATTTTGTATATATTTTTCATCTCAATTTCAATCTACGGACTGAACATACTCTCCTGCCGAACACAGTCTGGTACAGATATGCTATGTTTTATACTTTAGAACCAGAACCCCCATCAGGAGCTAGCTAGCTAACTAGCTACTAGCTAGAAGTCAGTTAGCCACCGCTAGCGGTCATCACTGTTAACTCGGCCATCAGCCAAGTTAATTCCTGACAGTCTGCACGGCGCGATGTCAACCCAGCAAATATGGGACTGCTTTTTCTCTACCACATCTCTCGATTCCTACTGCAATCTCTGAACCTTTACACCGGATCATCGAAACTAGCTAGCTATCCGAGTGGCTACTCCTGGCTCCTGTCCCGATGCAAGCACCAGTTAGCCTGGAGATTTTTATTTATTATTTATTTATTTACTTCACCTTTATTTAACCAGGTAGGCTAGTTGAGAACAAGTTCTCATTTGCAACTGTGACCTGGCCAAGATAATGCAAAGCAGTTCGACACATACAACAACACAGAGTTACACATGGAATAAACAAACATACAGTCAATAATACAGTATAAAAAGGCTGTATACAGCATGTGAAAATGAGGTAGGATAAGGGAGGTAAGGCAATAAATAGGCCATGGTGGCGAATTAATTACAATATAGCAATTAAACACTGGAATGGTAGATGTGCAGAGATAGCCTCGAGCTAGGCCCATCTCCTGGCTAGCCGAAGAAGTCCATCAGCTAATTCTTGGGCTACAATACCTCTTTTGCCAATTGGCCTGGACCCTATACTGCCGACACGGAGCCCCGCCAATCCATCACGACTGGAATGCCGATGCAACCGTCCAAGGTGGTTTCAACAGGCTCTTCCGTTGTGAATTCCGTGGAGGCCCATCTGCTAGACCCGGCCCGTGAGCTGTCTGAATCACCGTGTCTCCAGCTCGCCTAGCGTAGTAGCGACTACTGAATTGGCTCCCTTACTCATCTACTGCTTCTCACTGGACCCTATGATCACTCGGCTACACACGCCTCTCCCTAATGTCAATATGCCTTGTCTATTGCTGTTTTGGTTAGTGATTATTGTCTTATTTCACTGTAAAGCCTCCAGCCCTGCCCAATATGCCTTAGCTAGCCCTTTTGTTCCACCCCCACACATGCGGTGACCTCACCTGGCTTAACTGGTGCCTCTAGAGACAAAACCTCTCTCATCGTCACTCAATCCCTCTGCACTGTACTCACATCCTACCATACCCTTGTCTGTACATTATGCCTTGAATCTATTCTTCCACGGCCAGAAATCCGCTCCTTTTACTCTCTGTTCCCGAACGCACTAGACGATGAGTTTTTATAACCGTTAGCCGTATCCTTATCCTATTCCTCCTCTGGTCCTCTGGTGATGTAAAAAAAGTAAACAAAAAAAAATTAAATCTAGAATCGGCTTCCTATATCGCAACAAAGCATCCTTCACTCATGCTGCCAAACATACCCTCGTAAAACTGACCATCCTATTGATCCTCGACTTCGGCGATGTCATCTACAAAATAGCCTCCAACACTCTACTCAACAAATTGGATGCAGCCTATCACAGTGCCATCTGTTTTGTCACAAAAGCCCCATACACTACCCACCACTGCGACCTGTACGCTCTCGTTGGTTGGCCCTCGCTTCATACTCGTCGCCAAACCCACTGGCTACAGGTTATCTACAAGTCTCTGCTAGGTAAAGCCCCGCCTTATCTCAGCTCACTGGTCACCATAGCAGCACCCACTCGTAGCACGAGCTCCAGCAGGTATATCTCACTGGTCACCCCCAAAGCCAATTTCTACTTTGGTCGCCTTTCCTTCCAGTTCTCTGCTGCCAATGACTGGAACGAACTGCAAAAATCACTGAAGCTGGAGACTCATATCTCCCTCACTAGCTTTAAGCACCAGCTGTCAGAGCAGCTCACAGATCACTGCACCTGTACATAGCCCATCTGTAAACAGCCCATGTTCTCAACTGGCCTACCTGGTTAAATAAAGGTGAAATAAAAATATATAATAATTAACAGCATACTCATACATTTCCTCAATGAAAACAATGTACGGGAAAGGAAATGTCAAATTGTTTTTTTAACAAATTATCATTCGACAGACCACTTATTCACCCTGCACACCATAAATGACAAACAAACAAACCAAAACAAAGGCAAAGTCTTCTCATGCTTTGTTGATTTCAAAAAAGCCTTCGACTCAATTTGGTTAAAAATACTTGAATCAGTTTTAGAACCTATTGCCCTTTATGGTTGTGAGGTCTGAGGTCCACTCACAAACCAAGAGATCACAACCTTCCATAACAAAGCCATCACCTACAGAGAGATGAACCTGGACAAGAGTCCCCTAAGCAAGCTAGTCCTGGGGCTCTGTTCACAAACACAAACACACCCCACAGAGCCCCAGGACAGCAACACAATTAGACACAACCAAATCATGAGAAAACAAAAATATAATTACTTGACACATTGGAAATAATTAACCAAAAAACAGAGCAAACTAGAATGCTATTTGGCCCTAAACAGAGAGTACAGAGTGGCAGAATACCTGACCACTGTGACTAACCCAAACATAAGAAAAGCTTTGCCTATGTACAGACTCAGTGAGCGTAATCTTGCTATTGAGAAAGGCCACCGTAGGCAGACCTGGCTCTCAAGAGAAGACAGGCTATGTGCACACTGCCCACAAAATGAGGTGGAAACTGAGTTGCACTTCCTAACCTCCTGCCCAATGTATGACTATATTAGAGACACATTTTTCCCTCAGATTACACAGATCCACAAAGAGTTCGAAAACAAAGCCGGTTTTGATAAACTCCCATAGCTTCTGGCTGAAATACCACAGTGTGCCATCACAGCAGCAAGATTTGTGACCTGTTGCCACAAGAAAAGGTCAACCAGTGAAGAACAACCACCATTGTAAATACAACCCATATTTATGCTTATTTATTTTCCTTTGCAACACTGTGTATACACATAATATTACATGTTGTATGTCTTTATTCTTTTGGAACTTCTGTGAGTGTAATGTTTACTGTTAATTTTTATTGTTTATTTCACTTTGTATATTATCTACTTCACTTGCTTTGACAATGTTAACATATGTTTCCCATGCCAATAAAGCCACTTGAATTTAATTGAGAGAGAGAGAGAGAGAGAGAGAGAGAGAGAGAGAGAGAGGATTTAGAGAGAGCGGACAAAGAGAGAGAGAAAGGATAAAGGGAGAGAGGATAGAGAGAGAAAGAGAGATGGTGAGAGAAAGAGAGAGAGTTGGTAGTTGTGTGCACTGAGGGGTAGCCCAACAAACCATACTAATGACAATACTAATGTGTAAACAAATGCAGCAGAGAAATTGGTAGCAAGACAGTGCTAGAGGAAAGATGGTGTCGTTGTGTACCTCATTCATAGAAGCTGGTGACTAAACCCTGTGATACCAGTGTGTTACCATTGTGTTACCAGCGTGATACCAGTGTGATACCAGTGTGATACCAGTGTGTTACCAGTGTGATACCAGTGTGATACCAGTGTGATACCAGTGTGTTACCAGTGTGATACCAGTGTGATACCAGTGTGATACCAGTGTGATACCAGTGTGCTACCAGTGTGATACCAGTGTGATACCAGCGTGTTACCAGTGTGATACCAGTGCCTCCCTCTCTCTGTAAAGAGCAGAAGGTGCAGTTGTTAACATGAGATCAAATCCCGGGTTGGCCGTTCAGGGATGGCCTATTTTACACAAGTTTAGTGGGGTAAAAATCTAATCTATGGAGTGTCATCAGTCACTGCTACCATACACAGACACTTTAGTGGTGACTTAGCCATGTGTGGAAGGTCTGACAGCAAGGAAATAGCATGAATCAGAATTGTACCGCACCACGGACAGCATTGACTAAGACACAGCTATACACGCAACAGAAAAGCAGAAGACAATTGAAGACATGTTGAAGCTCATCCAAACACGCTCCACCATGGTCCACACACGCTCCTCCACAGTCCACACACACTCCACCACGGTCCACACACGCTCCTCCACAGTCCACACACGCTCCTCCACAGTCCACACACGCTCCACCACGGTCCACACACGCTCCTCCACAGTCCACACACGCTCCACCACGGTCCACACACACTCCTCCACAGTCCACACACGCTAAACCACGGTCCACACAAGCTCCACCACGGTCCACACACGCTCCTCCACAGTTCACACACGCTCCACCACGGTCCACACACACTCCTCCACAGTCCACACACGCTCCTCCACAGTCCACACACGCTCCACCACAGTCCACACACGCTCCACCACGGTCCACACACGCTCCTCCACAGTCCACACACGCTCCACCACGGTCCACACACACTCCTCCACAGTCCACACACGCTCCACCACAGTCCACACACGCTCCTCCACAGTCCACACACGCTAAACCACGGTCCACACAAGCTCCACCACGGTCCACACACGCTCCTCCACAGTCCACACACGCTCCTCCACGGTCTACACACGCTCCTCCACAGTCCACACACGCTCCTCCACGGTCCACACAAGCTCCTCCACAGTCCACACACGCTTCACCACAGTCCACACACACTCCACCACAGTCCACACACACTCCACCACAGTCCACACACAATAGCGAGAGAGAGGGAGAAATATAACTATGTTTGCGTAACGCTGTGATGATAATCTTTACTGAAGCTGACACAACCATACACCAATAAACAGAGTCTTGATCACTCAGAGATGATTTGTACTGACAGATGCATTAAGAAAACACAAAATATACAAAAATATATAAATCCTAACACATGGACAATGAGACTCTTCACATCATGTCAGGTACAGATACTGGGTTACCGACATAAGACAAATCATATCTCTCTCTTTCCCCCTTCTCCCATATGTGGTTACTTCTATATCCTCAACAATGATCTGCCCTAGTTAGACAACATTTTCTGGTGTCTGTTGACTGGGTAATAATCTCAAAGTGGGTATCTGTGCCAGTCAGTGAAATGGGCACAAGTAGTTAAGGTCTGATGGTAGGGAAGCTACAGTATGTGTGATTTAATCCTCTAGAGTATAACATCACTGCAACTGAACAACTTGGTGAGAGTTGCAAACTCAGAGGGCTATATTTTCCTTTGGCAAAGAGACCTGGACTGTGGGCTAGTTAAGCTAGTTGAGCTGGTAGACACCTGGGCTGTGGGCTAGTTAAGCTAGTTGAGCTGGTAGACACCTGGACTGTGAGCTAGTTAAGCTAGTTGAGCTGGTAGACACCTGGGCTGTGGGCTAGTTAAGCAAGTTGAGCTGGTAGACACCTGGGCTGTGGGCTAGTTAAGCTAGTTGATCTGGTAGACACCTGGACTGTGGGCTAGTTAAGCTAGTTGAGCTGGTAGACACCTGGACTGTGAGCTAGTTAAGCTAGTTGAGCTGGTAGACACCTGGGCTGTGGGCTAGGAAAGTTAAATTCAAAACTGCTACACAACTTATTAGTTTACAGCACAACTGTCTCAGCGAGTATGTAACTTTTCTTTAACAAGTTACGTGAGGGTGAACTTTAGATTTACCAGAGATTCAGTTACACACACCACACAACAATGCAATGCACAGTATCGAAGCCTCAGTTATTTAGAATAGTGCCGTGCATTAGTTTACAGCACAACTGTCTCAGCGAGTGGGAAATGATGCCCAGAGCTGTTATGATAAAAGACAAGCTGATCAGTAGGATATCAGAGAGGAGTAAATAAGAATCCCTTATAACATGCCCCTTCACAAAGACAGCACAAAAGAGCCTCTTGAACCTCACGAGGCTAAAGAAATTTGTCTTGGCCCATAAGACCCTCACAAACCACTGAGACCATCCTGTCGGCTTGTATGACCACTTGGTACTGCCTGGACTGTGGGCTAGTTAAGCTAGTTGAGCTGGTAGACACCTGGGCTGTGGGCTAGTTAAGCTAGTTGAGCTGGTAGACACCTGGACTGTGAGCTAGTTAAGCTAGTTGAGCTGGTAGACACCTGGACTGTGGGCTAGTTAAGCTAGTTGAGCTGGTAGACACCTGGGCTGTGGGCTAGTTAAGCTAGTTGAGCTGGTAGACACCTGGGCTGTGAGCTAGTTAAGCTAGTTGAGCTGGTAGACACCTGGACTGTGAGCTAGTTAAGCTAGTTGAGCTGGTAGACACCTGGACTGCTAGCTAGTTAAGCTAGTTGAGCTGGTAGACACCTGGGCTGTGGGCTAGTTAAGCTAGTTGAGCTGGTAGACACCTGGGCTGTGGGCTAGTTAAGCTAGTTGAGCTGGTAGACACCTGGACTGTGGGCTAGTTAAGCTAGTTGAGCTGGTAGACACCTGGACTGTGAGCTAGTTAAGCTAGTTGAGCTGGTAGACACCTGGACTGTGAGCTAGTTAAGCTAGTTGAGCTGGTAGACACCTGGGCTGTGGGCTAGGAAAGTTAAATTCAAAACTGCTACACAACTTATTAGTTTACAGCACAACTGTCTCAGCGAGTATGTAACTTTTCTTTAACAAGTTACGTGAGGGTGAACTTTAGATTTACCAGAGATTCAGTTACACACACCACACAACAATGCAATGCACAGTATCGAAGCCTCAGTTATTTAGAATAGTGCCGTGCATTAGTTTACAGCACAACTGTCTCAGCGAGTGGGAAATGATGCCCAGAGCTGTTATGATAAAAGACAAGCTGATCAGTAGGATATCAGAGAGGAGTAAATAAGAATCCCTTATAACATGCCCCTTCACAAAGACAGCACAAAAGAGCCTCTTGAACCTCACGAGGCTAAAGAAATTTGTCTTGGCCCCTAAGACCCTCACAAACCACTGAGACCATCCTGTCGGCTTGTATGACCACTTGGTACTGCCTGGACATCTACAGCACCTACAGGAAGGCCAAGACCATCATCAAGAACCTCAACCACCTGAGCCACGGCCTGTTCACCCCGCAACCATCTAAAAGATCATGAAGTAGCTCAGCCACCCGAGCCACGGCCTGTTCACCCCGCTACCATCTAAAAAATCATCAAGAACCTCAGCCACCCGAGCCATGGCCTGTTCACCCCGCTACTATCTAAAAGATCATCAAGGACCTCAGCCACCCGAGCCATGGCCTGTTCACCCCCGCTACCATCTAAAAGATCATCAAGGACCTCAGCCACCCGAGCCACGGCCTGTTCACCCCGCGACTATCTAAAAGATCATCAAGGACCTCAGCCACCCGAGCCACGGCCTGTTCACCCCGCTACTATCTATAAGATCATCAAGGACCCCACCCGAGTCACGGCCTGTTCACTGTTTGTATGTTCTTTGTTTGTCAGTGTTCATCTATATTAATGAAAGATGTACGCTTACCACGCTGCGACTTGGTCTCCTTCTTACGACGAACGTGACAATACTGTATTGGCTCATCCTATATAACTACTACTGTACAGAACTTTTCTTTTCACATACTGTCCATACTGTCTATAAACACCATTATATATATATACAGTGCCTGTCACGCCCTGACCTAGGAGAACAGTTTTTTCTCTGTTTAGTTAGGTCGGGTGTGATGGGGGTGGGCATTCTATGTTTGTGTTTCTACGTTTTGGCCGGGTATGGTTTCCAATCAGAGGCAGCTGTCTATCGTTGTCTCTGATTGGAAGCCATACTTAGGCAGCCTTTTCCCACTTGGTTTTCGTGGGTAGTTGTTTTCTGTTTCGTGTATGTAACCTGACAGAACTGTTGGCTGTCGTTTTGTTTCTTTGTCAAAGTGATTCGTTTTAATTAAATATAATTATGAGGACTCAATACGCTGCGCCTTGGTCCCCTCTATACGACGCCCATTACAGTGCCTTTGGAAAGTATTCAGATCCCTTGACTTTTTCCACATTTTGTTAAGTTACAGCCTTATTCTAAAATGGATTACATTTTTTTTTAAATCCTCAGCAATCTACACACAATACCCCATAATGATAAAGCGAAAACAGGTTTATAGAATGTTTGCAAATGTATTAAAAATAAAAAACAGAAATACCTTATTGACATAAGTATTCAGACCCCTTGCAATGAGATTCGAAATTGAGCTCATGTGCATCCTGTTTCCATTGATCATCCTTGAGAAATTTCTATAACTTGACTGGAGTCCACCTGTGGTAAATTCAATGTGATTGGACGTGATTTGGAAAGGTACACACCTGGCAATATATGTTGGAGCAAAAACCAAGCCATGAGGTCGAAGGAATTGTCCGTAGAACTCAAAGACAGCATTGTGTCGATGCACAGATCTGGGGAAAGGTACCAAAACATGTCTGCAGAATTGAAGGTCCCCAAGAACACAGTGGCCTCCATCATTCTTAAATGGAAGTAGTTTGGAACCACCAAGACTCTTTCTAGAGCTGGCCGCCCGGCCAAACTGAGCAATCAGAGTCGAAGGACCTTGGTCAGGGAAGTGACCAAGAACCCAATGTTCACTCTGACAGAGCTCTAAAGTTCCTCTGTGAAGATGCAAGAACCTTCCAGAAGGACAACCATCTTTGCAGCACTCCACAAATCAGGTCTTTATGGTGGAGTGACCAGACGGAAGCCACTCCTCAGTAAAAGGCACATGACAGCCTGCTTGGAGTTTGCCAAAAGGCATCTAAAGACACGCAGACCATGAGAAACAAGATTCTCTGGTCTGATGAATACCAAGATTGAACTATTTGGCCTGAATGCCAAGCGTCATGCCTGGAGGAAACCTTCACCATCCCTACGGTGAAGCATGGTGGTGGCAGCATCATGCTGTGGGGATGTTTTTCAGAGGCAGGGACTGGGAGACTAGTCAGGATTGAGGCAAAGATGAATGGACCAAAGTACAGAGATCTCTGATGAAAACCTGCTCCAGAGCACTCAGGACTTCTGACTGGGGCGACGATTCACCATCCAACAGGACAATGACCATAAGCACACAGCCAACACAATGCAGGAGTGGCTTCGGGACAAGTCTCTGATTGTCCTTGAGTGGCCCAGCCTGAGCCCGGACTTCAACCCGATCGAACATCTCTGGAGAGATCTGAAAATAGCTGTGCAGCAACGCTGCCCATCCAACCTGACAGAGCTTGAGAGGATCTGCAGAGAAGAACGGGAGAAACTCTCCATATACAAGTGAGCCAAGCTTCTAGCGTCATACCCAGGAAGAATTGATGCTGTAATCGTTGCCAAAGGTGCATCAACAAAGTACTGAATAAAGGGTCTAAATACTTATGTAAATGTGATATTTAAATTTAAAAATATATATATATTACCAAATATTTCTAAAAACCTGTTTTTGCTTTGTGATTGTGGGGTATTTAATACATTTTAGAATAAGGCTGTAATGTAAGAAAATGTGGAAAAAGTCAAGGAGTCTGAATACATTCCGAAGGCAATATATGACCAAAAGTATGTGGAGACCTGCTTGTCAAACGTCTCATCCAAAATCAGGGTCATTAATATTGAGTTGGTCCCCCCTTTGCTTATATAACATCCTCCACTCTTATGTGAAGGATTTCCACTAGATGTTGGAACATTCCTGCAGGGACTGGCTTCCATTCAGCCACAAGAGCATTAGTGAAGTCAGGCAATTAGGCCTGGCTCGCAGTCAGGGTTCCAATTAATCCCAAAGGTATTCGATTGGGGTTGAGGTCAGGGCTCTGTGCAGGCCAGTCAAGTTCTTCCACACCAATCTCGACATAACATTTCTGTATGGACATGGCTTTGTGTTGTGGACATTGTCATGCTGAAACAGGAAAGAGCCGTCCCCAAACTCTTGCCACAAATTTGGAAGCACAGAATCGTCTACAATGTCATTGTATGCTGTAGCGTTAAGATTTTCCTTCACTTGAACTAAGTGGCCTAGCCCGAACCATGAAAAACAGCCCCAGACCATTATTATTCATCCTCCACCAAACTTTACAGTTGCCATTATGCATTGGGGCAGGTAGCGTTCTCCTGGTATCCGCCAAACCCAGATTCGTCCGTTGGACTGCCAGATGGTGATATGTAATTCATCACTATAGAGAACGCGTTTCGACTGCTCCAGAGTCCAACGGCGGCGAGCTTCATACCACTCCAGCCAATGATTGTCATTGTGCATAGTGATCTTAGGCTTATGAGCGGATGCTGGGCCATGGAAACCCATTTCATTAAGCTCTTGACGAAGCATTATTGTACTGACATTGCTCCCAGAGGCATTTTGGAACTCAGTAGTGAGTGTTGCAACTGAGGACATATGATTTTTACGCGCTGCACGCTTCAGCACTAGGAGGACCCGTTCTTTGAGCTTGTGTGACCAACCTCTTTGCGGCTGAGCCGTTGTTTCTCCTAGACATTTCCACTTAACTATAACAGCACTTACAGTTGACCGGGGCAGCTTAGCAGGGCAGAAAAGTCACTGAGCTTTTAAGTAAGGCCATTCTACTGCCAATGTTTGTCTATGGAGATTGCATGGCTGAGTGTACAAAAAATTTGGAATGCCTTCCTAATATTGAGTTGCACCCCTTTTAGCCCTCAAAACAGCCTCAATTTCTCGGGGTATGGACTCTACAAGGTGTTGAAAGCGTTCCACAGGGATGGATGCAGGCCAATGTTGACTCCATTGCTTCCCACAGTTGTGACAAGTTGGCTGGATGTCCTTTGGGTGGTGGACCATTTTTGGGAAACTGGGAAACTATTGAGGGTGAAAAATCCAGCAGTTTTGCAGTTCTTGACACACCCAAACCGGTGCGCCTGGCACCTACTACCGGTGCTTGACTTGGGCAGGAGCTCACCGGAGCTGAGTACTGGCACCTCAACTTTTCTACTGCTTGAGCTCCTGTTCCTCTCATTCAATATTATTAGCTCAAAAGTGCTCAAAAGTATTGTGGAGCTCCTGCACCTAAATATAAACAGTTCCGGCATCCAAAATGAGTCATGGAAAAAGCAGAGGTTCCTAATATTTTGTACACTCAGTCTATATTTATATTCCGGTCTCCGACATTGCTCATTTCTTAAAACAAATTTAATTTTGTGTGTATTGTTATTTTTCATTGCTAGGTATTACTGCACTGTTGGAGCTAGAAACACAAGCATTTTGCTACACCTGCGATAACATCTGCAAATATGTGTATGCAACCAATAAACTTTGATTTGATGTCTGGTCCTGTGTGACTCATTTGGTAGAGCATCACACTTGCAATGGCAAGGCTCATGGGTTTGATTCACGCTTGGGACACGCATACAAAATATGCACACACTACCATTAGTCACTTTGGATAAAAATGTCTGCTAAAATTGCTTATACTGTATATTCAGTACGGGTAAAATAAAGGAAACAATTGAGTAAAAGAGGGTTCATGCAGCTCTGTTATGGTGAGGTATACATTTTCCTGCCATGGGTTAGGTCCTCTCAACCCCTTAGAGGGCAAGGTAAACGCCAATACAGCCATTCTCAGTGATCACCTTCAACCTATTGTGAATCATTTCTATCCTGATAGCAGTGGTCACTTCCAGGACAACAATGCCCCCATCCACAGGGCACAAGTGGTCACTAAATGGTTTGATGAGCATAAAAATTATATAAACCATATACCATGGTTGTCTCAGTCACCAGATCTCAGCCCAATTGAACACACTTATGGGAGATTCTAGAGTGTCTCCTGTGACAGCGTTTTCCACCACCATCAACAAAACACCAAATTATGGAATTTGAACTGTGTCGCATCCCTCCAATAGAGTTCCAGACATTTGTAGAATATATGCCAAGGTGCATTGAAGCTGTTCTGGGTCGTGGTGACCCAATGCCCTATTAAGACACTTTATGTTGGTGTTTCCTTTATTTTGGCAGTTACCTGTATGTCTGCTTATATTGACAGTAGACTAGAGTTGACATTGAGTAGCTTCTTAGGGTAATGTCTTTTTCTATCACATGCATGTGTATAACCCCTTTATGTTATTCACTTGACTGAACACAAAGACATCATGCTACGCTGCTGTGAGGAGACATGTTGAGTTGAAAGGCTGTAGCATGTGGTGAGAACAGGTTGAAAAGAAGAAAAGAAAGGAAAAGTCAATGCCATAGCCCTCAACTCTATACTCTGGCATGATGAAATTCATACAGTTCTGTATGCCTGTGTTCCAAATGCCACCTTTTCCCCTATATATTGCACAACTTTTGAACAGAGCCCTATGGGCCCTGGTCAAAAGTAGTGCACTACATAGGAAATAGGGGATCAATTTTGGAAGCACCCTATCTATAAACATGCATTAATACACAACATATGTTTTATGTAAAACTATCCGACGTGCTGCTGCTCGCATGGTGTGACAGAGCTCAGGAGTATCCCGTTGACAATGCAAATGGTGCTCAGTGGAGCATTGCAGTGTGTGCGTGTGTGTGAACTACTATTATGCCACATGCTGTATGTCAAAGCACTGTTGAACAAGAGAACAAACATCAAAAACACTGAGTGGGGCACAGAGGAGAAAACAGGGATGAGAGAACAGGAAAGAGCTAGCTACCATACTGGCTAATATCCAGACAGCCTGTATCAGGAAAGAGCTAGCTACCACACTGGCTAATATCCAGACAGCCTGTATGAGGAAAGAACTAGCTACCATACTGGATAATATCCAGACAGCCTTTATCAGGAAATCTGCTAGCTACCATACTGGCTAATATCCAGACAGCCTGTATTA
This sequence comes from Salmo salar, assembly GCF_965601325.2. NCBI lineage: Eukaryota > Metazoa > Chordata > Actinopteri > Salmoniformes > Salmonidae > Salmo > Salmo salar. Next base: position 101,751,922 of record NC_138291.1, read on the forward strand.
GGAAAGAGCTAGCTACCACACTGCCTAATATCCAGACAGCCTGTATCAGGAAAGAGCTAGCTACCACACTGGCTAATATCCAGACAGCCTGTATCAGGAAAGAACTAGCTACCATACTGGTTAATATCCAGACAGCCTTTATCAGGAAATCTGCTAGCTACCATACTGGCTAATATCCAGACAGCCTGTATCAGGAAAGAGATAGCTACCACACTGGCTAATATCCAGACAGCCTGTATCAGGAAAGAGATAGCTACCATACCGGCTAATATCCAGACAGCCTGTATCATGCATCACCACAGTCTACTCTATCTCAGGCAAATTCAAATTATTTAATCATGTGTTTTTAATTGACAGAACTAAGAAGAAATATGTTGTTGTTCCAAATACAATACTCATTAAAATTTTGACTTGAAGACAGAGTGGGAAGATATGAAGACACAATGAATATATTCCTCTTCTCTTCTCTTTCTCAAACTACGGCTATTGGACATGGCACTGGAGAGGTCTTTGATGAGCCTTGTGTATTAAACAGGAGGCTATGGCTGTGTATATTATCTTTCAGCTGATGAAAACAGTTAGAGAATTAGGCCTACTGCTGGTGATAACTGAGGGAGAGAGGGAGAGAGAGAAAGAGAAAGAGATTGCTTCCTTTTTCCCCAGTAGGGAATTTGTAGCTAACTGTGAATGAGGCAGTAGACTGTGGGTAGCTATGAGTACTGTATGTGTGAGAAGAGAAATTAAGATTATTTTTGGCAGGATGATAGTTGCGTTCATGAGTGGTGAGTGGGAATGTCCAAGACGCTCATGGCAAGGCCAACAATTAGAAGTGTGGAGAAAGAGAGAGAGAGAGAGAGAGAGAGAGAGAGAGAGAGAGAGAGAGAGAGAGAGAGAGAGAGAGAGAGAGAGAGAGAGAGAGAGAGAGAGAGCATGTGTGTCCTCACAGGCAGTGAGTGGATCAGTGACAACACTGGCCAATCTGGGGCACTGCGTCGTATCCTGTGTGATGGTGATGTCATCAGGCCAGTCTGTCCAAGGCAAAGTGTTGGAAATGATTTCCATTAAACTGAACGGATGAACGGAGAAGAAAAGGAGAAGGGATCGATGGAGGGAAAAGATGGATGGAGAAAAAGAGAGAAAAAACATCTGCCTCCTGAATGAGCCCTCCAGGGGGATGATATACTGTGTTTTAATTGAACAATTAAACTATCTGCCAAAGAGATATGACTGTTAACTCAAGTGATGTTGTGGACATTTTCATATTTTCTCCTGGACTCACAGTCAAATCCAGCCTTCAACAGAATCGTGAGTTTGGAGAGAGGATTTGTTAGAGCTGAGGGGAGGAGGGAGGGAGGAATAATGAATGGAATGGAGGGAGGGAGGGAGTAATGGAAAGGGAGGGAGGATGGGAGGGAAAGGGGAAGGAAAACGGAGGGAGGGAGAAGGGAGGGTGGAACGGAAAGGGAGGGAGGATGGGAGGAAAAAGGGAAGGAAAACGGAGGGAGGGAGAAGGGAGGGAGGAATGGAAAGGGAGGGAGGATGGGATAGAACAGGGAAGGAAAACAGAGGGAGGGAGAAGGGAGGGAGGAATGGAGGCTAAATACAAGGGGTAACAGTACCTAGTCAATGTGCAGGGGTACAGGTTAGTCGAGGTAATTTGTACATCTATGTAGGGGTAAAGTACTGGTGGTTCAATGTACTGTAAATTGTCTGGGTGGTAGAAGCTGTTAAGGAGCCTTTTGGCTCTAAACTTAGCGCTCTGGTACGGCATGCCATGCGGTAGCAGAGAGAACAGTCTATGACTTACGGTCAGATACTGAGCAGTTGCCATACCATGCGGTGATGCAACTTGTTGGGATGCTCTTGATGGTGCAGCTGTAGAACTTTTCAGGACCTGGGGACCCATGCCAAATCTTTTCAGTCTCCTGAGGGGGGAAAGGTGTTGTCGTGCCCTCTTCATGACTGTCTTGGTTTGTTTGGACCATGATAGTTTGTTGATGATTCTTTCAACCCCAAAAATTGTCAAAGACTCCAGTCACCCAAGTCATAGAATGTTCTTTCTGCTACCGCATGGGAAGCGGTACCGGAGCGCCAAGTCTAGGACCAAAAGGCTCCTTAACAGTTTCTACCCCAAGCCATAAGACTGCTCAACAATTAATCAAATGTCCACCCGAACTACTTACATTGACCCCCCCCCCCCCTTATGTTTTTACATTGCTGCTACTCACTGTTTATTATCTATGTATAGTCCTTTTACAAATTACCTCGACTAACCTATACCCCTGCACATTGACTCTGTACCAGTACCCCCTATATATATATAGCCCCGTTATTGTTATGTCATTTTCTTGTGTTAATTTTTGATTTTATTAGATTTTTTCTTTAGTTCATTTAGTAAATATTTTCTACTTTTTAATTTTATTTAACCTTGAACTGCATTGTTGGTTAATAAGTTATTTTAAGTAAGCATTTCATAGTAAGGTTTCGGTGTTGTTTTCGGCGCATGTGACACATAAAATGCTATTTGATTTGATTTGTCCACGACCCGGTTGGCCCCTTCATCTCGCAGGCTTTCGATGGAGAGAGAGCGAGAGTAAATTAGAGAGAGTGAGCTTCCTGCAGAGCGCTTCTGATCCTTATCTCGCTCACTGATAGTCAGGTTTTGATTTATGTATTCACAGACTCAATCCGCATCACAACAAACACACACACAAACATACAGACGTGCGCGCACACTCCGCTTACAACCCACCGCATACACTCATACAGAGTTTTATTTTTCAAAGTTGTTTCCCCTCTTGATCTTAATGTGTACTTAAATGGGTTTGTGGAAATGAATAGCTGTGTTGTGGTATTGCTTAAGCTGTGAAAACATGTCTGTTTGGAAGGTATTGTCAATCAGTTTCCCATTTAGATTGTTTGGGAAGCCTCACCAGCAGAGTCCTGGGCATTAAAGGAGTTAAATGAGACAAGTGGTTCAACATGTATTTAAAAAGCCCATCTGTTTATGTTCAGTGTAGTCTGGGCCTGTTCCAACCCACGCCACGGGCAATGGACAAATCAGATGCTTTCTATTGGTGTATGTGTATGTGCGTTTGTGTGCGTGTGTGTGTTTACTTATTAAAAGAGATGGGAGTATACATGATTACATACACACAAACCAAACATACTCAGCATACAGTAGAAATAAAGACTTTCTCAGATCCCTTCATACAGTACAAATACATACAGCTGCACTTAGCATTATACTCCCACGCATTCTCAGATCCTTTCAGACTCACATAATCTCCCTTTGATACTGTTTCGTTTTGGCATATCAACATAAATCTAACACAGTAACCTGACGAAACCCATTACCCTGACGAAACCTATTACCCTGACGAAACCCATTACCCTGACGAAACCTATTACCCTGACGAAACCCATTACCCTGACGAAACCTATTACCCTGACGAAACCCATTACCCTGACGAAACCCAATACCCTGACGAAACCCATTACCCTGACGAAACCCATTACCCTGACGAAACCCATTACCCTGACGAAACCCATTACCCTGACGAAACCCAATACCCTGACGAAACCCATTACCCTGACGAAACCCATTACCCTGACGAAACCCATTACCCTGACGAAAACTATTACCCTGACGAAACCTATTACCCTGACGAAACCCAATACCCTGACGAAACCCATTACCCTGACGAAACCCATTACCCTGACGAAAACTATTACCCTGACGAAACCTATTACCCTGACAAAACCCATTACCCTGACGAAACCTATTACCCTGACGAAAACCCAATACCCTGACGAAACCCATTACCCTGACGAAACCCATTACCCTGACGAAACCTATTACCCTGACGAAACCCAATACCCTGACGAAACCCATTACCCTGATGAAACACAGTAACCTGACGAAACCCATTACCCTGACGAAACCCAATACCCTGACGAAACACAGTAACCTGATGAAACACAGTAACCTGATGAAACACAGTAACCGGATGAAACACAGTAACCTGATGAAACAGAGTACCCTGATGAAACACAGTACCCTGATGAAATGCATTAACCTAAAGAAACACATTTAGACTTGTCTGATGTATGTACAAGCAAGAGGGTGCAATGCTATTGTATTCATGGTAGCGTCGGCTGTTAGTGCTTATATGAACATTGGTTTGATATATTATTTCCCCATTATAAGTAATATTACATTAAACTAGCTCACAGTATGACAATGTAATGATATTTCCTCTGCAATGTTTTCCAGTGTTAGACAGTACCTCAATAAAGCGTTCCATTTGTTACAATTAGCTGTCCGTTTGATAAACCCTCTCCCTTTTCATCCCTGCACTAATAATTTCCACTTGTTATATAATAACATGAAAACTGTCTTCAGAACATGTCTAGATGCTGCCCTAGAGTTTAAAGTAGGGAGGGGGGACATAAAGAAAGAGAGTGTGAGAGAGAGAGAGAGAGTGAGAGAGAGAGAGAGAGAGAGAGAGAGAAGGAGATAGTGAGAGAGAGATAGTGAGATAGAGAGAGAGAGAGAGAGCAGAGGGAGAAAGAAGTAGCGGGGGTAGTAATGCTGTGTTCTGCATAAATAATGTGGGATGATATTTATATTAAATAGCTTTTCAGCTCGTTATGTTTACTGCATGTAATAGCTACAGTTGAAGTCGGAAGTTTACATACACTTAGGTTGGAGTCATTAAAACTCGTTTTTCAACCACTCCACAAATTTCTTGTTAATAAACTATAGTTTCGGCAAGTCGGTTAGGACATCTACTTTGTGCATGACACCAGTAACTTTTCCAACAATTGTTTACAGACAGATTATTTCACTTATAATTCACTGTACCACAATTCCAGTGGGTCAGAAGTTTACATACACGAAGTTGACTGTGTCTTTAAACAGCTTGGACAATTCCAGAAAATGATGTCATGGCTTTAGAAGCTTCTGATAGGATATTTGACACTATTTGAGTAAATTGGAGGTGTACCTATGGATGTATTTCAAGGCATACCTTCAAACTCAGTGTCTCTTTGCTTGGCATCATGGGAAAATCAAAAGAAATCAGCCAAGAACTCAGAAAAAACATTGTAGACCTCCACGAGTCTGGTTCATCCTTGGGAGCAATTTCCAAATGCCTGAAGGTACCACGTTCATCTGTACAAACAATAGTACTCAAGTATAAACACCATGGGAACAAGCAGCCTTCATTCCGCTCAGGAAGGAGACATGTTCTGTCTCCTAGAGATGAACGTACTTGTCACGCCCTGACCAGGTGAATTCGGGTATTTTGGGTCAGGGTGTGTCATGTTGGGTATTTTTCCTGGGTTTGTTTTCTATGTTAGCGTTATAGCCTTGTGTTAGCTCTATGTGGTTTATTTCTATGTTGGGTTCTGTCGATTCCCAATCAGAGACAGCTGTCGCTAGTTGTCTCTGATTGGGATCACATTTAAGTTCCTTTTTTCCCCACGCTGTTTGTGGGGTGTTGCCTCCTGTGTTTGAGCAGTTAACGTATCGGCATTTTCTTGATTTTGTGTACGTGTTTATTTCAGTGTAAAGAATAAACATATGTTCGCTCCCAGCTGCGTTTTGGTCCGCTTCCTCGTCACCCGACGACGATCGTTACAGTACTTTGGTGCGAAAAGTGCAAATCAATCCCAGAACAACAGCAAAGGACCTTGTGAAGATGCTGGAGAAAACGGGTACAAAAGTATGTGTATCCACAGTAAAACGAGTCCTATACCGCTCAGGAAGGAAGAAGCCACTGCTCCAAAACCGCCATTAAAAAAAGCCAGACTATGGTTTGCAACTGCACATGGAGACAAGATCGTACTTTTTGGAGAAATGTCCTCTGGTCTGATGAAACAAATAATGACCTTCGTTATATTTGTAGGACAAAGGGGGAGGCTTGCAAACCGAATAACACCATCCCAACCGTGACGCACGGGTGTGGCAGCATCATGTTGTGGGGGTGCTTTGCTGCAGGAGGGACTGGTGTATTTCACAAAATAGATGGCATCATTTGGGAGTAAAATTATGTGGATATATTGAAGCAACATCTCAAGACATCAGTCAGGAAGTTAAAGCTTGGTCGCCAATGGGTCTTGCAAATGATCAAAGACCCCAAGCATACTTACAAAGTTGTGGCAAAATGGCTTAAGGACAACATAGTCATGGTATTGGAGTGGTCATCACAAAGGGGACCTCAATCCTATAGAACATTTGTGGGCAGAACTGAAAAAGCGTGTGCGAGCAAGGAGGCCTGCAAACCTGACTCAGTTACACCAGCTCTGTCAGGAGGAATGGGCCAAAATTCACTCAACTTATTGTGGGAAGCTTGTGGAAGGCTTCTCAAAGCGTTTGACCCAAGTTAAACAATTTAAAGGTAATGCTACCAAATACTAATTGAGTGTATGTAAACTTCTGACCCACTGGGAATGTGATGAAAGAAATAAATGCTGAAATAAATCATTCTCTCTAATATTATTCTGACATTTCACATTCTTAAAATAAAGTGGTGATCCTAACTGACCTAAGACAGGGAATTTTTACTCGGATTAAATGTCAGGATTTGTGAAAAACTGAGTTTAAATGTATTTGGCTAAGGTTTATGTAAACTTCCGACTTCAACTGTATCTGTGTGTAGATAGGGTGGTGGATGATTTGAACAGGAGTGAGAGAGGAAGAGAGGGAGATAGCTTTGGCAATGTAAACATATGTTTCCCATGCCAATAAAACCTTTGAAAAATAATTGCGAGAGAGACAGAGACAGGGACAGAGACAAGGACAGAGACAGAGACAGGGACAGAGACAGGGACAGGGACAATGATCTACAGCACTTATACAAATGACTGATGATTGGCTGAGAGAAATTGATGCTGAAAAGATTGTGGGGGCTGTTTTGTTAGACTTCAGTGTGTCTTTTGACATTATTGATCATAGTCTGTTACTGGAAAAACATATTGGTTATGGCTTTACACCCCCTGCTATATTTTTGCTAAAAAGTTACCTGTCTATCAGAACACAGAGGGTGTTCTTTAATGGAAGGATATCCAACAAAATCCAGGTAGAATCAGGAATTGCCCAGGGCATCTGTCTAGGCCCCTTACTTTTTTCAATCTGTACTAACGACATGCCACTGGCTTTGAACAAAGTCAGTGTGTCTATGTGGATGACTCAACACTATACGCCTCAGCTACCACAGTGACTGAAATGACTGCAACAATTAGCAAAGAGCTGCAGTTAGTTTCAGAACGGGAATAAGTTATTCCAAAATATTAAAAAAATATATAAAAGCATTGTATTTGGGACAAATAATTCACTAAACCCTAAACCTCAACTAAATCTTGTAATGAATAGTGAGGTAATTGAGCAAGTTCAGAAGACTAAACTGCTTGCAGTAACCCTGGATTGTAAACTGTCATGTTCAAAACATATTGTGTCACGTCCTGGCCAGTATAAGGTTAATTAGTATTGTAGTTTGGTCAGGACGTGGCAGAGGGTATTCGTTTTATGTGGTTCGGGGTGGTGTGTTTGTTAAGGGGCATTTGATTTAAGCATTCCGGGGTTTTTGGGCACTGTTTGGTTTTCATGTATTCTATGTTTAGTCTAGTGTGTTTGTTTCTATGTTTTGGTTAATTGGGGTTGGGACTCTCAGTTGAAGGCAGGTGTTGTCTATTTGCCTTTGATTGAGAGTCCCATATATTAGGGTGTGTTTGTCATTTGTGGGGAATTGTTGTGTGCACTGCGTTGGTTTGAGCATGCAACACTGTCACCGTTGTAAGTACTGTTCATGGTTTTGTTTTTGTTTTTCCAGTGGATACTTTACTTGTTTTGTTAATTAAAGAAACATGAGTGTCCACACTTCTGCTGCGCCTTGGTCCGTCTCTCTCGTGTATGACATTTTCAAGGATGAGTACGACTTATTCTATGACATATTGATACAACAGTAGCTAGGATGGGGAGAAGTCTTTCCACAATAAAGTGCTGTTCTGCATTCTTAACAGCACTATCAACAAGGCAGGTCCTATAGGCCCTAGTTTTGTCGCACCTGGACTTCTGTTCAGTCGTGTGGTCAGGTTCCACAAAGAGGGACAATTCTCCCAGAACAGGGCAGCACAGCTGGCCCTTGGATGTACAAAGAGAGCTAACGTTAATAATATGCATGTCAATCTCTCCAGGCTCAAAGTGGAAGAGAGATGACTTCATCACTACTTGTATTTGTGAGAGGTATTGACATGTTGAATGCATCGAGCTGCCTGTTTTAACTACTGGCAGACAGCTCGGACACCCATGCATACCCCGCAAGACATGCCACAAGAAGTCTCTTCACAGTCCCCAAGTCCAGAACAGACTATGGGAGGCACACAGTACTACATAGAGCCATGACTACATGGACCTTTATTCCACATAAAGTAACTTAAGCAAGCAGTCAAATTAGATAGAAAATACAGATAAAAATACACTTTATGGGACAGTGGGGACTCTGAAGCAACACGAACATAGGCACACGATAACATACGCACTATACACACACGTACACATGGATTTTGTGTTGTGGATACGTGATAGTAGAGTAGGGGTCTGAGGGCACACACTTAATATGTTGTGAAATCTATTGTGTTTTTTAAAATGTATAACTGCCTTATTTTTGCTGGACCCCAGGAAGAGTAGCTGCCACCTTGGCAGGAGCTAATAGGGATCCATAATAAATACAAATATCCCAATCTGCCTTGGACCCACTAGTCTATATTCTATAGTATATATATATATATATATAGATCCAGAGTCCAAGTCACTCACTCACTCACTCACTCACTCACTCATTCAGTCACCAAATCAGTCACTAAATCAGTGCCGCTTAGAGTAGCAGATAATACACTCTTAGAAGAAAAAAAGGTTCCAAAAGAGTTATTTGGCTGTCCCCATTGGATAACCCTTTTTGATTCCAGGTAGAACCATTTTGGGTTCCAGGTAGAACCCTTTAATTTCCACATAGAACCTTTGGGTTCCATGTAGAACAATCTGTGTTAGAGATTCTATATGTAACTCAGAAGGGTTCTACCTGGAACCATGAAGGGTTCTTCAAAGAGTTATCTTATGGGGACATTTGTGTCTGTACTGTGTCTGTATGATTGTGTCTGTGTCTGTATGACTGTGCCTGCATGACTGTGCCGATGTGACTGTGCCTGTGTCTGTGTGACTGTGTCTGTATGACTAGTCAATTTACACACAGCACTGACACACACACTTACCCCACCAGACATGCCACAAGGTGTCTTTTCACAGCTCCCAGGTCCAGAACAAATTCAAGGAAACGTACAGTATTATAAATGAGTGTATGGAAGTCCCATCCATCTCATTTAGATCAAGCGAACAGCAAACCTGGTTTCAAAAAACAAATAAAGCAACACTTGACAGCACAACGTCTCTCCCCATGTGACCTACTTGTTGTGTGTATGTACTGACATGTACAGTCTGTGTAACTGATAGATTCACACACACACACACACACACACACACACACACACACACACACACACACACACACACACACACACACACACACACACACATACACACACACACACACACACACACACACACACACACACAGACTACATTTTTATATATATGTAAATTGCAATGTCTTTTGTCTGTAATGTATTTTTGGTTATGTGTAGGATCCCAGTAAGACTGTCGTCATCGGCTTAAGCTAATGGGGATCCTAATCAAATCGCATAAAACAATTGTATGATGGTGTCTGTATGACTGTCTTTGAGCACAATGTATCATGAACAGCCCTGTATGGAGATGTATAAAGCCCTGTATGGAGATGTACAAAGCCATGTATAAAGCCCTGTATGGAGATGTATAAAGCCATGTAAGGATATGTAAAAAGCCCTGTAAGGATATGCCCATGAACTATGCATACAATCATAGCGGGCTAAGCCAATATGACAGCTTGGTAGACAAGGGGAAGGGGGTGTGGACTGAGAAAGAGTGGTGAAAGACACATGGATTCATTACACACAGTCTAAAATTATATTACTTGAAATGCTAATCCTTTGCCCATGAACGGCCGCTCATTTCACAATATTTAGATGTAAACCTGACAGCTGGGAAATGTACACTTTAAGAGATATCGTTATGTGCGTTTCCTGCACTTCATAAGATCACCAGATGAAACACCCTCGACATGACTGTCCCTTAAGTGTCCATGGACTATTCCCACATTCTCAAAAGTAGCAATATTGTTTCATTCTCCCATTTTGGGGATGGAGGACTTTGTTCTCCATCCCCAAGTGAAGTCCTTTGTTCTCTCTCTGTGCTCTCTCCCTCTCTTTCTGCATGACCAGGGAGAAAGAGTCTCTGCCAGGAATTTTTGACCTGAGATAACAAAACCTGGGTGTAGGAGAGAGAGTGAGAGAGGGGAAGCAACGATTTACACCCAGAAAGGGCCACGTCATGACATTGCACTGTGTGTATTTATGTATACATGTACACTACCATTCAAAAGCATCCTGGAGTCGCCTCTTCACTGTTGATGTTGAGACTGATGTTTTGCGGGTACTATTTAATGAAGCTGCCAGTTGAGGACTTGTGAGGTGTCTGTTTCTCAAACTAGACACTCTAATGTACTTGTCCTCTAGCTCAGTTGTGCACCGGGGCCTCCCACTCCTCTGTCTATTCTGGTTAGGGCCAGTTTGTGCTGTTCTGTGAAGGGAGTAGTACACAGCATTGTATGAGATCTTCAGTTTCTTGGCAGTTTCTCGCATGTAATAGCCTTCATTTCTTAGAACAATAATAGACTGACGAGTTTCAGAAGAAAGGTCTTTGTTTCTGGCCCTTTTGAGCCTGTAGTCGAGCCCACAAATGCTGATGCTACAGATACTCAACTAGTCTAAAGAAGGCCAGTGTTATTGCTTCTCTAATAAGAACAACAGTTTGCAGCTGTGCTAACATAATTGCAAAAGGGCTTTCTAATGATCAATTAGCCTTTTAAAAGGATACACTTGGATTAGCTAACACAACGTGCCATTGGAACACAGGAGTGATGGTTGCTGATAATGGGCCTCTGTACACCTTTGTAGATTTTCCATAACAAATCTGCCATTTCCAGCTACAATAGTAATTTACAACATGAACAACGTCTACATTGTATTTCTGATCAATTTTATGTTATTTTAATGGAGACATTTTTTTACTTTTCTTTCAAAGACAAGGACATTTATACGTTTTGAATGGTAGTGTATGTATGTGTGAGTCTTTCGGAGGTGTTGGGTAAAAGCAGAAGTTGAACTTTGGTTAGACCTTTTGGTTAGACCTTGTGTGAATTTACCAATAAAGTGATATTTTAACCATAATCTTGCTGTAATAGGTTGAGGTGCTCGATTGATTATGCACTCTCTGCATTTGTATATCTTTAGATACATGTATATTTCTAAACACAACCTTATGTTTTAGTGCGTGTGTGTGTGTGTGTGTGTGTGTGTGTGTGTGTGTGTGTGTGTGTGTGTGTGTGTGTGTGTGTGTGTGTGTGTGTGTGTGTGTGTGTGCAATGTGAATACACTCATTAGTCGGGAAGGGGAATTGAAGTGAATACTCTAGAAGCACTTAGAATGCTTTCCTCATGTCTTTAGGCACAATGCCATCTGAAAGCTAGGTCAAGCGTTCAATACAGACACACACACTGACTGAAGCCCAAATATGTCTTAACCAATAGATGCTTGGGTCTCTACTACAGAGGGGTCTCTACTAGAGACACTGTTTATTCCATTTCCCCACCCCCCCCGGGTGTCCCCTCACTGACAGGAGGCTGTTTATTCCATGTTTATTCCATCATCCCCCCAGTATGTATAATGTCAACCACTACTCAACCACATCATACATTTTGTTTTGAAATACCGAACCAATAATACAGTAGTGGCCCCAGGCAATACAGATAGAGAACTAGCTAACAATAGGTAGCCTCGATTTGGAATCATGGGGAGTAGGTAGTGGGCCCAAGACGAAAAACATGAAGTTGATCCCTGTCGAGGGAGGAGCAGGTTTTTTGGATATGATAGTAAAACATTCTTATGATGACTATAACATTTGTTGGCACCTTGAATTTGTGCACATTTTCTCACACAAAGTATATTTCAACACTCTTGTCTTCTCAGGCAACTTTGTCAAACTACTAAACTTGGAACCAATCAGAACTCCCGTACATAACCCTTGTGATGAAGGCAGCCAATGACCTGCTTCTATTTTCAATGTAAACACAGCTTCCTGTGAAAATGGGAGCTGCTGTCTGATGAAGAGGAACATATATAGTTTGCTCCCCAAGACTGAAACAAGATAAATATCTGTTTTCGAGTGCACTTGAAATATGCAACATGTAATTTAAATTGTCTTGATCATAGGAAGAGGTAACTCTGTTAACCATTTAGCCAATTTATTGAAAGCTAGCCAATGTTACAGTTTGACTAGCCTAGCCAGCAACTGTCAATTTGAGTTACATTAGCAATTTCTCTGTCAGTGAACACACATTTTAAATCATATTTTGGCATGATTATACTGTATGTCTCATTTCAAGTAAATAGCTCCAGGCTGAAAGAAACATCCAATCGTATACTTTGCATTCAATAATTTTTTTTCTCCATCAGAACAGCCTCAATTCGTTGGGGCATGGATTCTGCAAGGTGTCAAAAGCATTCCACAGGGATGCTGGCCCATGTTGACTACAATGCTTACCACAGTTGTGTCAAGTTGGCTGGATGTCCTTTGGGTGGTGGACCATTCTTGATACACATAGGAAACTGTTGAGCGTGAAAACCCAGCAGGGTTGCAGTTCTTGACACAATCAAACTGATGAGCCTGGCTCCTACTACCGTAACCCGTTCAAAGGCACTTGCATCTTTTGTCTGGCTCATTCATCCTCTGAATGGCACACTTACACAATCCATGTCTCAATTTTCTCAAGGCTTCAAAATCCTTATTTAACCTGTCGCCTCCCCATCATCTACACTAATTGGAGTTTAATAGGTGCCATCAATGAGGGATCATAGCTTTCACCTAGATTCACCTGGTCAGTCTGTGTAATGGACTGTTCCTAATGTTTTGTACACTCAGTGTATAACATACCTTGCAATACAATATTCTCTAAAACAGTTGTACAATGTGCTCTGCAATAAGATAACCAGAGTTTGATTTCTAAACCAGATGAGTTCTCAAATAGCAGCTGCTCAATACCATGGTGGGCATGTATAATGTTGAATGCATTGGACTATAAAGTATGGAGAATGATAAAGATTTTGTAGGATTGTAGAAAAAGCTGTTTGGAAATGAATGTTTGAGTTTCAAATGCTAAATGTTTAGTACATGTGAGTATATTTGGGTGGTTTAAATTATTAACTTTCCTACTAACCTTCTAAAAGCTGATGGTGCCAAAATCTATCCAATCCATTCATTGTTCTACTAACTATGAGAGACATGTTTTCCAGAATGTACATTTCATGCATATACATTCGAACTAACAACACCATCACAAAAGTGTTTCACCATTTATTGAGTACGGAGTCAAATTGTAAAGGTTTCTCAGGCAGTATTTGAAGCATCTAAATATACTGTGGTGTAACCTACCAATCAATGTATATCAAGTGCCATCGAGGGTACAATCTTACCATGTTGCAGAAATAAGAGCTTTCCCATCTATGCCAAAATCCTGGGCCTCTTAAGTAGACTGTAGAACTGTCATCATCACATGCTTCAGTATTACCCCTTCTCGCTAGGAGCATTTGTGTTCCCACCCTGGTCAACAATGTGAAAGGATCCCACCCTGGTTACCAATGTAGCTGACCAATGTAGAGAGAGCCAAGCACCTTAGCAGAATGCAATCTAAAGTGTGTATGGTCCATAGACCATTTATGTTAAAAACTTGGTTGATCTCTGGAAGCAGGACACAGGAGAGCTGAATAGATCATGTGAGGCAAACATGAGAGACAAGAATGAATCAAATAAATCATCACAGCAAACAGCAAATATGAACATCCTGACAGTCTGAAGCAGGGTGCTCTGCAATCATCCTGCTATTGACAGGGATAATGAGCCATTTCTTATTTGTCAGTATGAAATTAGAGGGACCTGCCTTGATGACTGTTTCAGATTTATACTACTTGTTCTCTAGATTTTTGTAGTCTTCAAATTATTACTTTGAATAAAACACTTCTTGTCCCAGAATGACATGCTAGCTAGTGCTAAAGCTATCTGCTCCTGATAGCTAACACCAGATCTACTCTTTGTAACTACTGTAGCTAGCTACATTACTAGTTAACGTTTGATTACAAATTAATAAAAAAATACTTTACCTGATAGAAGATGGTTGGACTGAGATCTCTCTCGAGATGTCACCTGCTGTCAACTACCTTAGATATGGATAATGGGATTGGCAGACATGATCAGCAGAGATAGTACCATGGATAGTAACACTTACTTTTATGTTTGCTAGCTGGACTGGACAGGCAAACCCTGCTGAGTCCCAAAACTGTTTTTGCCAACAAACAGAAATGTGGTCAGAAGAAATAATTATGTACATTAAGTAAAAACTAGCTCCTCTTATGACAGAGATCGATGATCTCGAAAACTAAAGCAGATAGCTAAAGCCCAAATGCTAGAGAGGGGTTCAGACGATAGACCTCCTTAGCTAGCTAGCTTGCTACGTTTGTTTTTGGGAAGTCACATAATTTGTTAAAGAAAGTCTGTGTGCAATCTAAGTGTCACATGATCTGTCACATGATCTCAGTATATATATACCTGTTCTGAAAGGCCCCAGAGTCTGGAACACCACTAGCAAGGGGCACCACCAAGTAAGTAGCACTATGAAGTCTAAGGAGCTCTCCAAACAGGTCAGGGACAAAGTTGTGGAGAGGTACATAACAAGGTTGGGTTATGATTTTTTTTTTTTACTTTGAACATCCCACGGGGCACCATCAAATCCATTATAAAAAAATTGAAAGAATATGGCACCAGAACAAACCTGCCAAGAGAGGGCCGCCCACCAAAACTCATGGACCAGGCAAGGAGGGCATTAATCAGAGAGGCAACAAAGAGACCAAAGATAACCCTGAAGGAGCTGCAAAGCTCCACAGCGGAGATTGGAGTATCTGTCCATAGGACCACTTTAAGCCGTACACTCCACAAAGCTGGGCTTTACGGAAGAGTGGCCAGAAAGAAGCCATTGCTTAAAGAAAAAAATAAGCAAACATGTTTGGTGTGTGGAAGACATGTGGAAGACTCCCCAAACATATGAAAGAAGGTACGCTGGTCAGATGAGACTAAAATTGAGCTTTTTGGCCATCAAGGAAAACGCTATGTCTGTGGCAAACCCAACACCTCTCATCAACTTGAGAACACCATAAGCATGCTGCTAAATCAACACTTGAGTGCTTTAATGGGAAACACGTAAATGTATTGGAATGGCCTAGTCAAAGCCCAGACATCAATCCAATTGAGAATCTGTGGTATGATTGCTGTACACCAGCGGAACCCATCCAACTTGAAGGAGCTGGAGCAGTTTTGCCTTAAAGAATGGACAAAAATCCTAGTGGCTAGATGTGCCAAGCTTATAGAGACATACCCCAAGAGACTTGCAGCTGTAATTGCTGCAAAAGGTGGTTCTACGAAGTATTGACTTTTGGGGAGGTGAATAGTTATGCATGCTCAAGTTTTCAGTTTTTTTTGTCTTATTTCCTGTTTGTTTCACAATAAAACATTTTTTGCAAGTGGTAGACGTGTAAATCAAATGATACAACCCCCCAAAAAATAAATTTTAATTCCAGATTGTAAGGCAACAAAATAGGAAAAATGCCAAGGGGGTGAATATTTTCGCAAGCCACTATAATTGTGTTCTTGCTTGCCGATTTACTCAGCTACAGTAGCTAGCTTGCTAACGTTAAATTGTTTGCTAATGTTAGTTAGCTAGCTAGCTAACAACATTGACTAACATTATATGTACATTAAGAGGAGAAAGAATCCCCTTTATTGAATGTCAAGAGCTGTTGGCTTAATCTGTGTCCGTCTCTGTGTGTCTGTCTGTCTGTACTCCCATAAATATTTGACAAGCATATATTAAATAAACTATAGCAGTATTATAAAGGGACTGTACTGTTTGCTGCATCTTCCACATGCTATTTCACTACGATGCTCATTCTCTGATGAAATTGTTTTTTAAACCAAGCCAATGGTTTTGACAAGAAGATAACGCATGAAAATAGAGTATCACATAATGTCACGAATGGTGGCAGACAACATCCCGTGCTGACCTTTCTATACAGTCCTAACATGAAGGCAATGCACCACCCTTACTGTACTGTACAGGATAACCCAAATATACATCATATCAGACCTCTAGTTATAGTGCCACTCCTAGCCAACGGCCATGCAGAAAGACAATCCTCAAGAGAACATAGAAGAAGGAATGAGCACAGACTGGTTAGATTGGAGAGAGATGGAGGGTTGTGGAGGGTAGTGGAGGGGAGTGGAGGGTAGTGTTGCGGAGGGGAGGGGATTGGAGGGGGGTGGAGGGGGCGTGAAGGGGGAGTGGAGCGGAGTGGAGTGGAGGGTAGTGGAGGGAAGTGGAGGGGATTGGAAGGGGAGTGGAAGGGGATTGGAAGGGGAGTGGAGGGGGAGTGGAGGGGATTAGAAGGGGAGTGGAGGGGATTGGAGGGGAGTGGAGGGTAGGGTAGGGGATCGGAGGGGAGTGGAGGGCATTGGAAGGGGATTGGAGGGGAGTGGAGTGGAGGGTACTGGAGTGGAATGGAGGAGATTGGAAGGGGAGTAGAGGGGATTGGAGGGGAGGGGAGTGGAGTGGAGGGCAGTGGAGGGTAGTGGAAGGGGAGTGGAGGGTAGTGGAAAGGGAGTGAAGGGGATTGAAAGGGGAGTGGAGGTGATTTTCCCCCAGGGCAGAGACAAGAGAATGGAGAGAGAGTTAACCCACACAATACAATCACCACTGTTAATAAAATATTGACATGCACTAATGGCCTTAGCTCTGAGACTGACTGGGCAGTGTGGTGGGGGCTGCTGGTGTTTGTATGTCTGTGTGTTTTTTATTTATTTTTTATTTCACCTTTATTTAACCAGGTAGGCAAGTTGAGAACAAGTTCAACAAGTGTTAGAACAAGTGTTAGAGGGGTAGGGGCAGCGAAGGCAAGGCAGAGATCGAGTGGAGGGTCTGGCCGTACCCACCGCTCTAGCCCCTTCACGACCCACTTTAGACTGAACAGCTAAACACACACACCGTCCTATTTGTCTGTATCTATTAAGCTCAGACGTTTGACCACTGCAACGCTTAACCACTTCATAAGGACTAGACACGGAAGCTTTAAAGACCCATACAGACACACACATCAATACACGCATGCACACACAGACAACACACACACACATACACACACATCAGCCTTTAAACAATGCCAGTACAATAGTACTAGCCTTTCACCAAACCCCTGTGAACATCCTCTTGTGAATGTCCTCCTGTGAACACCCTGCTGTGAACATCCTCCTGTGAACGTCCTCCTGTGAACACCCTGCTGTGAACATCCTCCTGTGAACATCTTCTTGTGAACGTCCTCCTGTGAACACCCTGCTGTGAACATCCTCCTGTGAACGTCCTCCTGTGAACACCCTGCTGTGAACATCCTCCTGTGAACATCCTCTTGTGAACATCCTCTTTTCCGTTAAATTCTAATTCTGTACTAATCAGTTACACAGTAGTAAAGAAGAACATAGGAATTTGGTACAGGGTTCAACATCCTGGTTAGAACATGGCTGGTGCTAGGGCCAGTGCCAGAAAATGGCTTCTCTTTGGGTCTATTGCTTTCTGCTTATATCATGCTTCTCTGGATAATATAGTGAGGTGTGATAGGGTCAGGAACACCTTGGATAAAGCCATTCTCTTCTAAATGACAGAGGAGAGGGTTTCATGGAAATTGGACTTCCCTTGGAGAGACTTTAAGTCATTACATTCAATCTCCAACCAACAATACACAGCATCTGAAACCAGGGCTCACACTAGTTTTACTTAGGAGCCATTTCAATCACCAGGTTGTCCAACTAGGGATTCCAGGCAAGGGAGAACAGAAGGAGAGAGGATTAGATCCCAAATGATACCTTATTCCCTATATAGTTCACTACTTTTGACTAGAGCCCTATGGGGCCTGGTCAAAATTAGTGCACTAAAAAGGACATATGGTTTCATTTGGGAAGCATCCAAAGAGGCGTAACTATATCACTCTTCTTTCTCTTGTTCTTCCTCTAATGTCCTCAGCAGGTACGGGCTGATGTGCGTGAATAGCAAGGCTCCCTGGGTAGATCCCAAATGGCACCCTAGTACCTACATAGAGCACTACATAGGGAACAGGGTGCCATTTGGGAAGCATTGTTCTTGTTGTTGCTGTCCACTTCCGCCTCAGTGGAAGGAACGGCAAGCCATTTCACTCTGGCCTGACCTCTATCTCCAGTCTGCTGGGGTGACTCTAATGATGGGCTCTGATTGTGTGCTTGCATGTCAGTGTGTGAGTGTTCTCTGAGTGTGCTCGGAGGGAGACTCTGAGTGTGCCAGCCAACCAGTCAGCCCTCCCGACCAATCTTCAGTTTTTGTTCGCTGAGTTACTTCTCTATGGTAAAACCTGGTGGGTTTGAATTTGAACCTATCAACCAAAACCTCAAGCAGGCTGCCCCTCTGGAAACCCAGACAGTGAAATGTACACGTTCTGTCCACAACATGTGTCCACCAGCATGATAACCTATCTCGTGTGTCAGACTGAACAAAGGCTATTATGACATATATGTTGTTTGGTTTCATATTGAACAAAGACCAAAGCAAGGTGACACTAGTGTTTAAGTTATGAAAAGTCTGGTTATGGACACATATGTTTCTTTCCTTTCTAAATAACCCAGTCAATGTTAGTGACATCATCCTTCAACCTTCTGTTACTGAATATGTCCAGTCTGGAAGATGGGGACCATCATGGATACAGGGGAGAGTGAGAGGTGTTAGAGAGAGGCTCTCTCTTTGCCCCCAAGCACCCCAAAGACTGGACCAGACCCCCAAAAGGAGTAGCTACCCCCTGGGCCAGACCCCAAAAGGAGTAGCTACCCCCTGGGCCAGACCCCAAAAGTAGTAGCTACCCCCTGGGCCAGACCCCCAAAGGAGTAGCTATCCCCTGGGCCAGACCCCCAATGGAGTAGCTACCCCCTAGGCCAGACCCCCAAAGGAGTAGCTACCCCCTGGGCCAGACCCCCAAAGGAGTAGCTATCCCCTGGGCCAGACCCCCAAAGGAGTAGCTACCCCCTGGGCCCGACCCCCAAAGGAGAAGGTACTCCCTGGGCCAGACCCCCAAAGGAGAAGGTTCCCCCCTGGGCCAGACCCCCAATTGAGTAGGTACCCCCTGGGCATTGGGTCCCTCTCAATTCATACTACAGCGCTGGTTAAAGCGAAACAATGATCATTTGTTGTATCCTTAATGACACCCTATTCCCTACATGGTCCCTATGGTCCCTTGTCAAAGTAGTGCACTATATAATTCATAGGATGCCATTTGGGACACAACAACTGTGGCATGGGGCTAAATTCCCATTTCTGATAGTGAGATGGTGCTATCACCATCAGATAGCACACTATCTCTCTCCCATCCCATGCTTTATGATTGACAGGTGATCCATGCATTGTGTGTGTGTGTGTGTGTGTGTGTGTGTGTGTGTGTGTGTGTGTGTGTGTGTGTGTGTGTGTGTGTGTGTGTGTGTGTGTGTGTGTGTGTGTGTGTGTGTGTGTGTGTGTGTGTGTAGCATCATACCGTACGATTCAGGATTGTGATTGGGGATGGGGACCAGGGACTGTGAAATAGAGTTTCTCTCCGTCTTGAGGAGGCAGGGTACGGCCGGGTGACCATGACGACTCGCCAGAGAAAGCTCCGAAATAGTGTCTATCGGTGCATGTGACTCGCTCTCCTCGGATGCATCCCAAATGGCATCCTATTCCCAATACAGTGCACTACTTTGACCAGAGTCCTGTGGGATACCTTGTGGGTTCTGGTAAAAAAAAAAATAGTGCACTAAATAGGGAATAGGATACCATTTGGGACGTTGTCTCCTCTTCTTCAGAGACGTATTGGTTTCATTGTAAAATGGCTGCTGTGCATCTCAGCTAGCTAATGCATTTGGTAAAAATGTTGTTCCCTACTCATTTTGCTCTTGAGATGCTTGAAATCATCTCTCTCTCTCTCTCTCTCTCTCTCTCTCTCTCTCTCTCTCTCTCTCTCTCTCTCCTCTCTCTCTCTCTCTCCTCTCTCTCTCTCTCTCTCTCTCTCTCTCTCTCTCTCTCTCTCTCTCTTCTCTCTCTCTCTCTCTCTCTCTCTCTCTCTCTCTCTCTCTCTCTCTCTCTCTCTCTCTCTCTCTCTCTCGCTCAATTCAATTCAAGTGGCTTTATTGGCTTGGGAACATTTGTTTACATTGCCAAGCAAGTGAAATGGATAAACACAAGTGATCCCCCATGATAAAATATGAAGGAAAAGGCATTGTTTTCACTTCACTCTATACCTCCATTGCATGCAGAAATTCTCACACACACAAACTGATTAGTCACTTTCTGATGTTGTGTGTGTGTGGGAATTAATTTTTTTAACCTTTATTTAACTAGGCAAGTCAGTTAAGAACAAATTCTTATTTTCAATGACAGCCTAGGAACAGTGACCTTGTTCAGGGGTAGATTTGTTCAGGGGTAGATTTGTACCTTGTCAGCTCGGGGATTCAAACTTGCAACCTTTCGGTTACTAGTCTAACCACTAGGCTACCCTGCCGCCCTATGGAAACAGAATGGTGTCTGTTTCTGTATGTTGGTGTGTGCGTGTCTGTGTGCCAGCCAGGCCCAGAGAGAGAGAGCTAATTTACTGCTGTGAGAAGAAATAAACCAGACCTGTTCTCACTAACTTCCTGTGAATAAACCTGCCACCCCGCTGGCTACAGGACGTGCATTATGCCCCAGATAAAGGCCTCTACCACTGCCACACCATAACACACACATCTCGCTGAATGATGAATATGGATGTTCCTCTCCTTTATCCCTCTACTTTGTTCCTTTTCCTCTCCTTTAAATGAACAGAACAGGTGTTCACCTGGAGTTAGCTTGGCCTTCATAGATAGATATACAGTATACTGTATATCTCAACATCTCCTTATTCACAACCCTTCCATACAGTATAATCCTCCCTTAGACCAAAGACAGGGCTTAGGATGAAGAGGAAGAGATGAATGATGAAGAAGGGAGAGGAAAAAGAGAGACAGAGATTGAATGTATAATGGGTGAAAATGAGCGAACAAGAGAGTAAACACAAGAGATGGACAGTGGTACAGCAGGTCGCTTGGAGTAAATGTGAATGAGTCTGGAATGTTTCACATCTCTTCATGTGTTATCATGGCAGTTAGAGGAGGAGCAAAGTAGAGGGGCATGCAGTCTCTCTCTCTCTCTCTCTCTCTCTCCAACTCATAGCCATTCAGCAGTTTCCTTCATTCTCCCCTTACAGCATGAACCACCGCCGATGAAAATAATGACTACCGCACATTCTCCCCTTGTCCCATGTGCATATTTTGCATAACAAAGTAGACTATTTGCTTCAATTAATGTAAGCATTCCCACATTCTCCCAGTATTGCTGTCTCTGCATGGCTCATCATTAATATGAAAACATTCCCCCTTTCTCCTCCTTCTCTCCTCATTGCCCATATCTTTCCTCGTCTCCTCTCACAACATTTAGGAGAGATTAATATTGCAGAACTTCTACGTTCTCAAAGCCCCCCTCCTACTATGTTGCAAGCCTATACTGCTATGTGACTGTGCATGTCTCCCAAATGGCACCATTTCAACAGATAGTGCACCACTTTTGACCAGAACCATATGGGCTATGTTCAAAAGTAGTGAACTACCTAGGGAATAGGTTGTCATTTGCAACACATCTTGTCTGTTCACACATAATGGCCCACATTAATCATAAATATCATACTATTCAACATGAAGGCAATAACAATGTATATACAGTACCAGTCAAAAGTTTGGACACACCTACTTATTCAAGGGTTTTTCTATATTTTTACTATTTTCTACATTGTAGAATAATAGTGAGGACGTCAAAACTATGACATAACACATATGGAGTCATGTAGTAACCAAACAAGTGTTAAATAAATAAAATAGATTTTAGATTTTAGATTCTTCAAAGTAGACACCCTTTGCCTTGATGACAGCTTCGCACACTCTTGGCATTCTCTCAACCAGCTTCATGAGGTAGTCACCTGGAATGCATTTAAATTAACCTCTTGAAGTTCGCCTAGGATAGGGGGCGCTACAGCGATTTTTGAAAAAAATATGTGCCCATTTTAAACGGCCTCCTACTCAAACTCAGAAGCTAGGATATGCATATAATTAATAGTTGTGGATAGAAAACACCCTAAAGTTTCTAAAACTGTTTGAATGGTGTCTGTGAGTATAAAATAACTCATATGGCAGTCAGAACCCCGAGACAGATCGTAACAGGATGTGGAATTCTGAATTGCGGACTCAACTTCATCACTTTGCCTATAAATCACACCGTGAGCTATGGTTCATTGAGCACTTCCTATGGCTTCCACTAGACGTCCCCAGTCTTTACAAAGTGGTTTGAGTCTTTTACTGTGAAAACTGACAGAATGAGAGTCTGTGGAACGTGGTCACATGGGGAGGGCCATCACCATTATGACGCCAGCGCCCCTGGCTAACCTCCCCTTTCGAAACATTTTGAAAGACAATGCAATCGTCCCCCTTGAATATTATTGGAGCTCTGGTTGAAAAGGGCCCTAAAGATTTATGTTATACAATGTTTGACTTGTTTGAACGAACTTAAATTTTAAAAAAATAATTTTTGGTAAGACAGGAGTCCCGCGGACGACGGTACATTTGGTGCAGCCTTTAGAACGTGCTAACAACAAGAAGCTATTGGGACATAAAGGATTAACTTTTTCGAACGAAAATACATTTGTTGTGGACCTGGGATGCCTGGAAGTGCCTTCTGATGAAGATAATCAAAGGTAAGGGATTATTGACAATAGTATACAAGAGTAGAGTCTCATGAGGACTGACACGGGAAAGGAAGACCCAGAGTTACATCTGCTAAAGAGGATAAGTTCATTAGAGTTACCGGCCTCAGAAATTGCAGCCCCCAAAAATGCTTCACAGAGTTCCAATAACAGACACATCTCAACATCAACTGTTCAGAGGAGACTGCGTGAATCAGGCCTTCATGGTCGAATTGCTGCAAAGAAACCACTACTAAAGCACACCAATAATAAGAAGAGACTTGCTTGGTCCAAGGAACACGAGCATGGACATTAGACCGGTGGAAATCTGTCCTTTGGTCTGATAAGTCAACATTTTTGATTTTTGGTTCCAACCGCTGTGCCTTTGTGAGATGCACAGTAGTTGAACGGATGACCTCCGCATATGTGGTTCCCACCGTGAAACATGGAGGAGGAGGTGTGGTGGTGTGGGGGTGCTTTGCTGGTGACACTGTCTGTGATTTATTTTGAATTTGAGGCACACATCCAGCATGGCTACCACAGTACTCTGCAGGGATACGCCATCCCATCTGGTTTGCGC
This sequence comes from Salmo salar, assembly GCF_965601325.2. Lineage (NCBI taxonomy): Eukaryota > Metazoa > Chordata > Actinopteri > Salmoniformes > Salmonidae > Salmo > Salmo salar. The sequence goes on from NC_138291.1 coordinate 101,775,608, forward strand.
TTAGTGGGGCTATCATTTGTGTTTCAACAGGACAATGACCTAACACACCTCCTGGATTTGTAGGTGCTATTTGAGCAATTAGGAGAGTGATGGAGTGCTGCATCAGATGACCTGGCCTCCACAATCACCCGACCTCAACCCAATTGAGATGGTTTGGGATGAGTTGGACTGCAGAGTGAAGGAAAAACAGCCAACAAGTGCTCAGTATATGTGGGAACTCCTTCAAGACTGTTGGAAATGCATTTCTCATGAAGCTGGTTGAGAGAAAAACCCCTCGAGTCGAGTTCCGTGGCCCCACAGAAATAACATTAGCATAATAAAATAATCCCCATAAAATCTCTCAGTTTAAACTAGTGATATCTGTATTTTTGCATTGGATTCATCTTAGTCCAACACATCTGCCAATGTCACACTTCCGCATCTTCGGTGAAAGGTGGCAGAGCCAGAGCGATGTTTGTCAGACCATGAGACATCCAAAAATCGTTCTTCTCACTAAATCATCTGTATTGTCCAAATGGTTTGGCCTACAAACTAGTATGACCCCTCTATGGAAAGATGAGACTGAAGTCGGTTCAGCCGATCTGCCAACTTCTGTCTATAGCTTCCAAACAGTTTGGGCTACACGTGAGGTGAGACTCTCACGGACAACAAGATGCCAAGAGTGTGCAAAGCTGTCATCAAGGCAAAGGGTGACTTCTTTGAAGAATCTCAAATATTAAATCGATTTAGATTTTTTAACACTTTTTGGTTACTACATGATTCCATATGTGTTATTTCATAGTTTTGATGTCTTCACTATTATTTTACAATGTAGAAAATAGTCAAATTAAATATATACTGCTCCAAAAAATAAAGGGAACACTTAAACAACACATCCTAGATCTGAATGAAAATAATCTTAATAAATACTTTTTTCTTTACATAGTTGAATGTGCTGACAACAAAATCACACAAAAATAATCAATGGAAATCCAATTTATCAACCCATGGAGGTCTGGATTTGGAGTCACACTCAAAATTAAAGTGGAAAACCACACTACAGGCTGATCCAACTTTGATGTAATGTCCTTAAAACAAGTCAAAATGAGGCTCAGTAGTGTGTGTGGCCTCCACGTGCCTGTATGACCTCCCTACAATGCCTGGGCATGATGATGATGAGGTGGCGGATGGTCTCCTGAGGGATCTCCTTCCAGACCTGGACTAAAGCATCCGCCAACTCCTGGACAGTCTGTGGTGCAACGTGGCGTTGGTGGATGGAGCGAGACATGATGTCCCAGATGTGCTCAATTGGATTCAGGTCTGGGGAACGGGCGGGCCAGTCCATAGCATCAATGCCTTCCTCTTGCAGGAACTGCTGACACACTCCAGCCACATGAGGTCTAGCATTGTCTTGCATTAGGAGGAACCCAGGGCCAACCGCACCAGCATATGGTCTCACAAGGGGTCTGAGGATCTCATCTCGGTATCTAATGGCAGTCAGGCTACCTCTGGCGAGCACATGGAGGGCTGTGCGGCCCCCCAAAGAAATGCCACCCCACACCATGACTGACCCACCGCCAAACCGGTCATGCTGGAGGATGTTGCAGGCAGCAGAACGTTCTCCACGGCGTCTCCAGACTCTGTCACATCTGTCACGTGCTCAGTGTGAACCTGCTTTCATCTGTGAAGAGCACAGGGCACCAGTGGTGAATTTGCCAATCTTGGTGTTCTCTGGCAAATGCCAAACGTCCTGCACGGTGTTGGGCTGTAAGCACAACCCCCACCTGTGGACGTCGGGCCCTCATACCACCCTCATGGAGTCTGTTTCTGAACGTTTGAGCAGACACATGCACATTTGTGGCCTGCTGGAGGTCATTTTGCAGGGCTCTGGCAGTGCTTCTCCTGCTCCTCCTTGCACAAAGGCGGAGGTAACGGTCCTGCTGCTGGGTTGTTACCCTCCTACGGCCTCCTCCACGTCTCCTGATGTACTGGCCTGTCTCCTGGTAGCGCCTCCATGCTCTGGACACTACGCTGACAGACACAGAAAACCTTCTTGCCACAGCTCGCATTGATGTGCCATCCTGGATGAGCTGCACTACCTGAGCCACTTTTGTGGGTTGTAGACTCCGTCTCATGCTACCACTAGAGTGAAAGCACCGCCAGCATTCAAAAGTGACCAAAACATCAGCCAGGAAGCATAGGAACTGAGAAGTGGTCTGTGGTCACCACCTGCAGAACCACTCCTTTATTGGGGGTGTCTTGCTAATTGCCTTTAATTTCCACTTGTTGTCTATTCCATTTGCACAACAGCATGTGAAATTTATTGTCAATCAGTGTTGCTTCCTAAGTGGACAGTTTGATTTCACAGAAGTGTGATTGACTTGGAGTTACATTGTGTTGTTTAAGTGTTCCCTTTATTTTTTTGAGCAGTATATATCAGTGGAGGCTCCTTAGAGCAGGAAGGGAATGACCATCCTCCTCAGTGAATTTCATATATTTTATTTTATTGTGAAACATTTAAAAAGTTATCCTTTTTAGAATAAAATATAGTAAATATATGACCACCAAATAATTTATAAAAAACACACTGTTTTGCAATGAAGGTCTACAGTAGCCTCAACAGCACTCTGTAGGGTTGCACCATGGTGTAGCAGGAAGACAGCTAGTGTCCGTCCTCCTCTGTGTACATTGACTTCAATACAAAACCTATGAGGCTCATGGTTCTCACCCCTTTCCATAGACTTACACAGTAATTATGATGACATCCGGAGGATGTCCTCCAAGTTTTGTGCACAGGGGCATTGTCATACTGAAATAGGAAAGGGCCTTCGCCAAACTGTTGCCACAAAGTTGGAAGCACAGAATTGCCTAGAATGTAATTGTATGCTGTAGCATTAAGATTTCCCTTTACTGGAACTATGGGGCCTAACCTGAACCATGAAAAACAGCCCCAGACCATTATTCCTCCACCAAACTTTACAGTTGGCACTTTGCATTGAGGCAGGTAGCGTTCTCTTGGAATCCGCCAAACCCAGATTAATCCGTTGGACTGTCAGTTGGTGAAGCGTGATTGATCAGTCCAGACAACACGTTTCCACTGCTCCAGAGTCCAATGGCGGCAAGCTTTACAACCCTCCAGCCAACGCTTAGCATTGAGCATGGTGATCTTAGGCTTGTATGCGGCTGCTCGGCCAAGGCAAGCCATTTCATGAAGCTCCCGAAAAACAGTTCTTGTGCTGATGTTGCTTCCAGAGGCAGTTTTGAACTCGGTAGTGAGTGTTACAAACGAGGACAGATTTTATGCGCTACGTGCTTCAGCACTCAAAGGTCTCAATGGCTTGTGTGGCCTACCACTTTGCGGCTGAGCAACTGTTGCTCCTAGACGTTTCCACTTCACAATAATAGCACTTACAGTTGAGCGGGGCAGCTGTAGTACGGCAAAAATCTGACAAACTGACTTGTTCGAAAGGTGGCATCCTATGACGGTGCCACGTTTAAAGTCACTGAGCTCTTCAGTAAGGCCATTCCACTGCCAATGTTTGTCTATGGAGATTGCATAGCTGTGTGCTCGATTTTATACATGTGGCTGAAATAGCTAGAATCCACATACGTTTGTGTGTATATACTGTATCTAGAACAATAGCTTTCAACTGTAATATCTTGTCAACAAGATATGAAAATGAAATAAATGTAAATGTGTTCATCCAGCGCCAGGTCAAGCAAACCATTCACCGATTTACCAATAAGAATACACCAATAACAATGCACCAATAAAAATGCACCAATATCAATGCACATGTCATTGCATTAGTGTATTTTGCTTTGAAATAGCTCTCTTCTGCCCTCTAGTGACAAACTGTATGCATTCCAAATGTCACCCTATTCCAATAGTGCACTTTTGACAAGAGCCCTATGTGCCCTGGTCAAAAGTAGTAGGGAATAGGGTGCCATTTGAGATGCAGTAACAGTCTTTAATATAAGGCTATACAGCTCACTACAGTAGTGTCCATTCAGTCACGCCTCATAATACATGTTATGTCCTGTTGACAGGTTGTTTTTCTGGCAACATCAAACAGATAAGAAGGCAAGGAAAAGATATCACAAACAGCCACCGTCCCATCACCGATAAGGACATGGCCCAGCTCCAAAACTCCCAGGCTCTGAATCCTGTTACACCAAGTGGTCTGGTCCAGAAAGTGTGGTTGAACCTCCAGATATATCTGGGTCAAAGAGGGGAACAGACAACTAAACGTCATTCCTCGTAAAAACAGATGAGAACGTTCTAAGGTATGTTGTTCATAGCCTGTTTGTGTTATTTCTAAGTTGCTCTCGTAATTAGGCTGCTGAAAAACAATATTATAACAAGGCATTCACTCTCTCGGATACGCCACTCTAGCATATAACAAGGCCACAAAGAATCATCTGGACCCAAGGGAGAGGGGCAGGGAGTCCAAGAGGGGATTCATGTTCGCGTAGTCAGGGAACCCTCTATGCCCAATGGCATCATCGAGGAAATATCTATCAAAATGCCCGGAGAATGCCCTTGCATTTTATCTCCACCCAAGAAGAGGAGAGTGTATCGGGGACTCGATCAGAACCGATGGGCATTAACTATCTGGCAGCACTTCTACCCAAGATCTGCAGAGCAGCGGGAACAACTATATACACAAATCACAGCATCAGGACCACAGGACCAGAAACACAGTTTCAAGACCAGAAACTGGCCACACAAAAGGCTGGATTAGAAGCGAGGGAGATTATGTCAGTGAGTGGGCATCGGTACGAAGGTTCGCTCCATAGCTAATGCCGTCCCCTCACTGACAGACAGAAAATGCTGGAGCAACATCCTGGCCGAAAACAAAGACAACACTGCAGCACCATCAACACCCAAAAGCCTGAAGCAAGGCAGCAGAAGTAGTAGCACAGACTCCTACAGATATTTCAACCAATGCACTGTCCAGGCGAATGTACAGATAAATGTGACATACAATAAGTAGCTATAGCTATAGGCTGGGTTTCTGTATAGCACTTTGTGACATCAGCTGATGTAAAAAGGGCTTTAGAAATACATGTGATTGATTGAGCTATGTCAGCTGTGGTGGATAACAACAATAATGTAGGGTTTCATTTATTAAAATCAGATCAAATAAATGTCATGGATTGTCTTTCTTTTGTCTGAACAGTATCGTGACAAGAGAGCACATTTTCTCTGCCAGGCAAAATCACGCATCATAAGCTCATTGCTATGGATATATCCAAATAAATCCAACTAGAAAACAACTACTTTGCTGTTATTCTGGCTGCATTGACTGCGTGACTGTATTTAGCCATAGTTGGCTAGCTAGCAAGCAAAAGATAAGAACGTTGCCAGGCAGTAAGGCAATGGAACATTTAAAACGGACAACTGGGTCACGTCCATAAATACAGAACAAAAAGACTGAACGACTGGATTGCGTCCATAAACACAGAATGGGTGCCTAAAAACACCATGCCAATATATCCTCCAAACACCGGCTTCTCGGGTTTAATAGCATTCTCCTTTTGTATTGCCAGAGGCCACACTCATATACAGTGGTATGTATTCATGGATGCAAATAAAAAAAAATCACAGATAAAAAAATAAAAAACATAAAATAATGTATCTTTTGTCTCTCTGCTTCTTAAGATTCGTTCAATTCGCAAGAAGCTGAATATATATCACCGATGAAAGCTTCCGAGCGAGCGAAACAGCGCCCCTCTGTCTCTGTATGTGTAGACCATCTATCTGATGTTGTCTGGTAAAAAGAGTCTACTGTTGCCACCTGTAGCATTGAATACAAGTGAAGCGAGAGAGCATTTGGCCTCCCTTAATATTGTTTTGTATAAAATAATAGCCAATCAGAGTTGAGCAAAACTGAGTGAGCTCAACTGTGAATGGTCAAGGGAAGCCAGTTTGGATTTGGCTTCTCACCAATCACATCACATCAAAAGCCAAAGGTCATTGACCAAAGAAACATGAATTTTTGCATCTCGTTGTGTTGTTATCCTTCGGTGGCTAGCTAGCTAAAACTGGCCCATTCCTAAATTAGCCATGGATGGAGATAGAGATTTGGAGTTGTGGTTATCACAACACATTTTTTCCTGCCTTGGCTTCCCCAGTGATTTTACTCACACACCGCTACTGGTAATATAATAATGAGTTGTCAAATGCAGCATGTACAAGTATAGAACAGTTGTCATGGAATATAATGACTGGAATATAATAACTGGAATATAATAATTGGAATATAATAAGTGTTGAGAACAGAGTGGTTCTAAAGGACATCGGTACTAAAGTGACAGGAGAAGAAAAGTGTTCCAATGTCCCAAATGAACTTGTTTGTTGTTGCCGCCATGTCGACGACAACACTTACCTTTAGTCGACTCTTCTGGCATAATGGCCACTCAGTCAAGATACAATTTATATATGCAACTCAGCGTGTGGAACTCAATGTATGAAATGTGGAGTTTATAGCAAGCCTTTAACAAAGGCAAACTAGATGTGTATTTTCTGATGGTTTACAACAAATGGTGGAACAAAGGACAAAATGCATTCTTATATACTGTAGGTTACTGTAGGTTGTGCACACACTGTATATAGATTTTTCTATTGTAATTGACTGTACTTTTGTTTATCCCATGTGTAACTCTGTGTGGTTATTTTTTGTCGCACTGTTTTGCTTTATCTTGGCCAGGTCACAGTTGTAAATGAGAACTTGTTCTCAACTAGCCTACCTGGTTAAATAATGGTGAAAAAAAAAAAGATATATATAGATGTAGGATCTTAATCACCCTGTTGAAGGAGAACTTTCCTGCAATGTAGGACATTTTGCACGTGTGTGTGTGTGTGTGTGTGTGTGTGTGTGTGTGTGTGTGTGTGTGTGTGTGTGTGTGTGTGTGTGTGTGTGTGTGTGTGTGTGTGTGCGTGTGTGTGTGTGCACATACACAAGCAGTTAGAAAGGTGTGTCTTACCGTCGTTGCAGAGTGGCCCCCCGAAAGATGTCATGCTACAGTCACAGTTGAACCCCTCCCACTGCTGCAGGCACACACCCTGATTGGCACACGAGTCCTCCTGGCATGTTGTACTGGGGCCTGGGCACAGGGAGGGAGGAATCACTTCAAATATGTAATTGGAATTTAAAATTAAACACATATATATGATTAAACGCATAATTCAGTCCATTTACCCACACACAGTTTACATACTGACACATGACATACTGAGACAAACATACCTGTACCTACATGTACATGCTATCTCAACTAACCGGTGCCCCCGCACATTGACTCTGTACAGGCAGCCCCCTGTATATATTGTTATTTTATTTTTTACTGCTGCTCTTTATACTTGTTACTTTTATCTCTTATTCTTGATTTGATACCTCTCTCTTTCCGTCTCTCTGTCTCTCTCTCTCTATCTCTCCATATGTCTCTCTCTCTCTGTCTCTCTCTGTCTCTCTCAATTCAATTGAATTCAATTCAAGGGGCTTTATTGGCATGGGAAACATATGTTAAAACATTGCCAAAGCAAGTGAAGTAGATAATGGCTTCCAGTTGAAGCTCGCATCCGCTACAAGACCATGGTGATTGCCTACGGAGCTGTGAAGGGAACGGCACCTCCATACCTTCAGGCTCTGATCAGGCCCTACACCCAAACAAGGGCACTGCATTCATCCACCTCTGGCCTGCTGGCCCCCCTACCTCTGAGGAAGCACAGTTCCTGCTCAGCCCAGTCAAAACTGTTTGCTGCTCTGGCACCCCAATGGTGGAACAAGCTCCCTCACGACGCCAGGACAGCGGAGTCAATCACCACCTTCCGGAGACACCTGAAACCCCACCTCTTTAAGGAATACCTAGGTTAAGATAAAGTGATCCTTCTAACCCCCCCCCCTTAAAAGATTTAGATGCACTATTGTAAAGTGGTTTTTCCACTGGATATCATAAGGTGAATGCACCAATTTGTAAGTCGCTCTGGATAAGAGCGTCTGCTAAATGACTTAAATGTAAATGTAAAATGTAAAGATAATATATGAAAGTTAAATAAACAATAAAAATGAACAGTAAGCATTACACCCATAGAAGTTCCAAAATAATAAAGACATTACAAATGTCATATCATTTATATACAGTTTTGTAACAATGTGTAAATCACTCTCTGTCTCTCTCTCTGTGTCTCTCTCTGTGTCTCTCTCTGTGTATCTCTGTCTCTCTCTCTGTGTCTCTCTCTGTGTCTCTCTCTGTGTCTCTCTCTGTGTATCTCTGTCTCTCTCTCTGTGTCTCTCTCTGTGTCTCTCTCTGTGTCTCTCTCTGTGTCACTCTGTGTGTCTCTCTGTGTCTCTCTGTATGTCTCTCTGTATGTCTCTCTCTATGTGTCTCTCTATGTGTCTCTCTATGTGTCTCTCTCTGTGTCTTTCTCTCTGTCTCTCTCTGTGTCTCTGTCTCTCTCTCTGTCTCTCTCTCTCTGTCTCTCTATATGTCTCTCTCTGTGTCTGTCTTTCTCTCTCTCCATGTGTCTCTCTCTCTGTCTCTCTCCATATGCCTCTCACTCTGTGTCTCTCTCCCTGTGTCTCTCTGTGTGTCTCTCTCTCTGTGTCTCTCTCTGTGTCTCTCTCTCTGTGCCTCTCTCTTTCTGTCTATCTCTGTCTGTCTCTCTCTATTTCTCTCTCTGTGTCTCTCTCTCTGTGTCTCTCTCTGTCTTTCTGTCTCTCTCTCTCTCTCTCTCTGTGTCTCTCTATATGTCTCCTTATATTTCTCTCTGTCTCTCTCTCTCTGTCTCTCTATATGTCTCTCTATCTGTCTCTCTATCTGTCTCTGTATCTGCCTATCTCTCTCGGCCTCTCTCTCTCTCTCTGTCGTAGATAATATTAGATAATATATGAAAGTGAAATAAACAATAAAAATGTAAACATTACACCCATAGAAGTTCATTACAACATTACAAATGTCATATCATTTATATACAGTGTTGTAACAATGTGTAAATCTCTCTCTGTCTCTCTCTATGTGTCTCTCTCTGTGTCTCTCTCTGTGTGTCTCTCTCTATGTCTCTCTCTCTGTGTCTCTCTCTGTCTCTCTCTCTGTCTCTCTCTGTTTCTCTCTGTGTCTCTCTCTGTCTCTCTCTGTGTGTCTCTCTCTGTGTCTCTCTGTCTCTCTCTCTGTCTCTCTATGTGTCTCTCTATGTGTCTCTCTCTGTGTCTCTCTCTGTCTCGCTCTCTGTCTCTCTCTCTATGTCTCTCTCTATGTCTCTCTATATGTCTCTCTATCTGTCTCTCTCTGTGTCTCTCTCCATATGCCTCTCACTCTGTGTCTCTCTCCCTGTGTCTCTCTCTATGTGTCTCTCTCTCTCTGTGCCTCTATCTCTGTCTGTCTCTCTCTCTATTTCTCTCTATCTGTGTCTCTCACTCTCTGTCTCTCTTTCTGTGTCTCTCTCTCTCTGTGTCTTTCTGTCTCTCTCTCCCTCTCTGTGTCTCTCTGTGTATCTCTCTCTGTGTCTCTCTCTGTGTCTCTCTATATGTATCTCTATATGTCTCTATGTCTCTCTCTCTCTGTCTCTCTCTCTGTCTCTGTATCTGTCTCTCTCTCTCGGCCTTTATCTCTCTCTCTGTCTCTCTCTTTGTGTCTCTCTCTCTGTGTATCTGTCTCTTTGTCTTTCTCTCTCTCTCACTATCTGCCTCGCTCTATCGGTCTCGCTCTCACACACAAACACTTTACACAAAGAAACCCTTCACACACATATACACACAGTTTTTACGAGATTGTCATTAGTTTTAGTGAGTTAAGGTACTCTTGCTTACTGATCTTCATATTTATATAACATTTGCACTCTCACCACTAGTTTTAGGAAATAACAAATATTCAGGTTCAACTGTGGGCCCACTGTGCCACCATCAGGACACATTGAACACATCTTCCTAGGATGAGCTACTTCTGTATTCCTTACCACGCTTGCCAAATCAGATCTCAAAATCAAACTGATCATGCAATATAATATGCTTTTGATGTATATTAGACAATTTTTTATGATTTTTAATGATGTTGACTGCTTTAAACACCTTCTTCTTCATAACCACTGGACTGATCGGCACCAAATCCAAATCTGTTATATAGCATGTATGGATGCACATCTTCAAATACAGTATTTTCCAAGACTCTAGATGCAACAATATGGCCGCTATGAGCCAATGAGCTTTGACTCATGTTTTTTCCTGTCCAACAATGTTTATTGGTCAGTAGACACCATGATGTTTGACATACTATTCTGGAAAATAGTGTGTTGAGAGGCCTTGGTCCATATACAGTACCAGTCAAAAGTTTGGACAAACCTACTCATTCAAAGATTTGTATTTATTTTTACTATTTTTACATTATAGAATAATAGTGAAGACATCAAAATTATGAAATAACATATGGAATCATGTACTAACCAAAATATATTTATATTTGAGATTCTTCAAAGTAGCCAACCTGACAGCATTGCACACTCTTGGCATTCTCTCAACCAGCATTTCAATGATCAGGTGAGCCTTGTTAAAAGTTAGTTTGTGGAATTTCTTTCCTTCTTAATTTGTTTGAGCCAATCAGTTGTGTTGTGACAAGGTAGGGTTGGTATTCAGAAGATAGCCCTATTTGATAAAAGACCAAGTCCGTATTATGGCAAGGACAGCTCAAATAAGCAAAGACAAATGACAGTCTATCATTACTTTAAGACATGAAGGTCAGTCAATCTGGAGAATTTCGAGAACTTTGAGAGTTTCCTCAAGTGCAATTGCAAAAAAACATCAAGCGCTATGATGAAACTGGCTCTCATGAGGACCGACACAGGAAAGGAAGACCCGGAGTTACCTCTGCTGCAGAGGATAAGTTCATTAGAGTAACCAGCCTCAGAACTTGCAGCTCAAATAACTGCTTCACAGTTCAAGTAAAGGACACATCTCAACATCAACTGAATCCTACAGACGAAGAACCGTATATGTGACATTTTTCAAAAAAACGAGATATACATGAAAAATCATTATTGGACACCCTTTTTCTATAGTGAACCGGTTTCACAAGCTTTCCACGCGCTAATTAACAATCATTTTAAATTTAAAGATAGGCTCTCGTGGAATAACCGTTTATGTGCACCACTCAGAATGGACGGACAAGCGCACAACTTTTCTGTTGCTGATGAAAATCGCCGAAATGTGGGAAAGAAACGTAAAACAAAACTAAAAGAATGGAAAGACAGGCAAAGGAAGATCTTACGGGATGCGGGAAAACCCTATACAAATCGTAAGGGTCAAGAAAAAACTGGGAAAAGCTGTCCAAAAGAGGTATGTGGAAGAACCGTATATCAAACAATCAAGCTAGCTAGCTATAGAGTACAGTAACTAACATGCATGTTCTGGGTTGTCTAATTTGTAACTATAGAGAAAATATATTAGCTAAAGTTCGTTGGCTACTAACTTATACATTATCGTTACAAATGTTATTGCTAGATTATAGAAGAAACATAGCTAGCTACTTTTTGTCCATCCACCGGATGATTCGACGTGGCTACAGTAGCTAGCTAGTTATATGTAACGTTACACTGTATCCTGCAGGGAAGAGCGTGTTCCACGACGTGCAGAAAGGATTGTGGAAAGTTGACTGATGAGCGCAAGCTGCATCTGTTCAACAGTTTCTACACTGTCCCATACGAGAAACAACAAGCACAACCAGCAAAACCATTCAAGGTGATGAGGATGCAATGTGAAGACTTCAGTCACCTCCCAGATTCTGTCCTCAAGCGACCAGCTGGACTACAGATCACTTCAGTGAGGTGGTTAAAAGTCACAGGTATTGCACAGAGAATAGTTTACTAACATCCCATCAACATGCAACATGTTGTTCTAACAATAAAATATCCTAATGATTCCCTTTTTTTATTCATTACAATATACATCTCTGTCACCACATTTAGCATCAACTCTACGCAGTTAATACTTATTTACTGCTGTCACCTCAGTACAGGACATTTCTTGCCTTTAGCATGGGTTTAACGCAATTCAAAACTTAATTGCAGATCATAGTGTTAAACGCAAAGAGAATGGTTTTCTGAACGTTTTGTAATATTGACCTTAGGGACCTGCATAATGGACATGCATATTGGCACATCACATTGATCCATATTTGATATGTACAAGTTGTGCTTCTTTTGATTGAATTAATTTAATTGTATTCTATTTTTGTAGTTATTCTATGGTATGTTCACATTGAGGGCTTCATTTTAAATGAGACTAAGATTTCATGACTCAACTTTTAAGAAAAGTCATCAGTGCTAAAGTTGATAGACCACCTTTAAATGAACCTCCATTAAATGAATTAACTACATATTGCATTTAAGTTATTTACATGAAGGGCATCTGTACTTGAAAGTACTTAAAACATCATATCAGGTATTAAAAAAGGACATCTTACAAGTGTCATGCAAAATGTCACATATACTGTTCTTCCACATTCTAAAAATTAAAACGGCAATAAAAAAAGTATTTTTTGAAATAACAAAAAAATATCAATTGTTGTTGGAAGATATGAGTATGGTGAATTATTTGTCAACCATAAAACACCTAATGTGGTACACACAATGAATAATATAAAAATAACTGATTATCTTAAAATGGAAAAATTGTCACATATATGGTTCTTCGTCTGTAGGATTCAACTGTTCAGAGGAGAATGTGTGAATCAGGCCTTAATTGTCGAATTGCTGCAAAGAAACAACTACTAAAGGACACCATTAAGAAGAAGAGACTTGCTTGGGCCAAGAAACACAAGCAATGGACCTTAGACCTGTGGAAAGCGTTCCTTTGTTCTGATGAGTCCTAATTTTCGATTTTTGGTTCCAACCGCTGTGTCTTTGTGAGACGCAGAGTATGTGAACGGATGATCTCCGCATGTGTGGTTCCCACCATGAAGCATGGAGGAGGAGGTTTGATGGTGAGTGGTTACTATGACCCAACACACCTCCAGGCTGTGTAAGGGGTATTTGACCAAGAAGGAGAGTGATGGAGTGCTGCATCAGATGACCTGACCTCCACAATCACCCAACCTCAAACCAATTGAGGTGGTTTAGGATGAGTTGGACCGCAGAGTGAAGGAAAAGCAGCCAAGAAGCGCTCAGCATATCTGGAAACTCCTTCAAGACTGTTGGAAAAGCATTCCAGGTGTAGCTGGTTGAGAGAATGCCAAGTGTGCAAAGTTTTCATCAAGGCAAAGGGTGGCTACTTTGAAGAATCTCAAATATAAAATATATTTTGATTTGGTTTACACTTTTTTGGTTACTACATGATTCCATATGTGTTCTTTCATAGATTTGATGTATTCACTATTATTCTACAGTACATGGAGAAACTAGTAAAAATAAAGAAAAACACTGGAATGAGTAGGTTTGTCCAAACTTTAGACTGATACTCTATGCCAGATGTCAAATTTCCTGCAAATCAGTCATTTGTTGCCAGAGGACTAGTGTTTTAAGTGTTTTTCAGAATATTCTAAATGGTGGAAAACCCCTTAAGGTGGACTTTATGGGTCCTTGAGGTATTGTTTCTTGTAAGGAGAAGGACCAACATAATGCATTTCAAACTGGTGAGGGGCATAAGTTTTCAGTTTTTATTTTCAATCTCTTGTTATAGCACCACGATCTTGAGTCAAAAAGAAAGAAAGACCACTGATTGGCACTGTGGTCAAAAGTAGAAAAAGGTGTGTCCATTCAGAGAAATAGAAAATGGGAGAGATTAGCCATTCAGAGGCTTCAATTATTTCAAGGGAGAGTAGATGTGTGTTTCTGTTATTTGCATGGGAAGATAAAGAAAACGGAAATGTAGCCTAGGTTAAATAAAGTGGTAGGAAACCCGGATCTGAGAAAATCTGGAATTTTTCTCTTGTGGATGGTCTGAAAACTGCAGTCGTCTTCAGTATTTCAGAAAAAAGTTATGTAGAAAAAAGAGTAAAGATCATCAGCAGCTATTAACATTGGCCAACAATGTGTCACAGGTTCGGACACTGATCTTAGCCTCTGTCTGTCAGCCTGCCTATCTGTCTGTCAGCCTGCATAGCTGTCTGTCAGCCTGCCTATCTGCCTGTCTGTCTGCCTGTCTGTCTTTCTGTATGTCTGTCTATATGTCTGCCCATGTCTGTTATGTCATCTGTCAGCCAGTCTGTTATGTCATCTATCAGCCAACCTGTTATGTAGTCTGTCAGCCAGTCTGTTATGTAGTATTATGTAGGCTTCTAAACAGCTTCTACCCACAAGCCATAAGGGTCCCCCTCCCCTTCGACGCTACTGCTACTCTCTGTTATTATCTATACATAGTCACTTTTATATAGGTAACGAGCAGAGATTAGGAGCACACTCTTAAAGGGAGTGCTCCTAATCTCAGTTTGTTACCAGTATAAAAGACACCTGTCCACAGAAGCAATCAATCATTCAGATTCCAAACTCTCCACCGTGGCCAAGACCAAAGAGCTCTCCAAGGATGTCAGGGACAAGATTGTAGATCAACACAAGGCTGAAATGGGCTACAAGACCATCGCCAAGCAGCTTGGTGAGAAGGTGACAACAGTTGGTGCGATTATTCACAAATGGAAGAAACACAAAAGAACTGTCAATCTCCCTCGGACTAGGGCTCCATGCAAGATCTCACCTCGTGGAGATGCAATGATCATGAGAACAGTGAGGAATCAGCCCAGAACTACACGGAGGATCTTGTCAATGATCTCAAGGCAGCTGGGACCATAGTCACCAAGAAAACAATTGGTAACACACTACGCCGTGAAGGACTGAAATCCTGCAGCACCCGCAAGGTCCCCCTCCTCAAGAAAGCACATATAAATTCCGTCTGACGTTTGCCAATGAACATCTGAATGATTCAGAGGACAACTGGGTAAAAGTGTTGTTGTCAGATGAGACCAAAATGGAGCTCTTTGGCATCAACTCAACTCGCCGTGTTTGGAGGAGGAGGAATGCTGCCTATGACCCCAAGAACACCATCCCCACCGTCAAACATGGAGGTGGAAACATTATGCTTTGGGGGTGTTTTTCTGCTAATGGGACAGGACAACTTCACCGCATCAAAGGGACGATGGACGGGGCCATGTACCGTCAAATCTTTGGTGAGAATCTCCTTCCCTCAGCCAGGCCATTGAAAATGGGTCATGGATGGGTATTCCAGCATGATAATGACCCAAAACACAGGGCCAAGGCAACAAAGGAGTGGCTCAAGAAGAAGGGAAGAAGCACATTAAGGTCCTGGAGTGGCCTAGCCAGTCTCCAGACCTTAATCCCATAGAAAATCTGTGGAGGGAGCTGAAGGTTCGAGTTGCCAAACGTCAGCCTCGAAACCTTAATTACTTGGAGAAGACCTGCAAAGAGGAGTGGGACAAAATCCCTCCTGAGATGTGTGCAAACCTGGTGGCCAACTACAAGAAACGTCTGACCTCTGTGATTGCCAACAAGACCCTATGTTGTTTTAGAGAATTTGGCCTAGTGTCCAACCGGCCTCACAACCGCAGATAACGTGTAACCACACCGTTCCAGGACATCCCCTTCCGGCATCTTCACCTGCAGGATCATCTGAGACCAGCCACCTGGACTGCTGATGAAACTGCGCGTTTGCACAACCAAGCATTACTGTAATTCTACGAAACAGTCTCAGGGAAGGAAGCTCATCTGCGTGCTCATTGTCCTCACCGGTGTCTTGACCTGACTGCAGTTCAGCGTCGTAACCGAGTTCAGTTGGAATATTCTCACCTTCGATGGCTACTGGCACACTGGAGAACGGTGCTCTTCAAGGATGAATCGCAGTGTCAACTATACCGGTGTCATGATGTTGCCCTCTTTGGGTTTTCTATGCACCATCCCCCTACCTCTGTCTCCCACACCCAGGCTCTGTGAGAGCGGTCGTAAATTCCTAAGAAAATATCCTGCCTCATGGCCACAGTATGGAGACAATAGTAAGTTTTCATAGACCAAACAAACGAAGAATTCTTCTACCTCACAGAACTTGACAACCGAACAATATTCAGGTTCTGGAGAAGTGTCATAAACTTCGTCGTCTGAAGAGGAGGAATCATCGGACCAATATGCAGCGGTTATATTGCTCATCTTCTTTTTATTAGAAGGAAAAAAATACTTATACAAAACAAACGACGAAAAACAGTCCCGTAAGGTGCTCAGACTATACAAGGAAACAACCACCCACAAAACACAAGAGAAAACTAACCCAATTAAATATGGCCTCCAATTAGAGACAACGACAACCAGCTGCCTCTAATTGGAGGTCCTACCAAAAAACCAACATAGACAAAGAAAAACTATATAGAAACATAGAAATAGAAAAACTAGAACATAACCCAAAAGACCCTGAAACACACAAACCAAACACCCCTTGCCACGCCCTGACCAAACTACAATAACAAACAACCCCTTTTACTGGTCAGGACGTGACAAGAAGGTATAAAAGATCGGTGAAGAATCCAGTTATGAACTGGTCCGTTTGGTACAATTTTGTGAAGCTTATGAGAGACAATACGGCCACATTACCATGGCGCTGTTTATATAATAGCCTCAGTTGTGAGACTTACATCTAATGGTTGTAGAAAATGAATGAATAAGGATAAAGCTATTTGGGATATGTTGGAATGCTTGTAATGATGTTAATGTGAGAGAATTGTATTTCTATTTAAAGTTTCACTAAGTCATCGGCACGCCCCCATGAACAGACGGGACCTGGCATCATGAGACAGCCTTTTTCTGTTATTCCGAATATAACCCCAACCCAGGTTTTCTATCACCAGACCAGTTTACCTCGATAACGAGAGGGCCAAGGTTTGACCATGCATTCCTCTTTCTGAACTTTAACCTGTTATGGATAGGGGGCAGTATTTTCACGGCCGGATAAAAAACGTACCCAGAAACTAGAATATGCATATAATTATTAGCTTTGGATAGAAAACACTCCAAAGTTTCTAAAACTGTTTGAATGGTGTCTGTGAGTATAACAGAACTCATTTGGCAGGCCAAAACATGAGAAGATTCTGTTCAGGAAGTACCCTGTCTGACCATTTCTTGCCCTTCTTGATTATCTCTATCCATTACAAAGGATCTCTGCTGTTACGTGACACTTCCTACGGCTCCCATGGGCTCTCAGAGCCCGGGAAAAAGCTGAATGACGTAATTACAAGCCCTGGCTGAAACACACGAGCGCTTTTGCTAAGTGGTCTATCAGCGGACAAAGGGACTCATGCTCGTGCACGATACGACACCATGTTTTTATTCTATCGTCTCTGAATGGATTCAACGACTCCCGGTCGGAATATTATCGCTTTTTTACGAGAAAATGATTTTAAACAGCGGTTGACATGCTTCGAAGTACGGTAATGAAATATTTAGAAATCTTTTGTCACGAAATGCGCCATGCGCATGACCCTTATTTACCATTCGGATAGTGTCTTGAACGCATGAACAAAACACCGCTGTTGGAACATAACTATGGATTATTTTGGACCAAACCAACATTTGTTATTGAAGTAGAAGTCCTGGGAGTGCATTCTGACGAAGAACGCCAAAGGTAATCAAACTTTTCTAATAGTAAATCGGAGTTTGGTGAAGGCTAAACTTGCTGGGTGTCTAAATAGCTAGCCCCGTGATGCCGGGCTATCTACTGAGAATATTGTAAAATGTGCTTTCACCAAAAAGCTATTTTAAAATCGGACATATCGAGTGCATAGAGGAGTTCTGTATCTATAATTCTTAAAATAATTGTTATGTTTTTTGTGAACGTTTATCGTGAGTAATTTAGTAAATTCACCGGAGGTTTGCGGGGGGTATGCTAGTTCTGAACGTCACATGCTAATGTAAAAAAGCTGGTTTTTGATATAAATATGAACTTGATTGAACAAAACATGCATGCATTGTATAACATAATGTCCTAGGGTTGTCATCTGATGAAGATCATCAAAGGTTAGTGCTGCATTTAGCTGTGGTTTTGTTTTTTGTGACATTATATGCTAGCTTGAAAAATGGGTGTCTGATTATTTCTGGCTGGGTACTCTGCTGACGTAATCTAATGTTTTGCTTTCGCTGTAAAGCCTTTTTGAAATCGGACAGTGTGGTTAGATTAACGAGATTCTTGTCTTTAAAATGGTGTAAAATAGTCATATGTTTGAAAAATTGAAGTTTTCGGATTTTAGAGGAGTTTGTATTTCGCGCCACGCCCATCATTGGATATTGGAGCAGGTGTTCCGCTAGCGGAACGTCTAGATGTAAGAGGTTAACCATACCACGTGGTTAAACTCTTAGACTATCGATACCGACAGAATAAGAACAAGTCTTTGATATTAATTACTAGTCTGCAGCTAGGAATTCGGTATCATTGAACGCGAAGACCAACGAAAACGCCATTCTATAACGACATGAATGAATGTCACTCTGAACTATCCATCCTACCAACGAGAGATGACAGAGAGAGAGAGAGAGAGAGAGCGCGGACAAACTCTCCAACAGAAACAAACTTTTCAACAAAGATCCCGACGACACACTGAGCGTAAATATATATATTGATTGCAATTATTCCCGAATGAGTGAGCGTTCATGTGCAAAGGATTAGCATTTCAATTGTTATAATTATCAACTCTGTAGTGTCTTCTCAGCCTCCCCCACTCCCCTTTTGTCTAACAAGCGGCCATGCCGGTTTAGCCCACTAGGGCACATTCCTCTTATCATTTCTTGTAACGATATCTACTGTTTGTTATGCATTTCTGTGAATTACTTAGTTAGTAAATAAATGATTTTAAGACAATTGATGTATGGATGACTCATAGTGAAGACTGGGTTCGTGCAGATAACCAACAATTTACAACGTTTGGAATGAGACTGACATGAGGTAACTTATACGTCATTAATCAGAAGACTAATAGATCAGATATTATAATGTCTGAAAGTTATATTAGGAAAATTATAACTTTGTAATCTGAATATTTTCCTTGGTGCCCTGAGCTCCTAATTAATTACAGTTACACGATTAATCAGTTTAATCGCGTAATAATAATTACAGAGAGTTATTTGATAAATATGTCTTCAGTTTTAACCTGTTGGGGCTAGGGGGCAGTATTTGCACAGCCGGATAAAAAACGTACCCGATTTAAACTGGTTACTACTCTTGCCCAGAAACGAGAATATTCATATAATTAGTAGATTTGGATAGAAAACACTCTGAAGTTTCTAAAACTGTTTGAATGGTGTCTGTGAGTATAACAGAACTCATATGGCAGGCCAAAACCTGAGAAGATTCCATACAGGAAGTTCCCTGTCTGACAATTTGTTCTCCTTCTGTGGCATCTCTATCAAAAATACAGCATCTCTGCTGTAATGTGAAATTTTCTAAGGCTTCCATTGGCTCTTAGAAGGCACCAGAAAGTGGAATGACGTCTCTGCAGTCTCTGGGCGAAACACAGCAGGAGTTTTTGTGAGTGGTCAGGCAGGGAACAATGACACTCGAGATGCGCGTCCACGAGACGACTCCAAGTTTTTCTTTCAGTCTTTGAATGAATACAACGTCGCCCGGTTGGAATATTATCGCTATTTTATCAGAAAAATCCCATAAAAATCTATTTTAAACAGCGTTTGACATGCTTCGAAGTACGGTAATGCAATATTTTGAAAATTTTTGTCACGAAATGCGCTCGCACGTTACCCTTCGGATTGTAACCTGAACGCATGAACAAAACGGAGCAATTTCAATATAACTATGGATTATTTGGAACCAAAACAACATTTGTTGTTGAAGTAGAAGTCCTGGGAGTGCATTCTGACGAAGAACAGCAAAGGTAATCCAATTTTTCTTATAGTAAATCTGAGTTTGGTGAGGGCCAAACTTGGTGGGTGTCAAATTAGCTAGCCGTGATAGCCAGGCTATCTACTCAGAATATTGCAAAATGTGCTTTCGCCAAAAAGCTATTTTAAAATCTGACACCGCGATTGCATAAAGGAGTTCTGTATCTATAATTCTTAAAGTAATTGTTATGTATTTTGTGAAGGTTTATCGTGAGTAATTTAGTAAATTCACCGGAAGTTTGCGGTGGGTATGCTAGTTCTGAACATCACATGCTAATGTAAAAAGCTGGTTTTTGATATAAATATGAACTTGATTGAACAAAACATGCATGTATTGTATAACATAATGTCCTAGGTGTGTCATCTGATGAAGATTAAAGGTTAGTGCTACATTTAGCTGTGGTTTTGGTTTTTGTGACATATATGCTTGCTTTGAAAATGGCTGTGTGATTATTTTTGGCAGGGTAGTCTCCTGACATAATCTAATGTTTTGCTTTCGCTGTAAAGCCTTTTTGAAATCGGACAATGTGGTTAGATTAACAAGAGTCTTGTCTTTAAAATGGTGTAAAATAGTCATATGTTTGAGAAATTGAAGTAATAGCATTTATGAGGTATTTGTAATTTGCACCACGCGATTCCACTGGCTGTTGACCAGAGAGGTTAAGCCATTTTGCCACAACTTTGGAAGTATGATTGGAGTCATTGTCCATTTGGAAGACCCATTTGCGACCAATCTTTTTCCTGACTGATGTCTTGAGATGTTGCTTCAATATATCCACATAAATTTTCCTGCCTCATGATGCCATCTATTTTGTGAAGTGCACCAGTCCCTCCTGCAGCAAAGCAACCCCACAACATGATGCTTCCACCCCCATGCTTCACGGTTGGGATGGTGTCCTTCAGCTTGCAAGCATCCCCCTTTTTCCTCCAAACATAAAGATGGTCATTATGGCCAAACAGTTCTATTTTTGTTTCATCAGACCAAAGGACATTTCTCCAAAAAGTACAGTCTCTGTCCCCATGTGCAGTTGCAAACCGTAGTCTGGCTTTTTTAATGGTGGTTTTGGAGCAGTGGCTTCTTCCTTGCTAAGCGGCCTTTCAGGTTTCAGGTTATGGACTAATTTTACTGTGGATATAGATACTTTTGTACCTGTTTCCTCCAACATCGCCACAAGGTCCTTTGCTGTTGTTCTGGGATTGATTTGCACTGTTCACACCAAAGTAAGGTTTATCTCTAGGTGACAGAACGTGTCTCCTTCCTGAGCGGTATGACGGCTACGTGGTCCCATGGTGTTTATACTTGCATACTATTGTTTGTACAGATGAACGTGGTACCTTCAGGTGTTTTGAAATAGCTCCCAAGGATGAACCAGACTCGTGGAGGTCTACAAATAGTTTTCTGAGCTTTGGCTGATTTCTTTAGATTTTCCCGTGATTTCAAGCAAAGAGGCACTGAGTTTGAAGGTAGGCCTTGAAATACATCCACAGTTACACCTCCAATTGACAAAAATTATGTCAATTAGCCTATCAGAAGCTTCTAAAGCCATGACATAATTTTCTGGAATTTTCTATGCTGTTTAAAGGCACAGTCAACTTAGTGTATGTGAACTTCTGACCCACTGGAATTATAATACATTGAATTATAAGTGAAATAATCTGTCTTTTAACAACTGTTGGAAAAATTACTTATGTCATGCACAAAGTAGATGTCCTAACCTACTTGCCAAAACTATAGTTTGTTAACAAGAAAATTGTGGAGTGGTTGAAAAACTAGTTTTAATGACTCCAACCTAAGTGTATGTAAACATCCGACTTCAACTGTATATTTGTGGTGGTGAAGCCGTCACTCAGTAAAAACTTTGAAATTGTTGGATGGTGTGATAATATTGTAGTTCAATGTATATTGGACAGTGTCTTAGTAAAAATGCTTTATATTATTCAGAATGTCAAGTAACTTTAATTAGTTGTAGCGGTTGTGGATAAAGTGAATTAGTTGTAATGATTTTGTAATGAAGTTGTAATGATTTTTATTCAGTTTAATTTTGATAATTTACTAATTTATTCAACTAAACATTGTTATTATAATGAATGGCGGTTTGTGGATTAGCACTTACAGTACGTATATGTTTTCATCCTATTGGCCCATATACAATATTCATAATACTGTACTGAATGAAACATATATAGTATTGAAATAATAACATAGTATCTACTGATAACAACAGTAAAATTTGACACCCATAACATATGTAACAAGAGTTGCTATCTTACAAGCATGAGGTAGCTAAGACCCTATCTATTTTGATTCAAAATTCCACAATGACATATAGATTTGGTGTAATGCCATGCATTCATTGAGTAACATGTATATGTGGCTATGAAGACTATGACCCATGCAATAAAATAATTGTATGTAATAGGTATACCATATGTTACAAAATAAACAAGAGTGAATATAATAAACTAGTAGAAGATGATAACAAGAGGCCCTGAGGCTGCCATACTGTACAAAATGATGGAGGTGGTCCAAATCCAGATCGTCCCCTAGACCCTACACCCTATGCACTTGTGGAAATCCAAGAGCTTTTCATTGGTATAAGAAACTTGGTGAAACTTACAACAAACCTATCAGAGGGTAAGGTGGAGCTATTTATATATTGCTTACAACTGTCAAATCCTCTCAGATCTCCACAATGATATAGGATATAGGTATAGGATCTAGGGGTCAGTTTAGCAGACAGGTGAGTGATCCTTGTATTCTCTTCTGGGGCTGAAGCCCAATTGTTATGACACGGGAGTGAGTGGCGTAACACTGAGTTGTCATTGAGTTCGAGGGGGTGAGGGTGGAAGTGGTGGTTGTAGAAGTTTTTATGGTGTGGGGGGGGGGGGGGTTGTGGTGGTGTGAGTGGGTTGGGGTAATGTGTGTGTGTGGGGGGGGGGGGTTACAAATACAGAGGGAGGAAGAGGGATTATCAGACTGTATCTAACAAACCGAAGCTATATACCTTGCAGATTAGCTTTCATCAATGCTTGATCAAGTCAGCAAAACATTAAGGAAAGGAAAAGGCAGATATTACCAGAGGTTAGTAAAGCACTGAAATGTTGTCAGAGACTCTATTAACCTGTTTGGGCTAGGGGCAGTATTGAGAATTTTGGAAAAAATATGTGCCCATTTTTAACTGCCTCCTACACCAACTCAG
The DNA here is from genome assembly GCF_965601325.2 of Salmo salar. NCBI lineage: Eukaryota > Metazoa > Chordata > Actinopteri > Salmoniformes > Salmonidae > Salmo > Salmo salar. The sequence continues at coordinate 101,798,657 of NC_138291.1, forward strand.
AAGCTAGAATATGCATATTATTGTTCAGGTTTGGATAGAAAACACCCTAAAGTTTCTAAAACTGTTTGAATGGTGTCTGTGAGTATAACAGAACTCCTATGGCAGGCAAAAACCTGACAAGGTTTCATGCAGGAAGTGGCCTGTCTGACAAGGAGTCGTGTGTCTTGCATCTGTTTATTGAAGAGTAAGCATCTTAGCTGTAACGTGACAATTCCCAGGGCTCCAATAGGCTCTCAGAAGCCGGGAAAATCATGAAGGTTGACGAGGCAGCCTCAGGCTGAAACAGATTATCACCTTATTCAAGTGTCCCATTAGGTGACAATGGAATGAGGCGCGTGCGCGATTAGCCCCCGTGGAGTATTTTAATTCGGCTGTTTAGTTTATTGCAGATTCCCGGTCGGAATATTATCGCTTTTCTACGAGATAAATGGCATAAAAATTGGTTTTAAACAGCGGTTGACATGCTTCAAAGTACGGTAATGGAATATTTAGACATTTTTTGTCACGCCATGCGCCATGCGCGCGACCGTGGATTACCATTCTGATAGTGTCTAGAACCCACGAACAAAACGACGCTATTTGGATATAACTATGGATTATTTGGGACCAAACCTACATTTGTTATTGAAGTAGAAGTCCTGGGAGTGCATTCTGACGAAGAACAGGAAAGGTAAGAACATTTTTCTTATAGGAAATGTGATTATGGTGAAGGCTAATCTTGCCGGGTGTCTAAATAGCTAGCCGTGATGGCTGGGCTATGTACTTAGAATATTGCAAAATGTGCTTCATCCGAATAGCTATTTTAAAATCGGACATATCGAGTGCATAGAGGAGTAATGTATCTATAATTCTTAAAATAATTGTTATGCTTTTTGTGAACGTTTATCGTGAGTAATTTAGCAAACTGTTAGTAAATTCCCCAGAAGTTTGCGGGGGGTATGCTTTTTCTGAACGTCACATGCTAATGTAAAAAGCTGTTTTTTGATATAAATATGAACTTGATTGAACAGACATGCATGTATTGTATAACATAATGTCCTAGGTGTGTCATCTGATGAAGATCATAAAAGGTTAGTGCTGCATTTAGCTGTGGTTTGGGTTTTTGGTGACATTATATGCAAGCTTGAAAAATGGGTGTCTGATTATTTCGGGCTGGGCACTCTCCTGACATAATCTAATGTTTTGCTTTCGTTGTAAAGCCTTTTTGAAATCGGACAGTGTGGTTAGATAAACGAGAGTCTTGTCTTTAAATAGCTGTAAAATAGTCATATGTTTGAGAAATTGAAGTAATAGTATTTCAAACGATTCAAAAATCGCGCCACTGGATTAGACTGGCTGTTACGTAGGTGGGACGAATTCGTCCCGCCTAGCCCATAGAGGTTAACAGGAAACACAAATAGAAGCAGGAGAGGATGGAGAGAAGTCAGAGAAAATACGGAGAGACATCAGAGAGAAGACGGAGAGAGGTCAGAGAGAAGACAGAGAGACGACAGAGAGAAGACGGAGAGATGACAGAGAGAAGATGGAGAGAGGTCAGAGAGAAGACAGAGAGACAACAGAGAGAAGACGGAGGGATGTCAGAGAGAAGATGGAGAGACAGACAGAAAATGGAGAGATGACAGAGAGAAGATAGAGAGATGTCAGAGGGAAGACGGAGAGACGTCAGAGAGAAGATGGGGAGACGACAGAGGGAAGACGGAGAGACGTCAGAGAGAAGATGGGGAGACGACAGAGGGAAGACAGTGAGACGTCAGAGAGAAGATGGGGAGACGACAGAGGGAAGACAGAGAGACGTCAGAGAGAAGACAAGAGAGGTCGGAAAGAAGATGGAGAGACATCAGAGAGAAGACAGAGAGACGTCAGAGAGAAGACGGAGATACATCAGAGAGAAGACGAAGAGCCGTCAGAGTGAAGATGGAGAGACGACAGAGAGAAGAAGGAGAGACGTCAGAGAGAAGAAGGAGAGACGACAGAGAGAAGACGAAGAGATGTCAGAGAGTAGACAGTGAGACAACAGAGTCAGTCAGTACACCTACATTTCAGTCAGTCAGTCAGTTACACCTACACTTCAGTCAGTCATTCACACCTACACTTCAGTCAGTCAGTCACACCTCCACTGCAGTCAGTCAGTCAGTCAGTCAGTCAGTCAGTCAGTCAGTCAGTCAGTCAGTCAGTCAGTCAGTCAGTCACACCTACACTTCAGTCAGTCAGTCAGTCAGTCAGTCAGTCACACCTACACTTCAGTCAGTCTCTCACACCTACACTTCAGTCAGTCACTCACACCTACACTTCAGTCAGTCACACCAACACTTCAGTCAGTCAGTCACACCAACACTTCAGTCAGTCACACCTACACTTCAGTCAGTCACTCACACCTACATTTCAGTCAGTCACTCAGTCACACTTACACTCAGTCAGTCAGTCAGTCAGTCAGTCAGTCAGTCAGTCAGTCAGTCAGTCAGTCAGTCAGTTAGTCACACCTCACTTCAGTCAGTCATTCACACCTACACTTCAGTCAGTCAGTCACACCTCCACTTCAGTCAGTCTCTCACACCTACACTTCAGTCAGTCAGTCAGTCAGTCAGTCAGTCAGTCAGTCAGTCAGTCAGTCAGTCAGTCAGTCACACCTACACTTCAGTCAGTCACACCAACACTTCAGTCAGTCAGTCACACCAACACTTCAGTCAGTCAGTCACACCTACACTTCAGTTAGTCATTCACACATACACTTCGTCAGTCACACCTACACTTCAGTCAGTCACTCACACCTACATTTCAGTCAGTCACTCAGTCACACTTACACTCAGTCAGTCAGTCAGTCAGTCAGTCAGTCAGCCAGTCACACCTACACTTTAGTCAGTCAGTCAGTCACACCTACAATTCAGTCAGTCAGGCAGTCAGTCAGTCACACCTCACTTCAGTCAGTCACACCTCACTTCAGTCAGTCATTCACACCTCCACTTCAGTCAGTCTCTCACACCTCCACTTCAGTCAGTCTCTCCCACCTACACTTCAGTCAGGTAGTCAGTCAGTCAGTCAGTCAGTCAGTCAGTCAGTCAGTCAGTCAGTCAGTCACACCTACACTTCAGTCAGTCCCTTACACCTACACTTTAGTCAGTCACATCTACACATCAGTCAGTCAGTCAGTCAGTCAGTCAGTCAGTCAGTCAGTCAGTCAGTCAGTCAGTCAGTCAGTCAGTCAGTCAGTCAGTCAGTCAGTCACACCTACACTTCAGTCAGTCAGTCACTCACACCTACACTTCAGTCAATCACACCTACACTGAACTGATCTTCCATGGGTTGTTTACATTGCGTATCTTCCTCTGGAAGTTTGGATATTGAATATGGTATTGTACTCTGATGCTGTTGTGTGGAACAGTTTACCAAACTACCCCAGTTTACTGGGAACAAAAATAACAATAATATCAACACATCTGTGTCATAGCATTATCATTATATAGAACAATATTACACCGAAAGAGTGGAGAACGATGACATTGAAATTAAAACTATTAATTAAAAATATTATTTATGCAACATAAATCTAAACCATATTTCAAGAAGATTGCTTCTGGCAAACACGCAGACTCACTAAGCATGCACAGAGCACAGTGTGTGATTTTGTGTGTGTGTGTGTGTGTGTGTGTGTGTGCTTGTACAAATATGGTCAGTGATAGTAATCTGATTGAGAGTAATCTGATTATACTGTCAGTGAGAGTAATCTGATTATACTGTCAGTGAGAGTAATCTGATTATACTGTCAGTGAGAGTAATCTGATTATACTGTCATTGAGATTAATCTGATTATATGGTAGCCAAATGAAACAGAAATGATGAGGGTAGAGGAATGGCAGCTGTTGACATATTCTAACAGCATACCAACATAGTTTATGGAGGTTAACATGTGCCAAAGGGTGAGTTTTTTTGTACTTGGGTGTGTGTGTGTGTGTGTGTGTGTGTGTGTGTGTGTGTGTGTGTGTGTGTGTGTGTGTGTGTGTGTGTGTGTGTGTGTGTGTGTGTGTGTGTGTGTGTGTGTGTGTGCGTGTCTGTGTGTGTGTGTGTATATGTGTGTGTCTGCATATGCGAGCAGAGTACACAGGGACTGTTGACAAACAAGGAAAAGTGTTCACATTATTGAGAAGTGAATGAAAGGTTTGTTAATGAGTTAGGTAAGAGGCTGATGAAACATAGTGTGAGGCTGTCAAGATCAAAGTAGAAGCATTGGGGAAATAATGTTGTTTCTACAGTGTGGAATGAAAATGATTCTTTCACAGGGACTTCTATGTAGAAAGAAAAAATATATTCCCGTTTGGAAGGCTGGTGGACTTTAGAAGGCGAAATACACTGTTATTTCTGACAAGTTATTGTCTTCGTTTCTTCAATGTTCAACCAGCCTTTGCACTGAGGAAGGCATCTTAGATGAGAGTTCACTGATTACAGTGAAAAAAGAGAGGAAATCATTATGAATTGCTCAGATTTGTCCACAAGCGTTTGAATTTGAGAGTGGCCAGGGTATCTTATCTTTGTTTTGATAGTGACTAGGATGTCTTATCGCTGTTTTGATAGTGGCCAAGGTGTCTTATCTCTGTTTTGATAGTGGCCAAGGTGTCTTATCTCTGTTTTGATAGTGGCCAATGTGTCTTATTGTTGTTTTTCTACATGCTACAGGCAGAAGAGGATGGGTCACCCTAGGCCAGGTTACTCTACATCACTTTGTGACAAAGGCTAATGTAAAAAGGTCTGAAATACATTTGATTGAGTTCTAACCTTCTCAGCCCTTCTCTATCTGGCCCACACATGCCAGGGTTAGCTTGTGTGTTAGGGTGTGTGTGTGTTTACCTTCGCAGCCCCTCTCTATCTGGCCGACACATGCCAGGGCATCTGACATCAGGTCCGGGAGGCGTCCGTTCAGGTCTACCGATGCTAGGCAACCCTGGAAGCCCTCCTTGGCGTGAACTAATTTGGGAAGCTCCTTGTACATCTCTTTGGCCACGCCACCTATATACAGGTCACCTGTGAAGGACGGGGGAGGAAGAAGATGAAGAATAGTGGCATGTCAAGAAATTCAATCACCAGATAAGGAAATAGCTCTCTGGTTGAAGTCTTACATTATTAATAGGAATGAAGAGGATGAGGTGAATACACATGAGGGGGAGACAAAGGGACAGGAAGGGTTAATATGTCACTGGTGAGGTGATCACTGGGTCTATAATACAGCCTGCATGACTATTCAGAATGAGAAACGGAGAGAACAGAAAAGTGGATTGGTGCTGTTCAGTAAAACAACCCTATACACCAAGTCACTGTGCTATGTCATATCCTCACATGATCTCTCCTTGCTATGAGAATGACACTCAACTACTTATTTCCTTCCCCCCAAGACGTAGCTGCATGCCCACTGCAAGACATCTCCATCACAGATGACAACTCCATGGTGTCCCCCTCCCAGAGAGCAAAGAACCTTGGCGTGACCCTGGACAACACCCTGAAGTTCTCTGAAAACATCAAAGCAGTCACTCGCTCCTGCAGGTTCATGCTCTACAACATCCGTAGAGTACGACCTCACCTCAAACAGGAAGCAGCACAGGTTCTAATCCAGGCACTTGTCATCTCCCATCTGGACTAGAGCAACAAGACAATGGTACTTGCCTACAGAGCAGCCAGAAGAACTTCCCCTCTCTTCCTTCAGCCTACAATCAAACCCTACACCCTGACATGAGTACTCCGTTCTGCCACCACACAAAATGCGTTTTTTGGCAGAAATGCCTTGTGGAACATTTGAACTTTCATGTTCCTTAATAACAAACTTGTATTCCATCAGTAAATATGAATAAAGTTGTTCAATTTTGAGCCTAGTTGGTTTAGCCACAGAAAAAGGCAGGAACCTTCCCGGTAGCCATGATTTGCTGAGATAATGAGTGGGCTGGACATGCCGAGAGATGAGTTTCAGATTGGTCTGCGGTGTAGCATCTTGTGTCTATAAAATGAGCTAATCGTTATGTTTAGATAACCCTTTCTACTGCAGTTTTTTCAAAATATATAATGTTAGCCACGGAGAACTACAAATATGTTGCTACTGCTCTCAGTAACATTGCTGCCCTGAATTTGTCAGGCGTTATCGACAAAGGTAAGTGGGAAAAAGCTGTGATGTACTACTTTTTGTACTACTTTTCTGAAAATGAATCAGACGATGAGGAAATCCCTGATTTAGGTAAAAGCATTTTAATTGAAGAAGACATTGTAGAGTCTTCTGATGACAGTGATGGGGAAGAAACAGCAATCAACAGTTTTGTTTTCATGGAAGAAGTTGACCAAGTTTTGAAATCAGTGGAATGTCTGGTAGAAGCAGAGTATGATAAAGAGATTAATAGAATTCTGCCATTTGATTGCAAATGCAGAGGGAGTTGAAAAGAGAACACAGAAGGCTGTTGTATAAAACACCTGTCTCTGGATTACATCTTCAAACGAAGGGCAACCGTGGCATCCGTGACAGAGAGGGAGAAAGATCTGATGATTCTTATGGCATTGCACACAGTCACACACCAGTTTGACTTGACACAACGGATCAAGCAAGATGTACAAACAAAACGGAAATGACACAGGACGTCTTATTTAATGAAAGGGGTTGCAGTATGCCGTGAAGCATTCATCCACATATATGTGAACGAGTCTAGCTACAATTTAAGATATTATACGTTTCTAATTTTGTCAGAAAGTTGTTTTCATTGTAAGTTAAAGCTGACTGTTAGCTAGCTAGCTGACGTTAGATGGCTGGCTTGCTAGCTAACATTACGTTTATGATCTGTGTGTAGTAATGTTATCTCAGAATGCCATTTCATATTGCTAGTTTTAGCCTAGTGTTAGCTAGCTAACTAGCTAACATTGAACCTATTTGGTTAACTTTAGCTAGCTATGACAATCGGTTTGTATTGCTAGTACTCTTTGGATTGGGATTATGGTTCATTATTTAGCTAGCTAGCTACATGTCTAAACAAAAGACACCAAGTTAAACTGTTAGCTAGCTAGCTGATGTTAGATGGCTGGCTCGCTCGCTAGCTACAATTATGTTTATGATCTGTGTGTAGTAATGTTATCTCAGAATTCCATTTCGCATTGCTAGTACTCTGTGGTTTGGGATTATGGTTGTTTAGCTAGCATGTCTAAACAAAAGACTCCACTTCGCCAAATGGCGACACACCACTAGGTGTGGCCAAAACAAGAACACATTTGTGATCTGGTATTGTGCCTGGTGGACCATGCACAAGCTCCACCACAGTCTGGACCTTCACTTCCTGATCACAGGCCACACCTAGTTTGGCCCTGGCTGGTGCTTTGGCCTCATCAAGCATCGCTTCAGAAAGACCAGAGTGAACACATTGTCTGAGATTGCTGGTGTTGTGAAGCACTTCAGATGAATATATATATTTTTGCATTGTATGAAATTCTTCTTCTTATCTAAACTTGGGAGGTGAATTGATGTTGTGCAAGGTTGTAATGTCTTCTCAATTGTTTTTGTTAATTCCTGTTTTATAGCTTCGATGCTCTGGAGCCTGGTTTTGTCAGCAAGGAGTGTTCGAACTCAGTCGGGACCAGGTTTCACCTGCTGCGCAATGCTGACATCCTTCCTCCCATAGATGGTCTGCCTGTACAAGCACCAACTGGACTGGACACAGCTAGACAAAGGGCAGGACAGAAACAGGCTCCGAATATTCCCTTGTTCATGTGTGGTTCGGACGGACTAGTGCATCACTGGGGGTGAGTTCTCAGTCATAAGCACTGTATGCACTGTCTCTAGTCACATGACTCTCTCCTAACACACTACTATTTATTTTTTTATCCTGCTGCTCAGCCACTTTATCCCTGATTGTATGCATATAACTACCTCATCTATCACCAATATCACTAATGTTGTTATTGATATTGTTCTTGTACATACTGTATATTTTATTCTTTATATTGACAATATCTATTTCTGATATTGCTACTATGCAAGTAACCATTTCGCTGTACCGTTTACACCTTCTGTAGAGACCCATCCACTTAGAAAGATGTGGCTGGGGGTTATAGCATTTCTTTCTCATGACCCATCAATTTAAACAAGTGTGTCTGGGAAAGCGTCATCTAATATTTATAAAATATTTTTATCTGGCCACTTTCTGTTTATCTGAAATTTTTACACTTTTAGTCATTATCTTTACTACACTAGTCACTGTTTAGCACATGACCTCACAAGTGAATCCTTATAGAGATGGGTGGAGCTGGCTTAAGAGGATGTGAACGATCCTGAATAGGTGTAGACAAGGGAGAGCTCTCCAGTAGTACCAAAACATTCAAAGGCCATTTTCTCAAAGGTGAGGTTACAAGTTTATCAAATTTCAAAGCAGAATTACCTTCCCAATTTTCCTCAAATGCAGTGTATGATATACCATTTCATAGCTCTGTTTCTCTGCTTTTATCCTATGTAAAAAACACCATTTCAAATGTTGCTACATAAGACCGAATCAAGGCGGTTGGTCACATATGTGGCTCACCTAGCTCACCTAGCTGTCTTAAGATGAATGCACTATCTGTAAGTCACTCTGGATAAGAGAGTCTGCTAAAAAAACACACATGTTAAATATACTTTATACACAGTTATAGACCAGTGTGGAACCACTGACACCTGCTGGAAAAAAGCAGGTACTGATATAAACTGCATATATGAACAGAACTTCTTGTCTAGAACTGACAAAGGGCGTTGAAGTATGCATCTGTTCAAGGATACATAATAATAATACAAATAATACAAATAATAATAATATTTGGCCTTGTGATACAATAATTCCATTAACAGGACCCTGACTGTCATCTGACTGTCATTAAGACTCCCTGTCCAACAGCAGACCAGAAACATCTCATGCTGTACCCCAAAATCATAACAATAGTGACTAGCTCTGTCCAACAGCAGACCAGTAATCTCCTCTGTCACTCTGTACCCATAATGTCACTCTCCGTCAGAGTAGAAAGTTACGTAAACCCCCAGCCCCAGGCAGCCTACCCTTCAGGTCCAGGTTCTTGGCTCCCATGGTGGTCTGGGTGGTGATCTTGGTGTCGATCTTGACGGTGTGGAGGTTGTTAGTGTCTCGTGAGATCATGACGTTGTGCCAGTGGTTATCATTCAGGGGCTTGTTGGAGTTGCCCTTGATCAGGTGAGCTCCGTTCCCCAGGTCTGAAACGTAGTGCAGGTAGCTGGAAAAAGACAGGTAGTCACATGAATAATGATGCAGACACACACACACACACACACACACACACACACACAACCCTCCAATATGAATTACTATCATATAGTACAATTTGTCATGACAAACGTACCCCTTGACCAGCTCGACCACAATGAAGTCGTTTCCATCACCGCTGTTGAACAGTATGAGTCCATCTGATGAGGTGGTCTTGAACTGGAAGAACAGGTGCATAGAGTAGTAGGCCTGGAGAGTGGTCAGAGCAACGTAGCTCAACCGAGACTTGAACGTGACAGGGTCGGCAATGATGTTCTTGAAGCCAATCATGGCGTTGAGTTCACAGTAGTCAATGTCACCATTTTTACACAGGTCTACAGAGAGAATAGAATAGACACTTTGTTGATCTATTTTTTACCAAGAACATAGACACATTGTGAAGCACAATTCTGCAATGTACCTCCAGAGAGAGAGTACCATCTCTGGGGTGAAGTGCCTTGCTCAACACTTCTCCATCTCCTGGCCCAGGACTTGACCCAGCAACCTTCCGATTACTGACATACCACTCTAACCTATGGGCTACCTACCTATATAGGCCATGCCGTTGAAGGAGAGGCTCTGCAGGTGACCTATGAAGTTAGAGGGCACCAGTGAAAGGAACCTCTTCTCCGTCACGATGCCCGTCTCAATGTTGTGGAACTCTAACTGGGTGTGGTCACCTGCCATTTGACCTATTGATTGACAAGAGGCAGTGTGAGAGGGGTGATGGGACATAGGTACGGGGAGGTCATTCAAACAATGGGTTTACACACAAAGGGCTGGCTTCCCAATACAGATTAAAATTAATCGTGGACTACCAAACTCGCTCAATGTTTAAATATCTTTCTAGTCTATGTTTATGTTTATGTATAAGCCCACCTCAACCACTCCAGTACCCTGCACATTGAGTATGACCTGTATATACTGACTTGTATACTGACCTATATATTCTGACCTGTATATACTGACCTGTATATTGACCTGTATAATAATCTGTATATACTGATCTGTATATACTGACCTGTATATACTGACCTGTAAACTGACCTGTATACTGACCTGTATATACCGACCTGTGCATACTGACCTGTAAATACTGACCTGTATATAATGACCTGTATACTGACCAGTATATACTGACATGTATATACTGACCTGTGTATTTTCACCTGTTTATACTGACCAGTATACTGACCTGTATACACTGACATGTATATTGACCTGTATACTGATCTGTATACACTGACCTGTATACTGACCTGTATACTGACCTTTATATACCGACCTGTATATACTGACCTGTATACTGATCTGTAAATACTGACCTGCATATAATGATCTGTACACTGCCCTGTATATACTGACCTGTATACTGACCTGTATATACTGACCTGTATACTGACCTGTATACTGACCTGTGTATACTGACCTGTGTATACTGACCTGTATATACTGACCTGTATATACTGACCTGTATACTGACCTGTATATACCGACCTGTGTATACCGACCTGTATACCGACCTGTATATACTGACCTGTATACTGACTTGTATGTAGTGACCTGTGTATACTGACCTGTATATACAGACCTATAAATACTGAAATGTATATACTGACCTATATACTGACCTGTATACTGGCCTGTATATACTGACCTGTATACTGACCTGTATATCCTGACCTGTATATCCTGACCTGTATATCCTGACCTGTATATACTGACCTGTATACTGACCTGTATATACTGACCTGTATATACTGACCTGTAAAAACTGACCAGTATACTGACCTGTAAATACTGACCTATAAATACTGACCTTTGTAAATGGACCTGTATATAATGACCTGTATACTAAACTGACCTGTATATACTGACTTGTATACTGACCTGTGTATACTGACCTGAATACTGACCTGTGTACTGACCTGTATATACTGACCTGTGTATACTGACCTGCATATACTGACCTGCAAATACTGACCTGTATATACTGACCTGTGTATTTTGAACGGTTTATACTGACCTGTATATACTGACTTGTATACTGACCTGAAAACTGACCTGTATACTGACCTGAATACACTAACCTGTATATTCTGACCTATGTATTCTGACCTGTATATTGACCTGTATAATGATCTGTATATACTGACCTGTGTATTTTGAACGGTTTATACTGACCTGTATATACTGACTTGTATACTGACCTGTATACTGATCTATATATACTGACCTGTTCACTGACCTGAAAACTGACCTGTATACTGACCTGAATACACTGACCTGTATATTCTGACCTATGTATTCTGACCTGTATATTGACCTGTATAATGATCTGTTTATACTGATCTGTATATACTGACCTGTATATACTTACCTGTATATACTTACCTGTATATACTTACCTGTATACTGACCTGTATATACCGACCTTTATATACCGACCTGTGCATACTGACCTGTAAATACTGACCTGTGTACTGATCTGTAAATACTGACCTGTATATAATGACCTGTATACTGACCTGTATGCTGACATGTATATACTGACCTGTGTATTTTGACCTGTTTATAATAACCAGTATACTGACCTGTATATACTGACATGTATATTGACCTGTATACTGATCTGTATATTCTGACCTGTATACTGACCTGTATATACCGACGTGTGCATACTGACCTGTATATACTGACCTGAATACTGATCTGTAAATACTGACCTGTATATACTGACCTCTATATACCGACCTGTGTATACCGACCTGTGTAAACTGACCTGTGTATACTCACCTGTGTATACTGACCTGTGTATACTGACCTGTGTATACTGACCTGTGTATACTCACCTGTGCATACTGACCTGTATACACTGACCTGTATATACTGACCTGTATACTGACCTGTATACTCATCTGTATATACTGACCTGTATATACTGACCTGTGTATACTGACCTGTATATACTGACCTGTATACTGACCTGTATACTCATCTGTATATACTGACCTGTATATACTGACCTGTGTATACTGACCTGTATATACTGACCTGTGTATACCGACCTGTATATACCGACCTGTATATACTGACCTGTATATTCTGACCTGTATATTCTGACCTGTATATATCGACCTGTATACTAACCTGTAAATACTGACCTGTGTATACTGACCTGTGTTTTTTGACCTGTTTGTACCGACCTGTAAGTACCGACCTGTATATACCGACCTGTATATACCGACCTGTATATACCGACCTGTATATACCGACCTGTATATACCGACCTGTATATACTGACCTGTATATACTGACCTGTATATACTGACTGATTTTATATCAGACATTATGGACTAGACCTGACTGATTTTCTGACCTAATCCAGTGTCTTACCTATAAATGGCCAAAGGATCATCTTGAAAAGTCTCACACATATAAAACATAGTCAGTTTGTTAGAGAGGGGTTGGTTGTACCTTCTACAGGTTGAAGATCATCTACGGTGAGTTTCAAACTCTTTCCCCTTCTGAACACACGCACCGTGTGCCACTCGTTATCGTTCAGGTTCTGACCAGCAAAAATGGTCTCTGGACCCTTGCCTGTAGGATAGCCCAAACAGTGGTTAAGACACACACACCTCACCCAAACAGTGGTTAACACACACACCTTGCCCAAACAGTGGTTACACACACACCTCGGGACGGGGAGAAGAGAAACCAGAGTTAGTGCAGTGACAGGGTGTGTGTAGAAGGGTAGGGAGAGAGGGGGAGAGGGAGAGAGGGAGAGAAAATCCTGTTCTAGTATTTCTATGAGTGTTCTATTAATAATGTCACTAGGTGGCAGTAAAGCGCCACCACAGTGCTGGCCTAGCTTGAAAGGTAAGATACTGACAAACAAACTCCGTCTTGTTTAGTTACTGTTATATGGCATTTCAAACCGTACTCTGTTGTCACCTCAATCAAATTAATTGTATATAATAACATTGGGGGCGAAAAATTATAGTCATAACTTAAATAGTCTTAACTAAAACACCTCAATCAAATAAATTGGAAATAATTATGTTAAAGGAATACTTTGGGATTTTGGCAATGAGGCCCTTTATATACTTCCCCAGTCAGATGAACTCATGGATACAATTTTTATGTCTCTGTAGCTTGGTTTACAATCAAATTGCGACAATAATTTTCAAACATCTGCATAAAACAATATGTGCATTTACCCACCAGAGATGTTTCCATCAAACAGATTTTTTGCAGATAAAAGGTTGTGTGTGATGACATAGTGCAAATAAAAAATGTAGCATTAAATTCCAATGTACCGAAATAAAAATACAAGTTAAATGGGTTACCATCACATTTTCTACTCGATTGATGGTTTTGTCACAAACACTGTTGCCTTGTATAGTGAATATACCCACTCTGGTTTTGGCACATGCCCTCTAGCCAACAGCTAGCAGATACAGTGTGGGTAGGCTATCTACATTATGATATTATTATGGATAAGAACAATATTATTTCTACTTTTCAAACGGCAGCCAAGCATCGATCATCATGTCACCAGAATAATAACCTCAATATTTATTGGAAAGGAGCATCAAGTTCACCGTGCACTTTTACCACCCTGTGAGGTTCATCATAACTTATTTAATCTGTAGCCTAATAAACTGTATGCTTTCCCAAGTCGTAGTGGAAGGACCACACAAGTTTACTTCGATATGATGGTTATTATATCAATATTTGAACATTAAGGCGTTTCCACCGTTTCCACCATTTCTCGCATGATTCATTTTACCGACACAAAAAGATCCAACCACGTCGAATAATAAAATTGACTGCCGTCATTTATAAAATTGTACTAGCATTTCATGTTTCCATCAGCCAAATTCTTGAGCAAAATCGGTTTAAGTCTTCCGGAGATTTGAGACTGGGACGGAGATTCACCTTCCAGCAGGACAATGACCCTAAGCATACTGCTAAAGCAACACTTGAGTGGTTTTTAGGTGAAATAGTTAAATGTCTTGGAATGGCCTAGTCAAAGTCCAGACCTCAATCCAATTGAGAATCTGTGGAATGACTTAAAGATTGCTGTACACCAGCAGAACCCATCCAACTTGAAGGAGCTGGAGCAGTTTTGCCTTGAAGAATGGGCAAAAATCCCAGTGGCTAGATGTGCCAAACTTATAGAGACATACCCCAAGAGACTTGCAGCTGTAATTGCTGCAAAAGGTGGCTCTACAAAGTATTGACTTTGAATAGTGAATAGTTTTCAAGTTTTCATTTTGTTGTTTGTTTCACAATAAAAATATTTTGCATCTTCAAAGTGGTAGGCATGTTGTGTAAATCAAATGATACAAACCCTCCCAAAAAATCTATTTTAATTCCAGGTTGTAAAGCAATAAAATTTGAAAAGTGCCAAGAGGGTGAATACTTTTGCAAGCCACTGTATACTATACTTCCATTCATTTGTTAAACTAGGTCCAGGGGATCTTCAGACGAGTGTTGTGAGGCCTGTGGTTGACCAAGAGCAAAAAAAAGGACATGTACAGTACCATTCTAAAGTTTGGACACACCTACTCATTACAGGGTTTTTCTTGATTTTTACTTTTTTCTACATTGTAAAATAATTGTGAAGACATCACAACTATGAAATAACATGTATTCATGTAGTAACTAAGAAAGTGTTCAACAAATCAAAATATATTTTAAATTTGAGATTCTTCAAATAGCCACCCTTTGCCGAGATGACAGTTTTGCACACTCTTGGCATTCTCTCAACCAGCTTCATGAGTTAGTCACGTGGAATGCATTTCTATTAACTGGTGTGCCTTCTTAAACATTCATTTGTGAAATTGATTTACTTCTTAATGCAACTGAGCCAATCAGGGCTCAGTTGGGGTGGTATACAGAAGTATACAGTATACAGTAGTCACCCTTGCCTTGATGACAGCTTTGCACACTCTTGGCATCTTGTTGTCCGTGAGAGTCTCACCTCACGTGTAGCCCAAACAGTTTGGAAGCTACAGACACAAGTTGGCAGATAGGCTGTACCTATATTTGTCAGTAAATGCTAGGAGTGGTGGTAGGAGTCAGGCGCAGAGAGCAGAGGTAAGGAGATAATGTGTTTATTCCGTAACACAACAAAAACGGTGGACGCCAACACAACCGGCGTGAAATGCGAGGTGCCCAAAAACAACAGGTACACAGCACGCACATAAAACACTATTCGATCGCCAGCACATCCAATAACAAAACACACTGATGCAAATAATCCCGCACAAACCTGGGCGGGCTACACAGGCTTAAATAACCAAAATCAAGAGAACCAAATTAGGAACAGGTGCAAACAATCAGACATACCAAACGAAAAGGAAAAAGGGATCAGCGGCGGCTAGTAGGCCGGCGACGACGACCGACGAGCGCCGCACGAGCTGGCAGGGGAGCCACCTTCGGTGGGATTCGTGACAATATTAGTCTCATCTTTCCATAGAGGGGTCATACTAGTTTGTAGGCCAAACCATTCAGACAATACAGATGATTTAGTGAGAAGACCGATTTTCAGGATGTCTCATGGTCTGACAAACATCGCTGTGGCTCTGCCACCTTTCACCGCAGATGTGGAAGTGCGACATCGGCAGGTGTGTTGAACTAAGACTAATCCAATGCAAAAAAACCTGATATCTCTAGTTTAAACTGACAGATTTTGATGGGGATTATTTTATTATGCTAATGTGATTTCTGTGGGGCCACGGAACTCAACTCTAGGGGGGTTTTAAGGGAAAAAAATTATAAAATCTTAGGCAGAAATGTAACATTATTCAAGATGCTAGGAGCCGTCTAACTGTGACTGAGGCAGAGAGGGACGTGTCTTGTCAAAGCTGAGAATAGAAGCTGGCAGAATGAGAAAATAAGGACTGTGATTTTCTAAAGAGGGGCATCCCAGGGATTTTCTAAAGTCATAACTGCCTAATGGTTAACTGTGAGAAAAATTACTGATGGTGCTTGAAGTTGTATATTTAAATATGCAGTTTGTACCAAACGAGTACACTCGAGACAGTTCTGCATTGCATTCATACTTTATGAATTAAAAACCATAAAGGAGGAGAGGCAGTTCCCATAGTAACTTAGAACATGAGAACAGTGGAGAACAACACCTCCTCTCCTCTGACACAGCATCAGGACATGACACTGGAGGTAAGGCAGGACATGATGTTGTTGTGAATGTGGCTCATTTATTTAATGTGAGAGTTTGAAAGTATATACACTATATATTTTTGAGAGTATATACACATACACACACACACATAGACACACACATAGACACACACACTGACAATCAACATGTTCATAGTCAGAGCAGGAGCCACAGTCAGTGTATATCAAATTATTTCCTGCCATCTGGCACAATATGAATCTCTCCTTTCCAGCAGAAGATAATATGACTGTATACAATCAGAATCAGAGCCTGAATTTGACCCAATTGGAACACTGATCATTTGGTTTTCTCATAAAGCCATACTGTCTCCAGATTCAGAGAAACGTTAGGGTCCCAACATTGGGCAATTTAATTGTATGAAATCTCTGACATGTCCTGGACCTTAGACCAAAGACTTCAGAGGTTCCAACTCATACAGTGTGTCACTCACACAAGGAACATGTATCCTGCTGAACCCCCCCGGTCTCTTTTTTCTCTCTCCTCCTCCTCCTCCTCCTCCTCCTCCACCTCCACCTCCTCCTCGTCTCTCTGCCACAAGGACAGAGGGATGGAAGGCAAAGATCAAGCCATCCTTTCAAGTGCCCCAAATCCCTCCATCCCATTATTTAATATATTGCTCTCTCAAACTATTCCCATTCTCCAGGAGCCTGGTTTCTATCCTGCACTGGCCTTGGTGTGTTGTTTGGTGCTTACAAAGCAAAACGGAGCTTCTGAGGTTGAGTATAGTAGCCCAGTGCTCCAGCTGCCTGTGATTTGCATACACATTGCTTTGAGGCTTTGAAGATTTCAGGGAAAGAGGAAAGGAAGTAAATAGCTGTAAATTGGTTGAGTGGAATGAACCTGCTCACCATATGAATGGATCCAGGGGGGAGTGAAGACAGTGGAACCAAGCCATCTGCAGCTTGGGGTGTTTCATATTGAGTATGGTTACATGCACACAATAATATGATGATTGTGGATAGTCAGATGAATATAAGAGTTTGATTAAAAAGTTTACATGGTTTGCAAGAAGAACAATTTCCCAAATGATCCTGTTTCCATGAACACATCTGAAATCAGGCCACCTGATGGGACTTTTGATAAATGCAGAAAATCACCAATCAAAATAAACGTTCTACCACAGCGACCATGTTATTTTTGGGAAAACTACTTGATTCTGAATTTGGATATATAAAGCTTGTATTTCCCAAATGATCCTGTTTCCATGAACACATCTGAAATCAGTCCACCTGATGGGACTTTTGATAAATGCAGAAAATCACCAATCAAAATAAACGTTCTACCACAGCGACCATGTTATTTTTGGGAAAACTACTTGATTCTGAGTTTGGATATATAAAGCTTGTATGTGAAAACTACTTCTAAGATGCATACTTTCAGTTGTTCTGAACTCACTTCACTCTCGATAAAGAGGGAGGCTCTTGGCTGATGCTAGCACATGCACAGATAAAATACACCGCTGGAACCCAGACTAAGGTGTTAACATGATCTAATCATTTGTATAGAACTAGGAATAGAGAGGAGGATGAAGGAACTAGGAATAGAGAGGAGGGATGAAGGAACTAGGAATAGAGAGGAGGGATGAAGGAACTAGGAATAGAGAGGAGGGATGAAGGAACCAGGAATAGAGAGGAGGGATGAAGGAACCAGGAATAGAGAGGAGGGATGGAGGGATGAAGGAACTAGGAATAGAGAGGAGGATGAGAGGAGGATGAAGGAACTAGTAATAGAGAGGAGGGATGAAGGAACTAGGAATAGAGAGGAGGGACAGCCAGAGTTTACTACTGTATCCGACCACCACACTGTGTCAGTCATTTGGAGAGACAGAGAGAGAGGAACAGGTCACTACACTACAGCAGGATTAGACCCACCATAAGCAGGGCATTCTAGCAGAGTGGTTCATTGTCAGTAAAGACCATGTGCAGCAAAAAGTGTATGTGGTAGAATGTTGTCAAGAGAACTTTGGCACACATTAACATTGACAAGCCTTTAGAAGCGGTGACATTTACATCCAATGTCAGGCACCTGTGTTGTTTGTTTGCATGCAAATGTTCTTGGCTATACAGCACATGCCAATCCAATAATCCATTATCACCCCAGTTCACAGACTACATTCATACTCTGCAATCCTGTCAAAACATTTGCATAATCTGGGGTCTTTCTGTAATTGCTTTGTACAATCAGTGTGTGGGGCTGTGTGCGTGCGTGCTCATGTGCACATGCATGTGTGTGTGTGTGAGAGTGAGAGAGACAGAGAGAGAGGAAGAGAGAGAGGGAGAGAGACAGAGAGAGACGGAGAGAGACAGAGAGACAGAGAGAGAGAGAGAGAGGGACAGACAGAGTGTGTGTCTGTGTGTGTGTGTCTGTGTGTGTGAGAGAGAGAGAGCGAGAGAGAGAGAGACAGCCAGAGTGTGTGTGTGTGAGAGAGAGAGAGAGAGAGAGAGAGAGAGAGAGAGAGACAGAGAGACAGAGAGTGTGTGTGTGAGTGAGAGTGTGCTGTGTTATACAAAGTGAATAGGCAGTGTAAAGGAAACTAAGAGAGACATGGAGGTCAGATAGGTCAACTATTAATGGAAAGAAACCAGGCTGCATTTCCTCCCCACACAAACCCCCCCACACACACACGCAGTGATGAGGTTAACGGTAAAACCACGACTGGTGCCAGAATGCAAATTATATAAATTATAGAATAAACCATTGCCTTGAGATGGTGCTAACAGAAAGTCAATGGGACACATCACCACATCAGCATACACACACACCACCTAGCGAATAGCATATGTCAACTTGTGTCAAGTTACTGGTAGTTTAAAGTTATTAAATTATCCTAAAGATGCCAAGTTGTAATAAATCAATAATACAACAACCAAACTACACTAAAAACGGTAAAAAAAAAAAAACAATCCACCTGACAGTGTGTGTGTGTGTGTGTGTGTGTGTGTGTGTGTGTGTGTGTGTGTGTGTGTGTGTGTGTGTGTGTGTGTGTGTGTGTGTGTGTGTGTGTGTGTGTGTGTGGTTGTGGGTGTGTGTGCATATGTGTATTTTTAGCTTGTTTTCTGTAAGCGCCTGTTCAGTGTTAAAGTTGAAGTGGTAGCAGTTTCTTAAGGCAGAGCTGAGGCCGCCCACGGGAAGGGAGCCTAGGACCCGTCATTGACAGTGATGTGTTCTTTGAGTCCGTTCTGAACAGGATTTTCCTCCATAAAGCTGTCCAGAGATGCCGCTAACTGACAACACTAAATAACGCGATACCAAATTAAGTGATTTGAACAAATAATTAGCAGAGAAAAATGAAGAAAAAATATACATATTGTCAACTCCGTCAACAACAAAAAAAATTGAGCGTCAACCTCGTCAGAGTGCTACAGATCTGATAGAATGGTTATGTTTTTATTGGGGACTTTCAAATGAATAACTGTCCATATTTACAAATGTTTGTATTGAAGTTTATTTTTAGAGGCAAAAAATATGTCTGTTTTGAGAATCTGTTGTCAACTCTGTGTCACAACCGTCGTAGTGAGTGGACCAAAATGCAGCGGGTATATGTATGCTCATCTTCTTTTATTGAAGAAAACAAAAACAAAAACACTTATACTAAACAAACGACGAAAAACAGTCCTGTAAGGTTCACTGACAATACATGGAGACAACTACCCACAAAACCCATGGAAAAACACCCCTACTAAATAGGACCCTCAATTAGAGGCAACGAGGAACAGTTGCCTCCAATTGAAGGTCAACCCAAGAAACTTAAACATAGAAATAGACACACTAGAACAAACATAGAAATATACTAACATAGAACATAAACCAAAAACCCCGAAATATATTAAAAAAAACACCCCCTGCCTCGCCCTGACCAAACTACATTAACAAATAACCCCTTTTAATGGTCAGGACATGACACTCTGTCAGTGGCTTGTCAACTTCATCACTGATGGCTAACCCCCTTAAGATCGATTTTCTTTGTCAATATTCTGAAAAAATACTGTAATCACAGTTCTGCGATATGCTTAAACAATTGAAGTATTTACTGTGCTAGACCTAAGGGATAATGCTTGCCTTACCAATGCAGTTTCATGTTCTAAATTGAGAAAAACATGCCAAAATGCTAACAAAATTACCCCTGGAGTATATAATAGGGCTATAAAACCAAACAAAAATACATTTGGAGGTTTGTATTACATATTTGCATAATCGAATGTTAGAATTAAACAATCAAGACCTTGAAACACTTGCTGGACAATAATTGCAAAAATGAAATAGCTTTCATGGTGTCTGACAGAGTTGACACAAATCAGGTAAGTTGCATTTTATGAGAAAAAATAAATAGGTTGTTCCTTTACATGGTGTGATAGCTGATACTTAGGTTTATCAAAATAAGATTGTACCATCTTTCAAGAATCCCTGAGTACTAAAACAGCAACATTTTCTCTCAGCATCATGGCAAAATGTGTCAAATAGCATGAGATTAGCTGTAAAATTGCACAACAAAAAAAATATCTGCCCCGTGGCAACAACAACAAATATGTAACACCTTGTTTGAACTTTGCAGGGGACGTTGTGAAATTGCGCTATGCCGCTATTTCTAAATCTATCAAAAAATAGGATGAAAACTGTAACTAATAGAGGATGGTAACTATCTAATAGAGGATGGTAACTGTAACAAAAATAGAGGATGGTAACTGTAACTAGTAGAGGATGGTAACTGTAACTAATAGAGGATGGTAACAGTAAATAATAGAGGCTGGTAACTGAAACTAATAGAGGATAGTAACTAACAAATAGAGGATAGTAACTGTAACTAATAATTGATAGTAACTGTAACTAATAGAGGATGGTAACTGTAACTAATAGAGGATGGTAATTGTAACTAATAGAGGATGGTAACTGTAACTAATAGAGGATCGTAACTAACAAATAGAGGATAGTAACTGTAACTAATAGAAGATAGTAACTGTAACTAATAGAGGATAGTAACTGTAACTAATAGAGGATGGTAACTGTAGCTAACAGTGTCACGTCCTGACCAGTAAAGGGTTATTTGTCATTGTAGTTTGGTCAGGGCGTGGCAGGGGGTGTTTGTTTTGTGTGTTTCGGTGTTTTTGCTTTAGGTTCTATGTTCTATGTTTAAATCTAGTTTTCTATTTCTATGTTGGGGTTTTGGTAGGACCTCCAATTAGAGTCAGCTGGTTGTCGTTGCCTCTAATTGGAGGCCATATTTAGTTGGGGTTTGTTTCACTTGTGTTTTGTGGGTGGTTGTTTTCCTGTATAGCCTGTGTTGCCTTACGGAACTGTTTCGTTGTTTTGTTTATTTTGTTTAAGTGTTATCTTTAAATAAATTAAGAAGATGAGCAATATACCCGCTGCGCCTTGGTCCAATCCTTACGATGCCTATGACAAACAGGATGTTAACAGTAAATAATAGAGGATGGTAACTGTAACTAATAGAGGATAGTAACTGTAACTAACAGAGGATGGTAACTGTAACTAATAGAAGATGGAAAGTGTAACTAATTGAGGATAGTAACTGTAACTAATAGAAGATAGTAACTGTGACTAATAGAGTATAGTAACTGTAACTAATAGAGGATAGTAACTGTAACTAATAGAGGATAGTAACTAACTAATAGAGGATGGAAAGTTGAACTAATAGAGGATGGTAACTGTAATTAATAAAGGATGGTAACTGTAACTAATAGAGGAGAGTTACTGTAACTAATAGAGGAGAGTAACTGTAACAATTAGAGGATAGTAACTGTAACTAATAGAGGATAGTAACTGTAACAATTAGAGGATAGTAATTGTAACTAATATAGGATGGAAAGTGCATCTAATAAAGGATGGTAACAGTAACTAATAGAGGATGGTAACTGTAACTAATAGAGGATGGTAACTGTAACTAATAGAGGATGGTAACTGTAACTAATAGAGGATGGTAACTGTAACTAATAGAGGATGGTAGCTGTAACTAATAGAGGATAAAATGTAACTAATAGAGGTGAGTAACTGTAACTAATAGAACTTAGTAACTGTAACTAATGGAGGATAGTAACTGTAACTAATAGAGGATGTAACTGTAACTAATAGAGGATGGACACTAACTAATAGAGGGTGGTATCTGTCAATAAATAAAGGATGGAAACTGTAACTAATAGAGGATAGTATCTGTAACTAATAGAGGATAGTAACTGTAACTAATAGAGGATAGTAACTGTAACTGATAGAGGATGGTAACTGTACAAATATAGGATGGTAACTTTAACTAATAGATTATGGCAACTCTAAACAGAGGATGGTACGTGTAACTAACAGAGGATAGTAACTGTAACTAATAGAGGATGGTAACTGTAAAAAATATAGGATGGTAACTGTAAAAAATATAGGATGGTAACTGTAATTAATAGAGGATGGTAACTGCATTTAAATAGAGGATGGTAACTGTAACTAACAGAGGATGGTAACTGTAACTAATCGAGGATGTTAACCGTAAATAATAGAGGATGGTAACTATAAAAATATACATTTACATTGAAGTCATTTAGCAGACGCTCTTATCCAGAGCGACTTACAAATTGGTGCATTCACCTTATGATATCCAGTGGAACAACCACTTTACAATAGTGCATCTAAATATTTTAGGGGGGGGGGGGGTTAGAAGGATTACTTTGTCCTATCCCAGGTATTCCTTAAAGAGGTGGGGTTTCAAGTGTCTCCGGAAGGTGGTGATTGACTCCGCTGTCCTGGATGGTAACTGTAACTAATAGAGGATGGTAACTATAAAACATAGAGGATAGTAACTGTAACTAATAGAGGATGGTAACTATAAAACATAGAGGATGGTAGCCGTAACTAACAGAGGATGTTAACCGTAACTAATAGAGGAGAGTAACTGTTGCTAATAGAGGATGGCAACTGTAACTAATAGAGGATTGCAACTGTAACTAATAGAGGATGGAAACTGTAACTAATAGAGGATGGAAACCATCATTTATAGATGATGGTAACTGTAACTAAGAGAGCATAGTAACTGTAACTAACAGAGGATGGCAACTGTTGCTAATAGAGGATGGTAACTGTTGCTAATAGAGGATGGTAACTGTAACTCATAGAGGATGGTAACTGTATCTAATAGATTATGGTATATGTAAGAAATAGAGGATTGTAACTGTAACTAATAGAGGATGGTAACTGTAACTAACAGAGGATGGTAACTGTAGCTAATATAGGATTGTAACTGTAACTCATAGAGGATGGTAACTGTATCTAAATAGATTATGGTAACTGTATCTAATTGATGATTGTAACTGTATCTAATAGAGGATGGTATATGTAACAAATATAGGATTGTAACTGTAACTAATAGAGGAAGGTAACTTCAACTAATAGAGGATGGTAACTGTAACTAATAGAGGATGGTAACTTCAACTAATAGAGGATGGCAACGGTACCTAAAAGAGGATGATAACTGAAACTAAATAGAGGATGGTAAATGTAATTAAATAGAGGATTGTAACTGTTATTAAATAGAGGATGGTAACTGTAACTAATAAAGGATGTTAAAAACTGTAACTTCAAAAAATGAAAATAAATAAAAAATGGTAAAGTGGGGCGTGCATATGTATTCACCCTTTGCAATGAAGCCACTGAATAAGATTTGGTGCAACCAATTACCATCGGAAGTCACACAAGTTGTTAAACAAAGTCAACCTGTCTGCAATCTAAGTGTCACATGATCTGTCACATGATCTCAGTAGATCATGTTCTGAAAGGCTACAGAGACTGCAACGCCACTAAGCAAGGGGCACCACCAAGCAAACGGCACCATGAAGACCAAGGAGCTTTCCAAACAGGTCAGAGACAAAGTTGTGGAGAAGTACAGATGAAGGTTGGGTTATAACAAAATATCTGAAACTTTGAACATCCCACAGAGCACCATTAAACTGTACACTCCACAGAGCTGGGAGAGTGGCCAGAAAAGAGTGGCCAGAAAAAAAGCCATTGCTTAAGAAAAAAATGCCAAAAGGA
Source organism: Salmo salar (assembly GCF_965601325.2). Classification (NCBI taxonomy): domain Eukaryota; kingdom Metazoa; phylum Chordata; class Actinopteri; order Salmoniformes; family Salmonidae; genus Salmo; species Salmo salar. The sequence goes on from NC_138291.1 coordinate 101,823,152, forward strand.
GGTATCTGGTTAGATGAGACTAAAATTGAGCTTTTTGGCAATCTAGGAAAATGCTATGTCTGGCGCAAACCCAACACTTCTCATCATCACGAGAATACTATCCCCACAGTGAAGCATGGTGGTGGCAGAATCATTCTGTGGGTATGTTTTTCATCGGCAGTGACTGGGAAACTGGTCAGAATTAAAGGAATGATGGATGGATGGAGACTGGGACGGAGGTTCACCTTCCAGCAGGACAATGACGCTAAGCATACTGCTAAAGCAACACTCGAGTGGTTTAAGGGGAAACATTTAAGTATCTTGGAATGGCCTAGTCAAAGCCCAGACCTTAATCCAATTGAGAATTTGTGGTATGACTTAAAGATTGCTGTACACCAGCCAAACCCATCCAACTTGAAGGAGCTGGTTCAGTTTTGCCTTAAAGAATGGGCAAAAATCCCAGTGGCTAGATGTGCCAAGCTTATAGAGACATACCCCAAGAGACTTGCAGCTGTAATTGCTGCAAAAGGTGGCTCTACAAAGTATTGACTTTGGGGGGGTGAATAGTTATGCACGCTAAAGTTTCCTGTTTTTATGTCTTTTTTATTGTTTGTTTCACCCAAAAAAATATTTTGCATCTTCAAAGTGGTAGGCATGTTGTGTAAATCAAATGATACAACCTGGAATTAAAATTGAAAATTGTTTGTAAGGCAACAAAATAGGAAAAATGCCAAGGGGGGTGAATACTTTCGCAAGCCACTGTACTGGACCAGATTCTTCTTTATCATGTCCATTGATGCCAGGCTCGGGTTCTGAGCTCTTCACCACACCTTCTACCTAATATAACTCATCCTCTTTCACTTCCATGTCACCTCCAGAACTCAGACTGGCACATGGCTGTTTACTCTTGACACCAACCTTCTTCAACACCCCATCTCCATTTTTCTCGCTATCTTCCTCAAATTCAAATCCAACCTCTGCATTCCTTATTCACTTCAACCTCATTCACTTCAATTTTCCCCTCCATTCCTCCTCAGAAATCCACCTTTCTGTGTCCCTATCCTAATATTCCTCTTCTCCCGACTTTGCTTGCAGCCCGGTGGCATCCCGACGTACCTCCATCTCATAATGATCCGACTCACCTCAGAAACGTGTCTTCTCTGGGAGCTAACATTTTGAGAGCATGAGTGGTGCCACACACAGAAAAACGGCCCCCAAACTCAACTCTGTTCTACTCCCGTCGCGGAAGAAAGACAAGCACTACTCGTGGCCTCCTTCTCATTAGTTAATCAGGGACCTGAACCACGCCCCCCACACCTAAGGAACACAGTACTCAGATATTGTGCAGGAGATTAAAGCCAGCAATGGGGGAGGACAAGTGCCACAGTTTGTGCCCAGCCACAACACTACCGCTGCCATGTTTGGGGAGAGGGGATCGGATGAGTGTCCCCCTGCTCGGGATGAAGATTCGACTGACGTGTGAGTGCATACCAATGGTTTCCGGGAATGATGACGTTACTTATTAAGCTTTCTCCAGACGTGGCCTGCTATGACGTAACAGCGGAGGCTACAACTACAGTATCAGAACCCAATGATGTCAACGCCAAAGCGACAAATGCTCCACGCCAAACAACATGGACTCTAGGTTGTGTGTGATGTGAGTGTGCCCGTCCTGTCCTTGTGTTTTGTTCTGTGTTGCTTTTATCCTGTAAGCCCTTTGAAAAGGTAAAACAAAGAGACTGAGTATATGGTATTGGGATTGAAAGAACTTTAGTTTTCAACATCTACTTCACATAATTACCTATTCTGTTCAAACACTCGGGAGTTGTTGATTAGTGTGAGAGAGAATAACTTTAACATTAAAATAGTAATTTACTAAATAAGTCTCCAACATATTCTAGCATGAGGGCTACTTGAAAAATTAAATGTGACATGTTGCGAGCTAGCTTTTAAATGGCAACATTCTTTTCTCTCCCTTGCATTCAGGTTTATATATATATATATATTGCAACGTACACAACGTGCACAGCATTCTTATTTGCATTACATTTACCATATAGATAGGTCTTACAAATCTCCATTGGCATGCATAGGTAATGTTATAGAATTGCCTAACTGTTATTGCAAACCATTTGTGTAAATTATTTTTGATGCCCCTATATACACCAGGCTATAGAAACACATTGAGTGTACAAAATATGAAGGACACCTTCCTAATATTGAGTAGCAGCCCTTTCACCTCGATTCCCTTGGCCAGTCTATGTCATGGAAAGAGCACGTGTCCTTAACGTGTTGTATACTCAGTGTACATTCCTTTGTACTCTATGAAATATTGTGACCACTCGGGTGACTCCACCATCCCCCCAAAGAAGAGGAGCACTGGATGCAGAATGGCTTGAGACAATCTGGATGGAGGAGATGGAGCTCACTATTTCCTGTTGTTTGGAGTGTGTTTCTCCATAACCTAACAAGAGAGTGTGAAGGTCAACCCTCAGGTAAAACCCTGGTGACATTGTGAGTATGCTGTATTCTGTACGGCAAACAGGAAACCAAGACTCATATTTTCTGACTCTTCAGGACTCTTCTACCATCAATAATTAATCAACGTCTCTGAATAATAAATACAAGGACAAATTCCCTCCCAAAATATTTGCAACGTTAACTCCATAGCACTACACTCACATGTCCTCTTCCTCTCTCTCTCCCTCCCTCTCTACAGGAAGTTGTACTCCCTCCCTCCCTCCCTCCCTCCCTCCCTCCCTCCCTCCTGGCAGCCCTACTATCGCCATCCCTCTCTCTCTGCTCTGTGAGGCAGGTTAATGAGAATAATAAAAGCCCGCTCTGTATTTCCTCTCCGCTTTGAAAAGCCTCATCAATTTACCGAGATGGACTGAGGAAGAAGGAATGAAAGAAAAAAGAACAGACCTAGGAGTTGAGAGAAAGGTAAAACATTTAGAGAAAAAAAGAAAATGAGGGGAACGGGGATAATGATGCATGGCTAAAACACCTCTGTTTCATATCAGCCTGTTTAAATTTAGAGTCGTCAAGGCTGGTAATTAGAGACAACAGAGTGTGAACAATCACTCTTGACTGCCATATTGGGGGTTCTCATTCATTCTAACCCCTCCCTCCCTCTCCTTCCTCTATCCCTCCATTCCTTCTCTCCCTTCTCTCTCCCCTTCTCCAGCAGTCAGTGCTCTGGAAGAGAATAGATTCACACTGCCTGAGGCTCATTACATAGTATACATACATTCCATGATCTCCCATGGCCTGTCTGCCCTGCACTGGTCTGTTCACTGGCCTTTATGATACATAATGTATATCTAAGGTATAGGTAATTGATTGAAATCATATTGCTAATGTGATTTTAAAATAGTGATTTTTCTCCATTAGCTGTTGGGGAAAAAAATATGAAATATTGCACATCTTAGCCAACCTGGTCTGAAAACATAATCTAAAACATATGACATCTATATACCATTTACCTACGTAAATATTCTACTTTCTGGCACACATGAACTTAGACAACATACATGCAGGTAATATTTTAAACAAACGGCAACTTTTAAGGCTTAATAAAGCCTTCATAAACCCCTTAGAAGCCTATATAGATGTAGTTTGTTTAAAGGAGATTTACATTCATGAATAAGAAACATTGTGAATACAGATAAGACAGTAGAACAGTATTTAAACAGGAGTAATAAATGTGAGCAGTCTTTACTTACTGGTAGTACAGTTAATCTTGATACAGTCTAGATGGGGGAGAACAGATGAGATGTCACATCATCCTTCATTATGACAGCTGCAGACAATGTTAAAGCAGAACAACCCACCCCTCTGGGGACGACACACGGACACAGGGACCACAGCATGATGCTCTCCACCATGGCCCTCTCCTCCTCCACACCTGGCTGAGATAAGAGTGACTGGGGTGTGGTAGGAAGAGCATGGCAACCACTACTTTACAATGCCAATCCAATTAGTTAGAGTTATTTCTGTCAGCAAAGGGCCTTTCACAGTGCTGTTATTAAGTTTATATGTATGGCTGAACCGGAAAGCCTTAACTGACCAACCTATAACTTCATCAACATGTGAATATTTTGTGTAGAAGATTTGAATATTTATATTTTATTTCATTTGAAAAGTAACACAAACTAATTAACGTAAGGCAGATGTCACAATTAAACATTTCTTGGTTAAAAGTGGCAAATAAAATGGTGTCCTTGACAGAGGAGGTGGTTTTGTCTGTACATGTGACATCTGCAATAAGAGAGTATCAGAATATGGTCATGGTCAAGCTGGGCCACTCGGTAGGGATGCTGGGTGCTCTAACATCTTAGATGTAGGATAGGCCATTCAAAGACACCATGCCTCAAATTGACCACTGTCCTCTCTCTCAAAGCTGTGAAGAACAGTGGACTTTTTTTTAACCAATTCAAATGATTAGTACTGAATATCAGGTATGATGCCATTGGTGACAGAGGCTTTTCTCACTGCACACTACTACTACTACTACTACTACTACTACTACTACTACCAATACTATCACCACCGCTACTATCACTACTACCAATACTATCACTAACGCTACTATCACTCCTACAACTTCCACTACTATCACTACTACTACTACTACTACTACTACTACCACTGCTACTGCTACTATCACTACTATTACTTCTACTGCTACTACCACTACTAATGTTACTAATACTGCTACTAATACCATCTACGAATACTATGACTACTACTATTACTACTGCTACTGACACTACTACTACTTCTACCACCACTCCTACTACTACTACTACTACTACTGCTACTACCTACTGCTTCAACTACTACTACTACTGCTACTACTACTACTGCTTCAACTACTATTACTACTGCTACTACTACTACTACTACTACTAGCACTATCACTACTACTAATACTACTACTACTACTACTAATACTAATACTACTACTGCTACTACCTACTGATTCTACTACTACTCCTACTACTGCTACTACCTACTGCTTCAACTACTACTACTACTGCTACTACTACTACTGCTTCAACTACTACTACTACTACTACTACTAATACTATCACTATCACTACTACTACTACTACTACTACTACTAATACTACTACTGCTACTACCTACTGATTCTACTACTACTACTACAACTACTACTACTACTACTACTACTACTAATACTAGCACTATCACTACTACTACTACTACTACTACTACTACTAATACTACTACTAATACTACTACTGCTACTACCTACTGATTCTACTACTACTACTACTACTACTACAACTACTACTACTACTGCTACTACTACACTACCATTAATGACGACTGCTGCTACTGCTACTGCTGCTACTACTACTACCACTGCTACTACTGCTACTATCACTGCTACCACTACTGACTACTACTGCTACTGCTACTACTAATACTACCACTACTATCACTACTACTCATATTACTACTACTACTACTACTACCACTGCTACCACTGCTACTACTGCTGCTACTGCTACTATCACTACTACCACTACTGCTACTACTACTGACTACTACTGCTACTGCTACTACTATCACTACTACTCATATTACTACTACTACTACTACCACTGCTACTACTGCTACTGCTGCTATCACTACTACCACTACTGCTACTACTACTGACTACTACTGCTACTGCTACTACTATCACTACTACTAATACTACCACTACTATCACTACTACTCATATTACTACTGCTACTACTACTGCTACTACTACTACTACTACTACCACTGCTACTACTGCTACTACTGCTATCACTACTACCACTACTGCTACTACTACTGACTACTACTGTTACTGCTACGACTACTACTAATACTACATCTTACTACAACTTCATTACTACCATGTGGACCTAAACTTCTATTTCTACTACTTACCTTCAAATAGTATACTAACACTGCTAGTATTTCTGTATAACATGCTACTACTGTATGTATATGCTGCTAAAGAACCACATATTGTTGCTGCTACACAGCTTCTCTAGCTTTCTCTCTCTCTCTGATTATACAGTGAGTCAGTGTTGTGCTGTGAGGAGAGAGACCTGACCCAGACATCCTACCCAGGTGGCCCTGCCAGTCGTGTGTCGTCAACCACAGCAGAAAAGTGGTCGCAAACAGCCGAAGACCAACGCCAGCCAGCCCGCACAGGGAATGCTTTTCAAAGAAAGAGGGGAGAGAGGGAGGAGAAGGGAGAGAGAGGAGGGAGACAGAGGAGAGGGAGGAGGGATACCTAGCGATCTAAGGGCAAGGGAACCGAGTGAAACCAAGTAAAGAAAGTATTAAAAGATGTCCCCAAAAAAAGGAAAAATTTAAACAAAATGTTTTTGTCTGTCATCGTCAGATCAGATTTCAGAAGACATTTATGGTAACCATGGCGATATGGGTTGTCAGTCCTGTAACCGTGGCCATGTGGGTTGTCAGCCCTGTAACCGTGGCCATGTGGATTGTCAGCCCTGTAACCGTGGTGATGTGGGTTGTCAGCCCTGTAACAGTTGTGATGTGGGTTGTCAGCCCTGTAACAGTGGTGATGTGGGTTGTCAGCCCCCTGTCAGTGTGAGGTGCTGCGACAACGGGCTGCCCTGAGGTTGACAGACCGGCAGAAAGTATTGCCAATGCCATGCCCTCTCCTGCTAAATGTCTCGATTTAGGGAGCCCAATTCTGTTTAGCCTGTGGAAAAGAGAAATAGCTGGCAATCGCATCCCACAGCCATGCTCTGTTTGGGAGATATCCAACTTTTTCAGTGGCTGATTCTCTCCGTTGCTCCATGATGAGAGCAAATAGACATAAACAAAGACCTGGGCAGACAGCCCCACACACACACACACACACACACACACACACACACACACACACACACACACACACACACACACACACACACACACACACACACACACACACACACACACACACACACACACACACACACACACACACACACCCTCTGTTATCTCTATCACACTGAGAACCGGGAGTGCAGACAAAAGGCAAACGCCAGACCCTGTTTTATACAACAATAAATATCCACATGGGCGGTTATCCTCCATTGTTTATTTATCTATGCACTTTCATCGCTGTATGAGCTACGTTCGGTAGCACATAAACAGCCGACCGGCGATGTGTTCTAATTGAGCTCGGGGGAAGTCTCTGTCGGTCAAAAGTCTGACCTCCTTCTTGTTCTTTTATTAACTCTTTTAGTACCTTGTCTTTTTTACCGACTGTTGTGCTCTTTTTATGTATTGTCTATTGATTAGATTTGCTACTTTACATTTATTCTGTAGTGTTGAGGAAGAGCTGCAAGGCAGCATTTCACTGCAGTGATGAGGAGGAGCTGCAAGTCAGCATTTCACTGTAATGTTGAGGAAGAGCTGCAAGTCAGCATTTCACTGTAATGTTGAGGAAGAGCTGCAAGTCAGCATTTCACTGTAATGTTGAGGAAGAGCTGCAAGTCAGCATTTCACTGTAATGTTGAGGAAAGCTGCAAGTCAGCATTTCACTGTAATGTTGAGGAAAGCTGCAAGTCAGCATTTCACTGTAATGTTGAGGAAAGCTGCAAGTCAGCATTTCAATGTTTTGTTGAGGAAGAGCTTCAAGTCAGCATTTCAATGTAGTGTTGAGGAAGAGCTGCAAGTCAGCACTTCACTGTGGTGTTGAGGATGGGCGGCAAGTCAGCATTTCACTGTGGTGTTGAGGAAGAGCTGCAAGTCAGCATGTCACTGCAGTGTTGATGAAGAGCTGCAAGTCTGCATTTCATTACAGTGTTGATGAAGAGCTGCAAGTCTGCATTTCATTACAGTGTTGAGGAAGAGCTGCAAGTCAGCATTGCACCGTAGTGTTGATGAAGAGCTGCAGGTCAGCATTTCACTGTAGTGTTTACAGTGCTGTGTACTGTGCACGTGACGAAAACACTTTGATTTGATTTGTCTGTGATGCCAATAAGATTTTAGAGGCAGTGGAGGGACCACGCAGATATGTAATACACTAGAGTGTAGGTATGGTCCCTCCATAGACCAGCACAGTTCTAGAATGTGTTGACAATGGCAGCCATCTTGGTCAGGTCATTTAGTTCTATGGGATGGACAATATTAGATATTAGATATCACTTGTACCACTGTTACAGAGCACAGACTTCAGACCTGTGAGTGAAGAGGGCTTGGACAGGGCCGATAGGAGCTGAAAGGAATAAGCCAAATAAGTAAAGTCAGACAGGGTTGAAACTTACAGACAGGTCTGGTGTCTTCTGTCCACTAAGGGGTGAAGAGGGGACTAGTGCTAAATATTGAGAGCACCAAGGGGGACTGACAGGAAGGTACCAGTATTTAGGGTTCAAGGCTATAATGGGATTCAGGGTTACGGATAAAAATATCTGCAAAATGTTATATATTAAATATTATATCTGGCGATTAGGGTTAGATAGAGTAATGTGTATATCTGGGGCTGGATATATGTTTGGGGCAGCGATCTGGCTGTAAGGGATAGGGTGGGGCAGCGATTTGGGGGTAGGGTAGGGTGGGGTACAGGTGGAGTAGGACAGAGAGCATTCCCTGATGGGTCAGAACAACAGCGTGCTCATTTGGCAGTGAGCGGAGAGCCGCAGACTCTGGCCACTGAAGAGTTGTATACCATCCCCTTCTATTCAACATAACAGTATATCAATAGCTGACAGGGTAACGTACAGCATATCAACAGCTAACAGGGTAGCGTGTGAGTATAATATACACTGAACAAAAATATAAACGCAACATGTGAAGTCTTGGTCCCATGTTTCATGAAATGAAATATGGGACCAATATATATATATATATACACTTTTGGGCACAAATTAGTTTACATCCCTGTTAGTGAGCATTTCCCCATTTGCCAAGATAATATATCCACCTAACAGGCAATGCATATCAAGAAGCTGATTAAACAACAGGAATATTTCTATCTGTAATAAAACCCTTTTGTGGGGAAAAATGGATTCTGATTGTCTGGGCCTGGCTGCCCAGTGGTTGCCTGGCTGCCAAGTGGGTGGGCCTATGCCATCCAAGGCCCACGCATCGCTGCATCCCTGCCTAGTCATGTGAAATCCGTAGATTAGGGCCTAATTTATTTTTTCCAATTGACTGATTTCCTTATATGAACTGTAACATCAGCAAAATCTTAGAGATTGTTGCATGTTGCATTTAACTTTTTGTTCAGCATACTTTAGATGTAAGATAGAGAGAATGAGTGTCTGTTTCAAGATAAAGAGGGTGCAATGTGTGGGATAGTATTATATGAAACTTGTGTAAAACTATGATCAATCAACCTATGTAAGCTTGTCTTCAGCAATGTGTTCACATTACAGTATGTGCACAGTTTAGGATGCTTGTTGTGGTCATGTCATGTGATCCATAGGCTAGGTGCACCATTTGTGTTTTATTGTAGCTGCTGTGGCATGAGGCTATACCGCGAGGCGCAGCGTTACCTAGGTTGACTGTGAGGCGGACACGGCCGGTCTCCAGCTCCAAGCGCAGTGTGTCTGCGCTGTCACGTGAAGTTGTGGCCATCAGCACGCCGTATGCCCGTTGAGAACGGAACCGCAGCGACACGTCTTCAGCCTCTGTCTGCATCACCACCGGCAACTGGATCTTCATGAACTTACTGCCGTCATAACTCAGGATGGTCGCATCTAGGAAGAGGAGAAGAGAGGGGGATGGAGAGGGGAGGAGAGATGTGGAGGGGAGGTGAGGAAAGAAGAGATGGGGAGGGGAAGGGAGGAGAGATGGGAAGGGCAAGAGAGGAGAGATGGGGAGGGGAGGAGAGATGGGGAGGAGAGGAGAGGAGAGAGAGGAGATAGAGAAATTAATTCATATTGAGGTATTTATTGTAAAATCTAAGTCAAGTAAGTCAGAATACTGCACTCAATATCAATTTAGCTTGACAATAAACATACTATTTTAAATATTGTAACTGAGATTTATTGTACTTTGATAAAGGAATAATGATTTCAGAGAAAATGGCGATTGATTTGGTTGTCAGTTTCCAAATACGGCGCAGTGTTATGGTAAATTCACATGAGGTTGGTGGTACCTTAATTGGGGAGAACGGGCTCATGGTAATGACAGAATCAGTGGAATGGTATCAAATACATCAAACACATTGTTTCCTGGTGTATGATGACATTCCATTTGCTCCGTTCCAGCCAATATTATGAGCCGTTCTCCCCTCAGCAGCCTCCTGTGGGTAAAATATATTATTAAAACAGAAGGTTATATTTACTAACACTCTTCAACACACACATGCAGCAACGCACACACACACACACACATACACGAGCACACACATCCAACATGGTTATGTCTGTTGCTGTAATACTCTCAGGTCCAGATTTCCACCAACCAGTAAATGTTCATGTGTGTCCATACTGACAAGTGACAAGACCATTACTGAATTCATAAACAAAGGCTCTCTTCAGACTAGAGAGATTGGACCCGTTTTACATTTCAGTCATTTAGCAGATGCTCTTATTCACAGAGACTTACAGGAGCAATTGGGGTTATCTGTCTTGCTCAAGGGCACATGGAAAGATTTTTCACCTAGTCGGCTCGGGGATTTGAAACAGCAACATTTCGTTAGGCTACCTGCCTGCTTAGGTGACACGGTTAAATAGTCCTGTAGGGTAGTGAAGTCAGAGTAAAATCACCATGACACCACTATTCTACAGGTGTGCACTGCTCCTTACCTAGGACCTTGGGTATCGAGACAGTGAAAAGGGTAAGTCTTGGGCTCAAGGATTTTAAATTATGTCAAATACTATGTGAACCCACGTATCAGTTCTCTCTACAATGATTCAGGGCAGATTGTTTACCACTGAGAGAAGAGGGGATAACAACATCCCCAATAACCAGACAAACCACAACCTAATAACACAACCATTAGGGCCACAGACAAGACAGATAGACAGAAGACAGATAGACAGATGTCCAGCAATTCTACACATTTTGACATGTGCTGGAGAGAAAGTTTAGCAATTTTAAAACTAATTTCATGCAATTCTACTCATTTTGCCATGGGGCAGAGAGCAATTTCTTTTTTTACAGCAAATTTCCTGCAATTCTACACATTTTGCCATGACTTATGCCATGTTAATATCATATCTGAGTGACCGTGACTAACAAAATCAATGGAGGGCCCCTGCAGGTCAAGGCCCCTTGGCACATGCCCTTTGTGCCCGGTCGGTATTCGCCCATGATTACCATAAAAAATGTTAGCTGACCTGTTTAGTTTAGTTTATTAGGATCCCCATCAGCTACTGTACTTCTTGGGGTCCACATACAACGTACAAATACATGATAAAGTACAGAACAAGAACACCATAAGATAGTACATTAAATGTAATTATATTTAGAGAAGACACTAAGAGACTACAAAAATACTATTTACACTGTATACATACATTGGCAAGAAAAAGTATGTGACCCCTTTGTAATTCCCTGGATTTCTGCATAAATTGGTCATCAAATTTGATCTGATCTTCATCTAAGTTTTACATTTACATTTTAGTCATTTAGCAGACGCTCTTATCCAGAGCGACTTACAGTGCATACATTTTCATACATTTCATAATTTTTTTTTTTTCCCGTACTGGTCCCCCGTGGGAATCGACCCCACAACCCTGGCGTTGCAAACACCATGCTCTACCAATTAAGTCACAACAATATACAAACATAGTGTGCTTAAACTATTAACACACAAATTATTGTATTTTTCTTGTCTATATTGAATACTTAATTTAAACATTCACAGTGTAGGTTGGAAAAAGTATGTGAACCCCGAGTCCTGGAGTCAACTGGAGTCAGGAGTCAGCTAACCTGGAGTCCAATCAACGAGACGAGATTGGAGATGTTGGTTAGAGCTGCCTTGCCCTATAAAAACAATCACAAAATGTGAGTTTTCTATTCACAAGAAGCATTGCCTGATGTGAACCATGCCTCGAACAAAAGAGATCTCAGAAGACCTAAAATTAAGAATTGCTGACTTGCATAAAGCTGGAAAGGGTTCCAAAAGTATCTCTAAAAGCCTTGATGTTCATCAGTCCACAGTAAGACAAATTGTCTATAAATTGAGAAAGTTCATCACTGTTGCTACTCTCCCTAGGAGAGGCCATCCTGCAAATATGACTGCAAGAGCACGGCGCAGAATGCTCAATGAGGTTAAGAAGAATCCTAGAGTGTCAGCTAAAGACGTAAAGAAATCTCTGGAACATACGGACGTCTCTGTTAATGAGTCTACAATACGTAAAACACTAAACAAGAATGGTCTTCATGGGAGGACACCATGGAAGAAGCCACCGCTGTTCAAAAAAACATTGCTGCAAGTCTGAACTTTGCCAAAGTGCACCTGGATGTTCTACAGCGCTACAGGCAAAATATTCTGTGGACAGATGAAATTACAGTTGAGTAGTTTGGAAGGAACACACAACACTATGTGTGGAGAAAAAAAAGCACAGCACACCAACATCAAAACCTCATCCCAAATGTAAAGTATGGTGGAGGGAGCATCATGGATTGGGGATGCATTGCTGCCTCAGGGCCTGGACAGCTTGCTATCATCGACGGAAAAATGAATTCCCAAGTTTATCAAGACATTTTGCAGGAGAATGTCAGGCTATCTGTCCGCCAATTGAAGCTCAACAGAAGTTGAGTGATGCAACTGGACAACAAGCCAAAACTCAGAATGGCTTTAACAGAAGAAAACACATATTCTGGAGTGGCCAAGTCATAGTCCTGACCTCAACCCGATTGAGATGCTGTGGCATGACCTCAAGAGAGCAGTTCACAGTAGACATCCCAAAAGTATTGCTGATCTGAAACAGTTATGTAAAGAGGAACGGTCCAGAATACCTCCTGACCATTGTGCAGGTCTGATTCGCAACTACAGAAAACGTTTGGTTGAGGTTATTGCTGCCAAAGGTTATTGCTGTCAAAGGAGGGTAAATATTTACACTGTGTGTTCAACAAAGACATGAAAACGTATAATTGTTTGTGTGTTATTAGTTTAAGCAGACTGTGTTTGTCTATTGTTGTTACCTAGATGAAGATCAGATAAAATGTTATGACCAATTTATGCAGAAATCCAGGTATTTCCAAAGGGTTGTATGTACAGCTGAAGTCAGAAGTTTACATACACCTCAGCCTAATACATTTAAACTCAGTTTTAAACTCACTTCGCGGCTGAGACATTGCTGCTCCTAGATGTTTCCACTTCACAATACAGTTATACACAATACAATACAGGACTTACAGTTGACCGGGACATCTCTTGCAGGCTGACCAGGACAGCTCTAGCAGGGCAGAAACTGACTAGCAGGGCAGAAACTGACGTTCAACGGTGCCACGTTGAAAGTCATTGAGCTCTTCAGTAAGACCATTCTACTGCCAATGTTTGTCTATGGCGATTGCAAGGCTGTGTGCTCAATTTTAAACACCTGTCAGCAATGGGTGTGGCTGAAATAGCTAAGGCAACACATTTGAAGTGGTGTCCACATACCAGAGGTGGGACCAAGTCATTGTTTTACAAGTCACAAGTATGTCTCAAGTCTTAGCACTCAAGTCCCAGGTCAAGACAAGCAAGTCCGAGTCAAGTCTCAAGTCAAGACCGTTAAGTATCAAATCAAGTCTCAAGTCCTAAACTTTGAGTTTCGAGTCCTAAACAAGTCATAATGTGCTCTTCACCAAATGTAATACCATTTCATATTTTAACAAGTGTAAATGTATGTGTAAATGTATGTGGTCAGCATGTATAGTAAGTGGCTGCTAATCATGGGGCCCTAAGTGGCTGCTTATCACTGGGCACGAAGTGGCTGCTTATCGCGGGGCCCTAAGTGGCTACTTATCGCAGGGCTCTTAGCAGTTACTTATCATGGGACAGTAAGTGGCTACTTATCGTGGGACCCTTAGTGGCTGCTTATGTCACTTAGTGGCTAGGGTCAGCCCTGGTTTGGGTGGAGCGGTGGAGAGAGCTGTATTAGCCCTGCAGGCTCCAATACAGATATATATATATATATATATATATATATATATATATATATATATATATATATATATATATATACTGCTCAAAAAAATAAAGGGAACACTAAAATAACACATCCTAGATCTGAATGAATGAAATAATCTTATTAAATACTTTTTTCTTTACATAGTTGAATGTGCTGACAACAAAATCACACAAAAATAATCAATGGAAATCCAATTTATCAATCCATGGAGGTCTGGATTTGGAGTCACACTCAAAATTAAAGTGGAAAACCACACTACAGGCTGATCCAACTTTGATGTAATGTCCTTAAAACAAGTCAAAATGAGGCTCAGTAGTGTGTGGCCTCCACGTGCCTGTATGACCTCCCTACAACGCCTGGGCATGCTCCTGATGAGGTGGCGGATGGTCTCCTGAGGGATCTCCTCCCAGACCTGGACTAAAGCATCCGCCAACTCCTGGACAGTCTGTGGTGCAACGTGGCGTTGGTGGATGGAACGAGACATGATGTCCCAGATGTGCTCAATTGGATTCAGGTCTGGGGAACGGGCGGGCCATTCCATAGCATCAATGCCTTCCTCTTGCAGGAACTGCTGACACACTCCAGCCACATGAGGTCTAGCATTGTCTTGCATTAGGAGGAACCCAGGGCCAACCGCACCAGCATATGGTCTCACAGGGGGTCTGAGGATCTCATCTCGGTACCTAATGGCAGTCAGGCTACCTCTGGCGAGCACATGGAGGGCTGTGCGGCCCCCCAAAGAAATTCCACCCCACACCATGACTTGACTGACCCACCGCCAAACCGGTCATGCTGGAGGATGTTGCAGGCAGCAGAACGTTCTCCACGGCGTCTCCAGACTCTGTCACGTCTGTCACATGTGCTCAGTGTGAACCTGCTTCATCTGTGAAGAGCACAGGGCGCCAGTGGCGAATTTGCCAATCTTGGTGTTCTCTGGCAAATGCCAAACGTCCTGCACGGTGTTGGGCTGTAAGCACAACCCCCACCTGTGGACGTCGGGCCCTCATACCACCCTCATGGAGTCTGTTTCTGACCGTTTGAGCAGACACATGCACATTTGTGGCCTGCTGGAGGTCATTTTGCAGGGCTCTGGCAGTGCTAGTCCTGCTCCTCCTTGCACAAAGGCGGAGGTAGCGGTCCTGCTGCTGGGTTGTTGCCCTCCTACGGCCTCCTCCACATCTCCTGATGTACTGGCCTGTCTCCTGGTAGCGCCTCCATGCTCTGGACACTACGCTGACAGACACAGCAAACCTTCTTGCCACAGCTCGCATTGATGTGCCATCCTGGATGAGCTGCACTACCTGAGCAACTTATGTGGGTTGTAGACTCTGTCTCATGCTACCACTAGAGTGAAAGCACCGCCAGCATTCAAAAGTGACCAAAACATCAGCCAGGAAGCATAAGTACTGAGAAGTGGTCTGTGGTCACCACCTGCCGAACCACTCCTTTATTGGGGGTGTCTTGCTAATTGCCTATAATTTCCCCCTGTTGTCTATTTCCAATTGCACAACAGCATGTGAAATTTATTGTCAATCAGTGTTGCTTCCTAAGTGGACAGTTTGATTTCACAGAAGTGTGATTGACTTGGAGTTACATTGTGTTGTTTACGTGTTCCCTGCCTGTCAATCGTTTCTGTCATCCAATGTCTTGTCACGTCTCCTGTCTCTCAGACTTTTCTCTAAATGTTACCAAGTATAGGCCCTAACCATGACCAAGTCAATATCTTTTTTCCTTCCTAACTCAAATTGTTTTTCTTCATAATATATCCTATTGCCCTCAAATTCATGTCTGGACATTAAAGCCATCTGTTTTTTTCATTACTCCCCTCAAATCAGGGACTATTTAGACTTGGGAGAGCAGGTGGGTGCAATTAATGATCAGGTAGAACAGAAAACAGCGGTACCCCAGATTTAAATACCTCTGTCCTATTGGATAAGCTGTCAATATGGTCTGTGAAAGCGCCATATCAATGTATTCATATTCACGCCTCTGTGTTACATGGTAATGAACAAAACCCGTTTGAAGGTATTTTACTCTACATAGCACCACAGTGACCACAGGCATTCCTCTCTGTGTACGGCAAGCCACATGAGAATGACATTGAGAATTGAGAATGCCTATGACTTCTTTCACAATTACAGGGTATTGAACGTCCACACAATGGTAGTGGGTAACGAGAAAAAAAGTAATCAAAATCTGAATAAATGCATAAAAGCCGTCTTCCACTCGTCTCCCTCTTGGATACGCACCAGGTTGTAAGCGCTCCTGAGATCTAGTTTGGTGAAGAAGCGCGCCCCGTGCATTGACTCAATCGCTGTGGCTATGAGTGGTAGCGGGTAACGAGAAAAAAAGTAATCACAACCTGAATAAATGCATAAACATTGCATCTCCTCCAGATATACAGTTGAAGTCGGAAGTGTACATACACCTCAGCCTACTACATTTAAACTCCGTTTTTCATAATTCCTGACATTTAATCCTAGAAAAAATTCCCTGTCATAGGTCAGTTAGGATTAGAACTTTATTTTAAGAATGTGAAATGTCAGAATAATAGTAGAGAATGATTTATTTCAGCTTTTATTTATTTCATCACTTTCACAGTGGGTCAGAAGTTTACATACACTCAATTACTATTTGGTAGCATTGCCTAAATTGTTTAACTTGGGTCAAACGTTTTGGGTAGCCTTCCACAAGCTTCCCACAATAAGTTGGGTGAATTTTGGCCCATTCCTCCTGACAGAGCTGGTGTAACTGAGTGAGGGTGTAGGCCTCCTTGCTCACACACCCTTTTTCAGTTCTGCCCACACATTTTCTATAGTATTGAGGTCAAAGCTTTGTGATGGCCACTCCAAAACCTTGTCTTTGTTGTCCTTAAGCCATTTTGCCACAACTTTGGAAGTATGCTTGGGTCATTGTCCATTTGGAAGACCCATTTACGACCAAACTTTAACTTCCTGACTGATGTCTTAAACAGCGGTTGACATGCTTTGAAGTACGGTAATGGAATATTTAGACATTTTTTGTCACGAATTGCGCCATGCGCACGACCCTGATTTACCATTTCGGATAGTTTCTGGAACGCACGAACAAAACGCCGCTATTCGGATATAACAATGGATTATTTGGGACCAAACCAACATTTGTTATTGAAGTAGCAGTCCTGGGAGTGCATTCTGACGAAGACAACAAAAGGTAATAACATTTTTGTTATAGTAAATCTGATTTTGGTGAAGGCTAAACTTGCCGGGTGTCTAAATAGCTAGCCCATGATGGCTGGGCTATGTACTTAGAATATTGCAAAATGTGCTTTCACCAAAAAGCTATTTTAAAATCGGACATATCGAGTGCATAGAGGAGTTCTGTATCTATAATTCTTAAAATAATTGTTATGCTTTTTGTGAACGTTTATCATGAGTAAATTAGTAAATTGTTAGTAAATTCACCGGAAGTTTGCTAGTTCTGAACGTCACATGCTAATGTAAAAAGCTGTTTTTTGATATAAATATGAACTTGATTGAACAAAACATGCATGTATTGTATAACATAATGTCCTAGGTGTGTCATCTGATGAAGATCATCAAAGGTTAGTGCTGCATTTAGCTGTCTTCTGGGTTTTTGTGACATTATATGCTAGCTTGAAAAATGGGTGTCTGATTATTTCTGGCTGGGTACTCTGCTGACATAATCTAATGTTTTGCTTTCGCTGTAAAGCCTTTTTGCAATCGGACAGTGTGGTTAGATAAAGGAGAGTCTTGTCTTTAAAATGCTGTGAAATAGTCATATGTTTGAAAAATTGAAGTTTTTGTATTTTTGAGGAATTTGTAATTCGCGCCACGCCTATCATTGGATATTGGAGCAGGTGTTCCGCTAGCGGAACGTCTAGATGTAAGAGTTAAGATGTTGCTTCAAAATATCCACATAATTTCCCTTCCTCATGATGCCATCTATTTTGTGAAGTGCACCAGTCCCTCCTGCAGCAAAGCACCCCCACAACATGATGCTGCCACCTCGTGCTTCACGGTTTGGATGGTGTTCTTCGGCATGCAAGCCTCACCCTTTTTCCTCCCAACATAAGTTTTTTTGGCCAAGAATGAAGCAAAGCAGTTCTACACATACAACAACACAGTTACACATGGAATAAACAAAACTTACAGTCAATAATACAGTTGAAGAAAATCAATATACAGTGTGTGCAAATGAGGTAAGAAAAGCGAGATAAGGCAATAAATAGGCCATGGTGGCGAAGAAATTACAATATACCAATTAGACCCTAGAGTGATTGATGTGCAGAAGATGAATGTGCAAGAAGAGATACAGGGGTGTAAAGGAGTAGGATAAATAAATAAATAAATAAATACATAAATAGAGTATGGGGATGAGGTAGTTGGATGGGCTATTTACAGATGGCTATGTACAGGTGCAATGATCTGTGAGCTGCTCAGACAGCTGGTGCTTAAAGCTAGTGAGGGAGATATGAGTCTCCAGCTCCAGTAATTTTTGCAATTCATTCCAGTCATTGGCAGCTGAGAACTGGAAGGAAAGTGGCCAAAAGAGGAATTGGCTTTGGGGGTGACTAGAGAGATATGCCTGCTGGAGCGCGTGCTACGGGTGGGTGCTGCAATGGTGACCAGTGAGCTGAGATAAGGCGGGGCCTTACCTATCAGAGACTTGTAGATGACCTGAAGCCAGTGGGTTTGGCGACGAGTATGAAGCAAGGGCCAGCCAATGAGAGAGAGTACAGGTCGCAGAAGTGGGTTGTATATGGGTCTTTGGTGACAAAACAGATTGCACTGTGATAGACTGCATCCCATTTGTTGAGTAGAGTGTTGGGGGCTATTTTGTAAATGACATCGCCGAAGTTAAGGATCGGTAGGATAGTCAGTTTTACGAGGGTATGTTTGGCAGCATGAGTGAAGGATGCTTTGTTGCGATATAGGAAGCCGATTCTAGATTTAATTTTGGATTGGAGATGCTTAAAACCTGTTGGGGCTAGGGGGCAGTATTTGCACGACCGGATAAAAAACATACCCGATTTAAACTGATTACTACTCTTGCCCAGAAACGAGAATATGCATATAATTAGTAGATTTGGATAGAAAACACTCTAAAGTTTCTAAAACTGTTTGAATGGTGTCTGTGAGTATAACAGAACTCATATGGCAGGCCAAAACCTAAGAAGATTCCATACAGGAAGTGCCCTGTCTGACAATTTGTTGTCCTTCTGTTGCATCTCTATCGGAAATACAGCATCTGTGCTGTAACGTGACACTTTCTAAGGCTCCCATTGGCTCTCTAAAGCTGCCAGAAAGTGGAATGGGGTGTCTGCTGTCTCTGGGCGAAGAACAGCAGGAGCATTTGTGAGTGGTCACAGCCTGGGGACAGTGACACTGGAGATGCGCTTTCACGAGAATTCTCCATTTTTTTCTTTCAACCTTTGAATGAATACAACGTTGCCCGGTTGGAATATTATCGCTATTTTATGAGAAAAATCACATAAAAATGGATTTTAAACAGCGTTTGACATGCTTCTAAGTACGGTAATGGAATATTTTGAAATTTTTGGTCACGAAATGCGCTCGCGCATCACCCTTCGGATAGTGACCTGAACGCACGAACATAACGGAGCTATTTCAATATAACTATGGATTATTTGGAACCAAAACAACATTTGTTGTTGAAGTAGAAGCCCTGGGAGTGCATTCTGACGAAGAACAGCAAAGGTAATCCAATCTTTCTAATAGTAATTCTGAGTTTAGTGAGTCCCAAACTTGGTGAGTGTCAAAATAGCTAGCCGTGATGGCCGAGCTATGTACTCAGAATATTGCAAAATGTGCTTTCGCCGAAAAGCTATTTTAAAATCTGACACCGCGATTGCATATAGGAGTTCTGTATCTATAATTCTTAAAATAATTGTTATGTATTTTGTGAACGTTTATCATGAGTAATTTAGTAAATTCACCGGAGGTTTTCGGTGGGTATGCTAGTTCTGATCATCACATGCTAATGTAAAAAGCTGTTTTTTGATATAAATATGAACTTGATTGAAAAAAACATGCATGTATTGTATAACATAATGTCCTAGTTTAACGCCGGTCGTCAGGAATGGACCAAGGCGCAGCGGGTTGAGTGCTCATAATTAACTTTTTAATGAAAACACTTATACAAACAAAACAAAACGATGGACGACGAATACAGACTTGAAGGCAAACAACAGCAATTCAAGTGACAACCTCCCACAAATTACAAACACAAACACACCCTAATATATAGGACTCTCAATCAAAGGCAACTAGACAACACCTGCCTTCAATTGAGAGTCCACACCCCAATTAACTAAACATAGAAAACAGACTAACTAGAAAGAACATAGACTAACAGAGCAGTGACCAAAAAACCCCGGAATACATAAATCCACTACTCTCTACATAATACACACACCCCGAACCACATAAACCAAATACACTCTGCCACGTCCTGACCAGCCTACACTAACAAAATAACCCTCATACTGGTCAGAACTTGACACCTAGGAGTGTCATCTGATGAAGATCATCAAAGGTTGGTGCTGCATTTAGCTGTGGTTTTGGTTTTTTGTGACAAATATGCTTGCTTTGAAAATGGCTGTGTGATTATTTTTGGCAGGGTACTCTCCTGACATAATCTAATGTTTTGCTTTCGCTGTAAAGCCTTTTTCAAATTGGACAATGTGGAACGAGTTCTCTGCCATCTCGGCCCAGGGCACAAATGCCGCCCACTCCCCCGGCCAGGACCGCAGAAACCTACCCACATGCTGGTTCACACTCTCCACCTGCCCATTACTCTTGGGGTGAAACCCTGAATTAAGGCTGATCGAGACCCCAGACATTCCATGAACGCCTTCCAGACCCTAGACATGAACTGGGGACCCTGATCAGACATTATATCCTCAGGCACCCCGTAGTGCCAGAAGACGTGTGTAAACAAGGCCTCCGCAGTCTGTAGGGCCGTAGGGAGACCGGGCAGAGGGAAGTGACGACAGGACTTAGATCCACAATGACAAGGATCACGGTGTTACCCTGTGAGAGTGGAAGATCAGTAAGAAAATCCACCGGTAGGTGCGACCAAGGCCGCTGTGGAACGGGTAAGGGGTGTAATTTACCTCTGGGCAGGTGCCTAGGAGCCTTACACTGGGCGCACACCGAGCAGGAGGAAACATAAACCCTCACGTCCTTAGCCAAGGTAGGCCACCAGTACCTCCTGCTCAAATAGCGCACTGTCCGACCAATCCCAGGATAACGAGAGGAGGGTAATGTGTGAGGCCAATAGGTCAACCGGTCACGAACAGCAGACGGGACATACAGACGCCCAGCGGGACACTGGACGGGAGCGGGCTCTGCACGTAACGCCTGCTCTATGTCCGTGTCCAGCTCCCACACTACCGGCGCCACCAGGCAGGAGGCGGGGAGTATGGGAGTGGGATCCATGGGCCGCTCCTCTGTGTCATACAGCCGGGACAGTGCGTCTGGCTTTACGTTCTGGGAGCCTGGTCTGTTGGAAAGTATAAACACAAAGCGGGTGAAAAACATGGCCCACCATGCCTGGCGAGGGTTCAGTCTCCTCGCTGCCCGGATGTACTCCAGAATGCAGTGGTCAGTCCAGATGAGAAATGGGTGTCTAGCCCCCTCAAGGCAATGTCTCCACGCCTTCAAGGCGTTGACGACAGCCAACAGCTCCCGGTCCCCCACATCATAGTTTCGCTCCGCCGGGCTGAGCTTCTTCGAGAAGAAGACACAGGGGTGGAGCTTCGGTGGCGTACCCGAGCGCTGAGAGAGCACCGCTCCTATCCCAGCCTCAGACGCATCCACCTCCACAATGAACGCCAAAGAGGGATCCGGATGGGCCAGCACAGGAGCCGAGGTAAATAGAGCCCTCAGGTGACTAAAAGCCCTGTCCGCCTCAGCCAACCACTGCAAATGCACTGGTTCCCCTTCAGCAGTGAGGTAATGGGAGCCGCTACCTGACCAAAACCTCGGATAAACCTCCGGTAGTAGTTGGCAAACCCTAAGAACTGCTGCACCTTCTTTACCGTGGTGGGAGTCGGCCAATTACGCACGGCTGAATTGCGGTCACTCTCCATCTCCACCCCTGAGGTGGAAATGCGATACCCTAGGAAGGAGACAGATTGCTGGAAAAACAAGCATTTCTCAGCCTTGACGTACAGGTCATGCTCCAACAGGCGACCGAGCACCCTGCGCACCAGGAAGACATGCTTGGCGCGTGTAGCGGAGTATATCAGAATGTCATCAATATACACCACTACACCCTGCCCGTGCAGTTCCCTGAACATTTCGTCTACAAAGGCTTGGAAGACTGATGGCACATTCATCAACCCATACGACATGACAAGGTACTCATAGTGCCCTGAGGTGGTACTGAAAGCCGTCTTCCACTCGTATCCCTCTCGGATACGCACCAGGTTGTAAGCACTCCTGAGATATAGTTTGGTGAAGAAACGCGCCCCGTGCATTGACTCAAACGGTGTGGCTATGAGTGGTAGCGGGTAACTATACTTCACAGTGATCTGGTTCAGACCCCGATAGTCAATATTCGGGCACAGACCTCCGTCCTTCTTAACAAAAAATAAACTTGAGGAGATGGGTAAAGTGGAGGACCGAATGTTCCCCTGACGCAGGGATCCAGAGACATATGTTTCCATAGCCTCTGTCTCCGCCTGTGAGAGGGGATACACGTGACTCCTGGGAAGTGCAGCGTCTACCAGGAGATTTATTGCACAATTGCCCGGACGATGGGGTGGTAATTGAGTCGCCTTCATTTTTGAGAAGGTGAGAGTCAAATCGGCATATTCAGGGAGAATGCGCACGGTGGAGACCTGGTCTGGACTTTCCACCGTAGTAGCACCAAGGGAAACCCCTAAACACCTCCCCGAGCACTCCCGTGACCACCTCATGAGAGCTCTCTGTGGCCAAGAAACAGTGGGGTTATGACAAACTAACCAGGGTAGGCCTAGCACCACGGGAAATACAGGAGAATCAATAAGGAAGAGACAAATTATCTCCTTGTGCCCACCCTGCGTCACCATGCCCAGAGGAGCGGTGGCCTCCCTGATCAAACCTGACCCTAATGGCCGACTATCTAAGGCGTGAACGGGGAAGGGCACAGCCAGGGGAACAATGGGGATCGCTAAACTATGGGCGAACGATCTATCTATAAAGTTCCCAGCCGCGCCTGAATCGACTAGCTCCTTATGCTGGGAATGCGGGGAAAACTCAGAAAAAGCGACATAGACAAACATATGAGCAACAGAGGGCTCTAGGTGAGAATGGTGCCGGCTCACCTGGCCTGCTGCCTCGATCCCCAGAGGAACCAACCTGGCACCGACCAGCAGTGTGACCTCTGCGGCCACAGATGGTGCACGAGCTGGAACCCCCTCTGGTCTCCCTGTGCACCACCCCTTCCAGCTCCATAGGTATCGGAGAGGGGGTGTGGGGGGATGGAACCACCAGACCCCGAACTGAACATCCGCGGGTAACCAGCAGGTTGTCCATCCGGATGGACAGGTCCACCAGCTGGTCAATCGTGAGGGGGGTGTCTCTGCAGGCCAACTCCCGACGGACATCCTCGCGCAGACTGCAGTGGTAATGGTCGATCAGGGCCCTGTCGCTTCATCCCGCGCCGGCAGCCAGGGTCCTAAACTCCAGGGCGAACTCCTGGGCGCTCCTCGTCTCCTGCCTCAGATGGAAGAGGCGCTCACCCGCCGCTCTACCCTCGGGCGGGTGGTCGAAGACTGCCCGGAAACGGCGGGTGAACTCCTCAAACTGGTCCAACGCCGCATCTCCCTCTCTCCATACGGCGTTGGCCCACTCCAGGGCTTTCCCGATGAGGCACGAGACGAGGGCTGACACCCTCTCACGGCCCAACGGAGCCAGGTGGACGGTGGCCAGGTATAGGTCCAGTTGTAAAAGAAACCCTTGGCAGTTCGCAGCATTCCCATTGTATTCCTGGGGCAGGGAGAGACAAATCCCACTGGGATCAGGATGAAGAGGGGCACTCAGTGGAGACCCTGGTTGTGCTGGTGGAGGCGCTGGAAGAACTCCCTGTCTCTCCCAGCGGTCCATTGTCTGGACAACACGGTCCATGGCGGTGCCAAGATGTTGGAGCATTGCTCTGTGCTCCCGGACGCGCTCCTCCACCCCTATACCCGGGGTACTTGCTCCTGCTGACTCCATAGTTTTGGTCCTTAATTCTGGCGGCAGAGAAGTCAGGCGCAGGAGAGCGGAAACTGATTTACAACGGTTGTGTTTAATAACCATAAACCACCGTCAACAGAACAATACAATAAATGGCTCAAACAAAACCCGGTAAAATACCAGCATACCGTGCACAAGCACTACAACAAACAATTACGGACAAGGACATGGGGGGGAACAGAGGGTTAAATACACAACATGTAATTGATGGAATTGGAACCAGGTGTGATGGAAGACAAGACAAAACCAATGGAAAATGAAAAGTGGATCGGCGATGGCTAGAAGGTCGGTGACGTCGACCGCCGAACGCCGCCCGAACAAGGAGAGGGACCAACTTCGGCGGAAGTCGTGACAGTTATGACGGCTGCGTGTTCCCATGGTGATTATACTTTCGTACTATTGTTTGTACAGATGAACATGGTACCTTCAGGCGTTTGGAAATTGCTCCCAAGGATGAACCAAACTTGTGGAGGTCTACACATTTTTTTCAGAGGTCTTGGCTGATTTCTTTTGATTTTCCCATGATGTCACGCAAAGAGGCACTGAGTTTGAAGGTAGGCCTTGAAATACATCCACAGGTACACCTCCAATTGACTCAAATTATGTCATTTAGCCTATCAGAAGCTTCTAAAGCCATGACATCATTTTCTGGAATTTTCCAAGCTGTTTAAAGGCACAGTCAACTTAGTGTATGTAAACTTCTGACCCACTGGAATTGTGATACAGTGAATTATAAGTGAAATAATCTGTCTGTAAACAATTGTCGGAAAAATTACTTGTGTCATGCATAAAGTCGATGTCCTAACCGACTTGTCAAAACTATAGTTTGTTAACAAAACATTTGTGGAGTGGTTGAAAAACGATTTTAATGACTCCAACCTAAGTGTATTGAAACTTCCTACTTCAACTGTATGTCCCAAATGGTACCCTATGTCCTATGTAGTGCACTACTTTTGATAGGGCTCGGTTCAATCATAGTGCACTAAATAGGCAATAGGGTGTCATGTGGGACGTGGCCCAGGACAGTATAGTCTCTGTTGAGATGCATACAGCAGCCTGTCAGGCAGCGAGCAGGGTAAATAAGAAATGCTCCGAACGATGTGGAAATAAATAGTCAGACATGGGATAGAATCATTATCTAATGCAAAGTGAGCACCTGTCCAAAATCCAATGGTGGAGCAGCACTCATTTATTTTAATGGCGCACAACCATGTTTAATATCAAAATAAAGCAGGGGGAGATTGAATAAAGTAGGGGGATTGAATAAAGTCGGGGGAGATTGAATAAAGCAGGGGGAGATTGAATAAAGTAGGGGTAGATTGAATAAAGTAGGGAGATATTGAATAAAGCAGGGGGATATTAAATAAAGTAGAGGGATATTGAATAAAGCAGGGGGATATTGCATAAAGTAGGGGTAGATTGAATAAAGTAGGGGGAGATTGAAACTGGAACAGAGCAAGCAGTAACCGACTCCCTGCTTTCGTTTAAGACAAGTGTCAGCGATTGCTAGGAGTGGTGGTAGGAGTCAGGCGCAGAGAGCAGAGGTAAGGAAAAAATGTGTTTATTCCTTAAGTACGATAACGGTCGACGCCAACACAACCGGCGTGAATAACGAAGTGCCAAATGCAATGGGTCCACAGTTCGCACAGAAAATAACACATGCAGATCGCCAGCACATCCAACAAAAAAGCACTCTGACGAAAATAATCCCGCACAAACCTGGGCGGGCTAAACAGGTTTAAATAACCATAAATCAAGAGACACAAATAAGGAACAGGTGCAAACAATAAGACATACAAACCGAAAAGGAAAAAGGGATCAGCGGCGGCTAGTAGGCCGGCGACGACGACCGCCGAGCGCCGCCCGAGCAGGCAGGGGAGCCACTTTCGGTGGGATTCGTGACAACAAGTGTGGAGAATATGGTGAGCATTGATTCTCACTGTTTTGTAAGTGTGTGTGTGTGTGTGTTCTAAGAAAGACTGATAAGCCCCCAACATTTACACTAATGAATTAACCTATCAGAGTGTACTCTCGTCACAAAACATATAAAATCAGCAAAAAAAGAAATGTCCTCTCACTGTCAAAAAAAAGAAACGTCCTCTCACTGTCAAAAAAAGGTCATAAAATAAACTGCGTTTATTTTCAGCAAACTTAACATGTGTAAATATTTGTATGACCATAACAAGATTCAACAACTGAGACATAAACTGAACAAGTTCTGCAGACATGTGACCAACACAAATGGAATAATGTGTCCCTGAACAAAAGCGGGGTTAAAATCAAAAGCAACAGTCAGTATCTGGTGTGGCCACCAGCTGCATTACGTACTGCAGTGCATCTCCTCCTCATGGACTGCACTAGGTTTTCCAGTTCTTGCTGTGATATGTTAACCCACTCTTCCACCAAGGCACCAGCAAGTTCCTGGACATTTCTGGGGGGAATGGCCCTAGCCCTCACCATCCGATCCAACAGGTCCCAGATGTGCTCAATGGGATTGAGATCTGGGCTCTTCGCTGGACATGGCAGAACACTGACATTCCTGTCTTGCAGGAAATCACACACAGAATGAGCAGTATGGCTCGTGGCGTTGTGATGCTGAAGGGTCATGTCAGGATGAGCCTGCAGGAAGGGTACTACATGAGGGAGGAGGATGTCTTCCCATTAATGCACAGCGTTAAGATTGCCTGCAATGACAACAAGCTCTGTCCGATGATGCTGTCACACACTGACACAGACCATGACGGACCCTCCCCTCCAAATCGATCCCGCTCCAGAGTACAGGCCTCGGTGTAACGCTCATTCCTTCGACGATTAACGCGAATCCGACCAACACCCCTGGTGAGACAAAACCGCGACACATCAGTGTCTTTTTGCCAGTCCTGTCTTGTCCAGCGATGGTGGGTTTGTGCCCATGGGCAAAGTTGTTGCCGGTGATGTCTGGTGAGGACCTGCCTTACAACAGGCCTACAAACCCTCAGTCCAGCCTCTCTCAGTCTATTGCGGACAGTCTGAGCACTGATGGAGGGATTGAGCATTCCTTGTGTAACTCGGGCAGGTGTTGTTGCCATCCTGTACCTGTCCCGCAGGTGTGATGTTTGGATGTACCGATCCTCTGCAGGTGTTGTTACACGTGGTCTGCCACTGCGAGGATGATCAGCTGTCCGTCCTGTCTCCCTGTAGTGCTGTCTTAGGCGTCTCACAGTCCTGATACCAAGGAGTGTTGTCCTGGATCTAGGATGAGATGTTCCATCATGGGTGACAGAAGCCTCCACAACAACACCGCGATCTACCACAACTGCATCATGCATCAGAGGCAGTCACTGGCTCAGTTTACATGTCAGTCCGTGTCCACCTGAGCTCCAGTCCGGTTACACAGGTCGTTGAGGTCCGGCCAGTCTGACCAGACTACAAAGACCGCGGCACGAGTCTCCAATTTTCCATTGGCCTTCCTCCTGAAGCCCAGGAAGTGGTCCTCAGTGTCCATGGCCAGTGGAACCTTCCTCCTCCGTAGGTTAAGAAGGAGGGAGGCTCTGACTAACTCCCTAACTGTCACATCATCACTGTTGAGCATGTTCAACAGGTGAGTCAGTTTGGTAGCAGTGTAAATACACTCAATATTTGGGACACTTAAACCCCCCTGTCTTTGACTAAGGAAGACGACGCCACGTGTGGTATGGGTTTAACCATAGACACTTTTTTACCACTTCAACAGTTTTGTTATTAATTTCCCCCAGAAACTTATGTGGGATATGCACATTTGCAAACAGATGTTGAATCTTTGCTAGGACCACCTCTCTCACGGCCTCTAGCTTCATGACCACAGGCAGAGAGTAAGTGTCAATCATATCAAGCCTGGATGAATACTGATGGACAAGCTCCTCAACTTGTTCCCCCCACTCGCCAGCAACATTAAACTTATGTCCAAGATAACTAACTAGGCAAAAAAAGAAATGTCCCTTTTTCAGGATCCTGTCTTTCAAAGATAATTTGTAAAAATCCAAATAACTTCACAGATCTTTATTGTAAAGGGTTTAAACACTGTTTCCCATGCTTGTTCAATGAACCATAAACAATTAATGAACATGCACCTGTGGAACCGTTGTTAAGACACTAACAGCTTACAGACGGTAGGCAATTAAGGTCACAGTTTGGAAAACGTAGGACACTAAACAAATGCAGCTACTGCAACACTGGAATGGCCTGAGGCTGCAGGGGAAACTTGCTGCTCTGGACTTTGCTGACAAATGTCTCCCATTCCATGTACTAGAAAGATGCCGTTGGCGAGGAAATTCTCACCTTTTGGCGAAGCTACAATCTAGCACTCTGGTACCCTGCAAACCATGACACATTATGTATTTTACAATTATATTTTTATTTAACCTTTATTCAACTAGACAAGTCAGGTAAATAAGATCAAATTCTTATTTACAATGATGGCCTAACCCGGCCAAACCCTCCCCTAACCCCAATGGACTCCATTACATGAGTCAAATGGGCTTCCCGAGTGGTGCAGTGGTCTAAGACACTGCATCTCAGTGCAAAAGGCGCCACTGCAGTACCTGGTTGAATCCAGGCTGCATCACTTCCAGCTGTGATTGGGAGCCCCATAGGGTGGTGCACAGTTGGCCCAGCATTGCCAGGGGTAGGTTGTCATTGTAAAAAATAAAAATGTTCTTAACTGTTCTTGCCCATGTTGTGAATGACTGCTGTTCATACAATGACTTGTACAGTGCTAGACATGACCACCTTGTTGACCTGATAGCCTGATAACAGCACACATGCATTAACAGTGTGTGTAAGGGGAAGCTAGTTTGATGTTGATGATGCTGTGTGGGGACAAGGGGGACATGGCTGAGGCCATTCTATTCCCCCCCACCTCACTTCACCAGGGCCGATCCACCGAATCCAATTCAACTATTACCGATTTACAGTTGCCAAAGGGGATTTGGAGAAGTATATGTTCAACATCTGTAACAAACAGAACCAAGAACCCTGAATATCTTGTCTCTGCTTCTCCAGACCCTGTCTCTGAATATCTTAATGTACACTATTCAGGAAGCAGAGTGTAGACAGACTGGCTGGTAAATGAAGAGAAGATAGAAACAACCTGCCAACTTGGGAGAGAGAGAGGAGGTGGAGGAGGAGGATGAGAGTCAGGGGACAAAGACATGCTAAAACATCTTTTTTTTAATCTATCATTATAACAACAATGGATTGATGGAAACATGGAGAGGCATGGAGACCATTGCCAGTTCCAAGGCCAGAGAGATAGCTATCATCCTGGGACAAAATCTAATGTGGCCCTCCCCCTGCTTGGAGTCTCTAAAACAGCTTTATCAGAGCCCTGCTGTCTGCTTCTGTAGGAGACCATATGCAGGATAGGGCACTGTCATGTTCACTCACTGTAGAGGGGAAAACACTGACCAACCAAACACACACACACACACACACACACACACACACACACACACACACACACACACACACACACACACACACACACACACACACACACACACACACACACACACACACACAGACAAACTGTGCAACAAACCAACACACACACACACACACACACACACAACAAACTGTACAAAAAGCACAGTTTTCGTATCACACACACACGCACGGATACACACACACACACACATTGTTAATATCATCACATACAAAATTAAATCAAATGCACTGCTGACCAGTAACACATAACCTATATAGAACAGGGGGGAAGCAGACAGTGGCTGTGCTAATGTGTGTCTGTGTGCATGCGTGCGTGTGTGTGTGTGTAACGTCTTTATCTGAAAAGAAGAGAGTGTATTACAAAGATGTGACCATGTCACAGTTTAGTAAGTTTCAAGTCTTAACCTTCAAGTCTCAAGTACCAGAGCTCAAGTCAAGTCCCTAAATGTGGGTTTTGTGTCCCCAAGTCAATGGTTAATTGTTTTACACCACTTTCAATTCACTAGGTCTAGTAGTACATAGACCTACATAATACACTTCCCAGATCAGGAAATAAAGGTTTTTTGAATCATCAATACGAATATGAAGGCAATCCAAATTATGATTTACAGTTAGTGTTTCTAGTACAGTTTGACTGACATTGTGCAATCTCCAAGTGTTTTCCCCCTGTCCAGTACATGGGTGTTGAGAGGCCTGTGGTTGGCTAAGAATAAACATTCCCCAAAACTTTTGCTTAGAGTGACAAGTGTGGAAAATATAGTACAGTGCACACTAATATAGAACAGTTGTCAATAACATAGAACAGTGCTCTATAATATAGGACAGTGCTATATAATATAGGACAGTGCTCTTTAACATAGAACAGTGGTTTATAATATAGAACACTATAATATAGGACAGTGCTCTATAATATAGAACAGTGGGCTATAACATAGAACAGTGCTCTATAATATAGGACAGTGCTATATAATATAGGACAGTGCTCTTTAACATAGAACAGTGGTTTATAATATAGAACACTATAATATAGGACAGTGCTCTATAATATAGGACAGTGGTCTATAATATAGGACAGTGCTCTATAATATAGGACAGTGCTCTATAATATAGAACAGTGCTGTATCATATAGGACAGTGCTCTATAATATAGGACAGTGGTCTATAATATAGAACAGTGCTCTATAATATAGAACAGTGGTCTATAACATAGAACAGTGCTCTATAATATAGGACAGTGCTATATAATATAGGACAGTGCTCTATAACATAGGACAGTGCTCTTTAATATAGACCAGTGCTCTATAATATGGAACAGTGGTCTATAATATAGGACAGTGCTATATAATATAGGACAGTGCTCTATAATATAGGAAAATGGTCTATAATATAGGACAGTGGTATTTAATATAGAACAGTGGTATATCACATAGAACAGTGCTCTATAATATAGAACAGTGGTCTACAACATAGAACAGTGCTCTATAATATAGGACAGTGCTATATTATATATGACAGTGCTGTATAATATAGGACAGTGCTCTTTAATATAGACAGTGCTCTATAATATAGGACAGTGGTCTATAATATAGGACAGTGCTGTATAATATAGGACAATGGTCTATAATATATGAGTGCCCGTTAATATAGAACAGTGCTATATAATATAGGACAGTGCTCTATAATATAGGACAGTGCTCTTTAATATAGACCAGTGCTCTATAATATAGAACAGTGGTCTATAATATAGGACAGTGCTATATAATATAGGACAGTGCTCTATAATATAGGACAATGGTCTATAATATAGGACAGTGGTATTTAATATAGAACAGTGGTATATCACATAGAACAGTGCTCTATAATATAGAACAATGGTCTACAACATAGAACAGTGCTCTATAATATAGGACAGTGCTATATTATATATGACAGTGCTGTATAATATAGGACAGTGCTCTTTAATATAGACAAGTGCTCTATAATATAGGACAGTGGTCTATAATATAGGACAGTGCTATATAATATAGGACAGTGCTGTATAATATAGGACAAGGGTCTATAATATAGAACAGTGCTCTATAATATAGGACAGTGCTCTATAATATAGGATAATGGTCTATAATATATGACAGTGCTCGTTAGTATAGAACAGTGCTATATAATATAGGACAGTGCTCTATAATATAGAACAGTGGCATATAATATATGACCGTGCTCTTTAAAATAGAAATGTGGTTTATAATATAGAACAGTCTATAATATAGGACAGAGCTCTATAATATAGAACAGTGGTCTATAACATAGAACAGTGCTCTATAATATAGGACAGTGCTCTATAATATAGGACAGTGCTATATAAAATAGGACAGTGCTCTATAATATACGACAATGGTCTATAATATAGGACAGTGCTCTTTAATATAGAACAGTGCTCTATAATATAGAACACTGGTATATAATGTAGGACCGTTCTCTTTAACATAGAACAGTGGTTTATGATATAGAACACTCTATAATATAGGACAGTGCTCTATAATATAGGACAGTGCTCTATAATATAGAACAGTGGTATATAATATAGAACAGTGATCTATAATATAGGACAGTGATCTTTAATATAGAACAGTGCTCTATAATATAGAACAGTGGTCTATAATATTGGACAGTGCTATATAAAATAGGACAGTGCTCTATAATATAGGACAATGGTCTATAATATAGGACAGTGCTCTTTAATATCCGCTCATCCGCTCTCTCCACTGGCTTCCAGTTGAAGCTCGCATCTGCTACAAGACCATGGTGATTGCCTACGGAGCTGTGAAGGGAACGGCACCTCCATACCTTCAGGCTCTGATCAGGCCCTACACCCAAACAAGGGCACTGCGTTCATCCACCTCTGGCCTGCTGGCCCCCCTAACTCTGAGGAAGCACAGTTCCCGCTCAGCCCAGTCAAAACTGTTCGCTGCTCTGGCACCCCAATGGTGGAACAAGCTCCCTCACGACGCCAGGACAGCGGAGTCAATCACCACCTTCCGGAGACACCTGAAACCCCAACTCTTTAAGGAATACCTAGGATAGGATAAAGTAATCCTTCTAACCCCCCCCCCCCCCCCCTTAAAAGATTTAGATGCACTATTGTAAAGTGGTTGTTCCACTGGATATCATAAGGTGAATGCACCAATTTGTAAGTCGCTCTGGATAAGAGCGTCTGCTAAATGACTTAAATGTAAATGTAAATGTAAATATATAACAGTCCTCTATAATATAGGACAGTGCTCTATAATATAGAACAGTGGTATATAATACAGGACAGTTC
The DNA here is from genome assembly GCF_965601325.2 of Salmo salar. Taxonomy (NCBI): domain Eukaryota; kingdom Metazoa; phylum Chordata; class Actinopteri; order Salmoniformes; family Salmonidae; genus Salmo; species Salmo salar. The sequence continues at coordinate 101,856,256 of NC_138291.1, forward strand.
TCTTTAACATAGAACAGTGGTTTATAATATAGAACACTATAATATAGGACAGTGCTCTATAATATAGGACAGTGCTCTATAATATAGGACAATGGTCTATAATATAGAACAGTGCTCTATAATATAGGACAGTGCTCTATAATATAGGACAGTGCCTTATAATATAGAACAGTGCTCTATAATATAGAACAGTGGTCTATAACATAGAACAGTGCTCTATAGTATAGGACAGTGCTATATAATATAGGACAGTGTTCTATAACATAGGACAGTGCTCTTTAATATAGAACAGTGCTATATAATATAGAACAGTGGTCTACAACATAGAACACTCTATAATACAGGACAATGGTCTATAATTTAGGACAGTGATCTTTAATATAGAACAGTGGTATATAATATAGAACAGTGGTCTAATACATAGAACAGTGCTCTATAATATAGGAAAGTGCTATATAATATAGGACAGTACTCTTTAATATAGGACAGTGCTCTTCAATATAGGACAGTGCTCTATAATATAGGACAATGGTCTAAAATATAGAACAGTGCTCTATAATATAGGACAGTGCTATATAATATACGACAGTGCTCTATAATATAGGACAATGGTCTATAATATAGGACAGTGCTCATTAATATAGAACAGTGCTATTTAATATAGGACAGTGCTCTATAATATAGAACAGTTGTATATAATATAGGACAGTGCTCTTTAATATAGAACAGTGGTTTATAATATAGAACAGTGCTCTATAATATAGGACAGTGCTCTATAATATAGAACATTGGTATATAATATAGGACAGTGCACTTTAATATAGAACTGTGGTTTATAATATAGAACATTATAATATAGGACAGTGCTCTATAATATGGAACAGTGCTCTATAATATAGGACAGTGCTTTATAATATAGAACATTGGTTTATAATATAGGACAGTGCTCTTTATTATAGAACAGTGGTTTATAATATAGAACACTATAATATAGGACAATGCTCTATAATATAGGATGGTGCTCTATTTTTCCCCTGGCACAGCGGCGCTAGGCAGAAAATAATTTAACGGTCAATTCCCATATAACCCAATGCGAGAGGAACAGCAGAGGAAGGTGGTGCTACTCTTTTGTGAAATCCAAGTCTCTACAGCTCTAGTCCAAGTCTCTAGTATTACCGCTCTAGTACAACGCTACTCATGTTTTGATTATCTTCATGTTTGTTATTATTAAACCCACCTTTTACACCTGCTTCCTGACTCCCTGTGTATACTTTACATAGATGCTCTAGTCCAAATTAAATCCCTACTCATAGATGCTCTAGTCCAAGTTAAGTCCCTAGTCATAGATGCTCCAGTCCAAGTCAAGTGTTTTTTATTTTTGTGACTTGTGTCCAAGTCACGTGACTCGAGTCCACATCTCTGGTGTGTGTCTGTCTGTCTCTCTGTGCATATTTGATTGTCTGCCTGTACTTGCCAAACTGTTCTTTTCTCTTGTCTGGGGGTCCTTTCATGTTTAGAAGTTGCTATGTCTCTCTCTGTCACGCTACCAATCCAGCCTCTCACACAGACACACACCAACACACCAACACACACACTGTGTTCTCCAAACAGTCTGTCATCTCCCATTAGGTGATATGTGCCTGCACTGCACTTTCCCTACAATCTGGGAACACATACAGACAGTCTACAATCTGGGAACACACACAGACAGTCTACACTTTCCCTAACATCTGGGAACCCACCTCCACCCGCCACACTCTCTTTGCTACAACAGTATTTTGGTTAATTAGCAAATGGGACTGCAGGGGGGAGTACATTTAGTATGCGTTCAGGAGTATATTTAGTATGCATTCTGGAGGACATTTAGTATGCGTTCAGGAGGACATTTAGTATGCGTTCAGGGGGACATTTAGTAAGCGTTCAGGAGGACATTTGGTATGCGTTCAGGAGGACATTTGGTATGCGTTCAGGAGGACATTTAGTATGCGTTCAGGAGGACATCTAGTACGCATTCAGGAGGACATCTAGTACGTGTTCAGGAGGACATTTAGTACGCGTTCAGGAGTACATTTATTATGCGTTCAGGAGGACATTTACTATGCGTTCAGGAGGACATTTAGTATGTGTTCAGGAGGACATTTAGTATGTGTTCAGGAGGACATTTAGTATGCGTTCAGGAGTACATTTAGTATGCGTTCAGGAGTACATTTAGTATGTGTTCAGGAGTACATTTAGTTTGCGTTCAGGAGTAGATTTAGTATGCGTTCAGGAGTACATTTAGTATGCGTTCAGGAGGACATTTAGTATGCGTTCAGGAGGACATTTAGTATGCGTTCAGGAGGACATTTAGTATGTGTTCAGGAGGACATTTAGTATGTGTTCAGGAGGACATTTAGTATGCATTCAGGCCGGGAAGGAAAACATAGCTTTGTCTGCTTAACCCTCCTATTATGTGTTTCTGTCAATTTGACCCATTTCCACATTTGAGTTGTCTAAAATACTAGTTAACCTCTCTTTGAACCCAACTTCAAAATGTGGACACTGATGTGTTGTGGAATGTCTGTGTAGATTTTGTATACAACATGATGTTGTGGGTCATTTTGACCAGGAGGCTTTCATGTGTATAGATATTTGCACTGGTCCAAAATAAGAAAGTGCCTTTGAAATATTTTGATTTGACTGGTTCTGGTTGCACTTTTATAATTATGTTTGGGTGAAAATGAGCTTTCCCAAGCTTCTCCTTCGCAGTGAGCAGCAGATCTCTGACACAGACAATCCAAAATGAGCTCCAAACAGAAAATGCTTGTTTGTGAGAAACAAATAATTCATTCTTAAATATTGAGTTTTTAAAATCAAACGTTCTTGTTATTTCTTCTTTCTGAAAGGTCTGACAAGACAAAATAAAGTTTTGGATGTTTTTACTTGAATCTTTGTCTGTCTTGAGTGTGTTTAAACTGTGCGGGTAATTTCTTTCTCCAGCAAAGCACAAGGGTTAATTAAAATCTTCTATTCAAAGTGGGTGTGTGGTCTCTGTGTATTTATCCACCAGGTGGTATGGCACACCATGCAGTATCTGTATTTATCCACCAGGTGGTAAGGTACACCATGCATGAAGAAGTGAGGACGAGGCACACACACATTCACACAGGCTTCAGTTTACAATCTGGAGATGTCAAAACAGCTGGCAGTGTGCCAGGGTGGATCCCACGTTCCGTCTGTAAGAACCACCACTCACAGTCTCCAACTAGTCAGCCTACAGTAGTCTTCAGATTATAGTGATTCAACAAACAGTACTCTTCAGATTATAGTGATTCAACAAACAGTACTCTTCAGATTATAGTGATTCAACAAACAGTACTCTTCAGATTATGGTGATTCAACAAACAGTGCACTTCAGATTATAGGGCTTCAACAAACTGTACTCTTCAGATTATAGTGATTCAACAAACAGTACTCTTCAGATTATAGTGATTCAACAAACAGTACTCTTCAGATTATAGTGATTCAACAAACAGTACTCTTCAGATTATAGTGATTCAACAAACAGTACTCTTCAGATTATAGTGATTCAACAAACAGTACTCTTCAGAATATAGGGGTTACCATTAAATCAATCCATATGAATCCATATCAATCCAAGTGGGCTCTCCTCTCTAGACAGACAACTATCTTCATAACATGGAAATGACTTGCACCCCCTATGCCCACTCATATTCCACCTCCTCCCTCCATCCATTGCTCTCTCTCTTCCTCCCCTTGTCTCTCTCCCTCTCTCTCGCTGCCTTCCTCTTTCCCTCCCCGTATTACCATTGACTACCCTCTTTCTACCTCTCTGTCACTCTCTCTCTCCCTCCCTCATATCCTACTGTATGTCCTCATTTTCTGGCAACTGATTAGCAAGTGTGGGAAGGGATAGAGCCGTAGAGTGAGAGGCGGGGAGGAAAGGAAAGCATCAAAGACTGGGTACGTTCACAGCTATCTCTCTCTCTGCTGTCTCCTCCTTCCTCCCTCCCCTCTCTCTCCCTGTTCTCTTTCTCTCTCCCTGTTCCCTCTCTCTCTCTCTCTCTCTCTCTCTCTCTCTCTCTCTCTCTCTCTCTTTATTTCACTGTTCTCTCTACCGCTCTCTCTCCCTCCCTCGCCCACTCGGATGTGACGTTGTCTATTCAACACTGTCACCACCAAAGCTTCTGAATTACGTATTTCCTAATAGTGACTACTGTCATTCACACTACCCTATACACAGTTCCCAGCTCTCACAGTCTCACGTCAGAATTAGAGGTTCATCCATGTTTCTCAAACATCACATTTTGAAGTGTTTAAGGTTAAATGTAGGATTTAACTCTGTTTAAGATTAGGATTAAATTCAGGCATTGACTCCAAATTGTTAAGGTTAGGCAATAATTCTGAATGGATAAGGTAAAGGTTAAGGTAAGGGTTAAGGTAAGGGATAAGGTAAGGGTTAAGGTAAGGATTCAGGTAAGGGATAAGGTAAGGGTTAAGGTAAGGGATAAGGTAAGGTTTAAGGTAAGGGTTAAGGTAAGGGATAAGGTAAGGGTTAAGGTAAGGGATAAGGTAAGGGATAAGGTAAGGGTTAATGTAAGGGATAAGGTATGGGTTAAGGTAAGGGATAAGGTAAGGGTTAAGGTTTCTATCGCTGGATTAAAAGTTGCAACCTTCTGAATTAGATGGAGATGCTTCCGCCCATCTGCCATCCCCGTCCACAACGCCCTAGCAAAACCCAAAACTACTGGAAGGTAACAGCGCTCACTTTTTCCCCTAGTGGCCGGTTTCCACGTCATCTCCCGAAGTCCTCAGACATTGATGGATGTCGAATACTGACTTGTATCACGGGTGACCTGGCTGATTCACAGTGAGCGACCGACCATGCTGCGCTCTGCTGATTACGCTTGACCGCTTTAGCGTACAGTACATCCATGTTGAAACACGGCTGTAATAAGGTACGCACACATTACTCTCTCTCATCGACAAATACAACTTACAAATGTGACCTGGACAGTACAGTAGCTCACAACACAGCACTATACTTCTACAAATATCTAGAAAATCTACAAATATCTACAAAATCTACAAATATCTAGAAAATCTACAAATATCTTCCTTCTTCTTACATCTACAAATAGAAAATAATATGTGTGACCGACTCCCACAGAGAAAATGACAATTGAACATCTTTCCACTTTCCAAATTCCACACTTTAGCTTTAAATAGTTAAAGAGATTGGAGATGTTTACATTTTGATCCTAGTAGACAACTGGACAGTTAGAATGATGCATGATGCATTGGTCGACAAGCACCCAGGCCAGTTTGGCATTACAGCAACGCCTCTCAGTAAAGACGCTGCCAAGTGGGACAAGACACAGCACTGTCTAATTACATTTACATTACATTTACATTAATTACATGGTGACAGAATGAAACATACACACATGCATGCAGTCACATATACAGTTGAAGTTGGAAGTTTACATACACCTTAGCCAAATACATTTAAACTCAGTTTTCCACAATTGTTGACATTTAATCCTACAAAAAATTCCCTGTTTTATGTCAGTTAGGATTACCACTTTATTTTAAGAATGTGAAATGTCAGAATAACAGTAGAGAGAATTTTTTATTTCAGCTTTTATTTATTTAATCAAATTCCCAGTGGGTCAGAAGTTTACATATACTCAATTAGTATTTGGTAGCATTGCCTTTAAATTGTTTAACTTGGGTCAAACATCTTGGGTAGCCTTCCACAAGCTTCCCACAATAAGTTGGGTGAATTTCGGCCCATTCCTCCTGACAGAGCTGGTGTAACTGAGTCAGGTTTGTAGACCTCCTTGCTCGCACACGCTTTTTCAGTTCTGCCAACACATTTTCTATAATATTGAGGTCAGGGCTTTGTGATGGCCACTCCAAAACCTTGACTTTGTTGTCCTTAAGCCATTTTGCCACAACTTTGGAAGTATGCTTGGGGTCATTGTCCATTTGGAAGACCAATTGGCGACCAAGCTTTAACTTCCTGACTGATGTCTTCAGATGCTGCTTCAATATATCCACACCACTTTCCTGCCTCATGAAGCCATCTATTTTGTGAAGTGCACCAGTCCCTCCTGCAGCAAAGCACCCCCACATGATGCTGCCACCCCAAGCTTTATGGTTGGGATGGTGTTATTGGGCATGCAAGCCTCCCTCTTTTTCTTCCAAACATAATGATGGTCATTATGGCCAAACAGTTTTAATTTAGTTTTTGGACATTTCTCCAAAAATAACGATCTTTGTCCCCATGTGCAGTTGCAAACAGTAGTCTGGCTTTTTTATGGCGGTTTTGGAGCAGTGGCTTCTTCCTTGCTGAGCGGACTTTCAGGTTATGTCGATATAGGACTCGTTTTACTGTGGATATAGATACATTTGTACCTGTTTCCTCCAGCATCTTCACAAGGTTCTTTGCTGTTGTTCTGGGATTGATTTGCACTTTCGCAGCAAAGTACCTTCATCTCTAGTAGACAGAACGCGTCTCCTTCCTGAGCGGTATGAAGGCTGCGTGGTCCCATGGTGATTATACTTGCGTACTATTGTTTGTACAGATGAACGTGGTGCCTTCAGGCGTTTTGAAATTGCTCCCAAGGATGAACCAGGTATTTGGTCTTGGCTGATTTCTTTTGATTTTCCCATGATGTCAAGCAAAGAGGCACTGAGTTTGAAAGTAGGCCTCGAAATACATCCACAGGAACGCCTCCAATTGACTCAAATGATGTCAATTAGCCTATCAGAAGCTTCTAAAGCCATGACATCATTTTCTGGAATTTTCCAAGCTGTTTAAAGGCACAGTCAACTTAGTGTATGTAAACTTCTGACCCACTGGAATTGTGATACAATGAATTATAAACTAAATATTCTGTCTGTAAACAATTGTTGGAAAAGTTACTTGTGTCTTGCGCAAAGTAGATGTCCTAACCAACTTGCCAAAACTATAGTTTGTTAATAATACATTTGTGGAGCGGTTGAAAAAGGATTTTGAATGACTCAAACCTAATTGTATGTAAACTTCTGACTTCAACTGTACAGTACATACAAACACACGCACTTAACAAATATATATTTTATTGACAAAACACATACTGAGTTAAAAAGCAATGTTCTCACTTTGTCATGATCACTGTCTCATTCAGTTGAATTGTCAAGGGATGGGAAATTAATTGCCAATATGAAATATGGTTAATTTATATGACACAGAACACCGCCACACAGTGCATTACTAAGCATTACTAATCTACACACCATATACTGTAGGTCTAATTCACTGCAAAGGGGCATCCTTGGAGGCCTGATTCGTTAGTATGCTGAAATGGATTGCTCAGTGTCTGTCCTTATCTCTCTCTCCCTCTCTCTACCTTCAAATAGTTATCCTCCTCTCTGTGCCGCAGGTAGGAGGGAGGGAGGAAGAGAGGGACGTAGAGAGATTCTATTTCTCTCGTGATCTGGTCATGAGTGAGTGGGTTGATGAGCCAAATGGTTAGCAGGAGAAGACAGCCATTTTACAGTTCCGTGTAGGAGGCCAGGTGTGACCGAAGCTCAGAGCAGTCAATACTGTCTAGCTCTGTCCCCTGCTCTCTCTCTCTCTCTCTCTCTCTCTCTCTCTCTCTCTCTCTCTCTCTCTCTCTCTCTCTCTCTCTCTCTCTCTCTCTCTCTCTCTCTCTCTCTCTCCTCTCTCTCTCTCTCTCTCTCTCTCTATGTTTCCTCTCTTTACTCTACCTCTCTCAATTCAATTCAATTCAAGGGCTTTATTGGCATGGGAAACATATGTTTACATCGCCAAAGCAAGTGAAATAGATAATAAACAAAAGTGAAATAAACAATAAACATTAACAGTGAACATTACACTCACAGAAGTTCCAAAATAATAAAGACATTTCAAATGTCATATTATGTTTATATACATTGTTGTAACAATGTGCAAATAGATAGAGTACAAAAGGGGAAATAAATAAACATAAATATGGGTTGAATTTACAATGGTGTTTGTTCTTCACTGGTTGCCCTTTTCTTGTGGCAACAGGTCACATCTTGATGCTGTGATGGCACACTGTGGTATTTCACCCAGTAGATATGGGAGTTTATCATAATTGGGTTGTTTACAAGTTCTTTGTGGATCTGTGTAATCTGAGGGGAATATGTGTCTCTAATATGGTTATACATTTGGCAGATGTTTACCTTTTGATCCTCTGTCGGAAGTGCAGCTCAGTTTCCAGATATTCTGTCACGGTGTATTCTCTGTTTAGGGCCAAATAGCATTCTAGTTTGCTCTGTTTTTTTGTTAATTCTTTCCAATGTGTCAAATAATTATCTTTTTGTTTTCTCATGATTTGGTTGGGTCCAATTGTGTTTCTGTCCTGTGGCTCTTTGGGGTCTGTTTGTGTTTGTGAACAGAGCCCCAGGACCAGCTTAATTAGGAGAGTCTTCTCAAGGTTCATCTCTCTGTAGGTGATGGTTTTGTTATGGAAGGTTTGGGAATCACTTCCTTTTAGGTGGTTGTAGAATTTAACGGTTATTTTCTGGATTTTGATATTTAGCGTGAATCGGCCTAATTCTGCTCTGCCTGCATTATTTGGTGTTTTACGTTGTACACGGAGTACATTTTTGTCCCATTTTGTGAATTCTTGGTTGGTGAGCAGACCCCAGATCTCACAACTGTAAGTGCAATGGGTTCTATAACTGATTTAAGTATTTTTAGCCAGATCCTAATTGGTATGTCGAATTTTAATGTTCCTTTTGATGGCATTGAAGGCCCTTCTTGTCTCTCAACTCATTCACAGCTTTGTGGAAGTTACCTGTGGTGCTGATGTTTAGGCCGAGGTATTTATAGTTTTTTATGTGCTCTGGGGCAGTGCTTCCCAAACTTTTAATAGTCCCGTACCCCTTCAAACAATCAACCTCCAGCTAGGTACCCCCATAGCACCAGTGTCAGCACACTCTCAAAGGTCGTTATTTGCCATCATTGTAAGCCTGCCACACACACACACTATATGATACATTTATTGAACATAATAATGAGTGTGAATTTTTGTCACAACCCGGCTCGTGGGAAGTGACAAAGAGCTCTTATAGGAACAGGGCACAAATAATAATATAATAATAATCATCAATAATTTGCTCTTTATTTAACCATTTTACATATAAAACCTTATTTGTTCATCGAAAATTGTGAATAACTCACCACAGGTTAATGAGATGGGTGTTCTTGAAATGATGCACATAACTCCGCAATGGTGGGTTGTATTGGAGAGAGTCTCAGTCTTTTCCACTCACAGTATGTGCCTGTATTTCGTTTTCATGCTAGTGAGGGCCGAGAATCCACTCTCACATAGGTACATGGTTGCAAAGGGCATCAGTGTCTTAACAGTGCGATTTTCCAAGACAGGATACTCCAAGCTCAGCCCTATCCAGAAATCTGGCAGTGGCTTCTGATTAAATAACATTTTCACAGAACCGTTAGATGCAATTTCATTGAGGATCTCTTGTTCAGATATCGGTAGGTGGGCTGGAGGCAGGGCATGAAAGGGATAACGAATACAGTTGTTTGTGTCATCCATTTCAGGAAAGTACCTGCGTAATTGCGCACCCAACTCACTCAGGTGCTTCATTATATCACATTTGACATTGTCCGTAAGCTTGAGTTCATTTGCGCTCCAACTTCTTAATCATAGCCTCAATTTTGTCCCGCACACTGAATATAGTTGCGGAGAGTCCCTGTAATCCTAGATTCAGATCATTCAGGTGAGAAAAAACCCAGACAGGTCAGTCGTGTGAGAAACTCGTCATCATGCAAGCGGTCAGACAAGTGAAAATTATAGTCAGTAAAGAAAACTTTAAGTTTGTCTCTCTGTTACGGATACAGGTATCCTGTGTGTGTGTGTCCTGTATGTGTATTTCTTTTCTCTCCTTCTCCCCTCACAGGTGACAATCATCACTCCCCAATCAGTCATCAATCAGTCCCCAATCAGAAGACACCTGTTCCTTTTCCCTCAACCTATCACAGTCCCTTTCCCTTGGTTTAAAACCCCAGTCAGTTGCAATCTCTCGCTAGCTCATTATCACTCTGAGCTCATTCTCACTCTGTGATCAATCTTTGTGCTCATTCGCTCAATCGCTCTTGTGTCCAATCTCTATCTCCCTGTCCCTCTCTCTATCTCTGTATTGCTCTCTTTTGTTTTTACAACTACATGTCACATTTGTCCGGTAATCCTGTGAGTTTTGTTGTTTGTTTGGTGGGAAAAGGGGGTACCAAGACAAGTCGCCCATGGGCATACATTACCCGTAGGAATACTGTGTCTAAGTACTCTAGTTAGAACTGGGTGGACCACCCACTGTATTTTTGGTTAGTTAGCTAGCTGTTATTGAAATAGGCTAGTATAGCTTAGGGGTGGTTTTGGATTATTGTTTCTTTGCTTGGGTCCCGCTCAGCCCCTTTTCTCACACCCCCCTTACCGTGTGTTTAAACAATAAACCTTTAGTGTTTGATGGTAGATTTCAGTTGTCTATGGTTTTTGTTCTCACTGTTACTTTTCACTATTATAATTTGCATGATTTATGTTACGGGTCTCAGTTCCATCTCCCCTAGACTGCAGGGCCAAAGGGATTCGCAACACTCTCAATTCCAAAAAACGTGTCAATACTTTGCCCCTTGATAAGCAGCGCACTTCTGTATGTTGTAAAAGCGTTACATGGTCGCTGCCCATATCATTGCATAGTGCAGAAAATACAAAAAACAGATTTCAGGGGCCTTGCTTTAACAAAGATAACCTTTTTCACTGTAGTATTCAAAATGTCTTTCAAATTGTCAGGCATTCCCTTTGCAGCAATAGTCTCAGTGGACGCTACAGTGTACTCAAGTGGTGTCGGGAGCAACTGCTTGCATGCGTGTTACCACTCTACTATGTCTCCCTGTCATGGCTTTTGTGCCATCAGTACAGATACCAACATGAGCAGCAGCTACATTTGGCTACATACGGACCGCTAGTGGGATTCCCACGAGAGAGTAATGGTTAATGTGATTGGATGTTAAATCATTAACTAGGCTACCTTTATTTGACATTGTTTTGTTATTTCACTGAACACTAGATGGTTGAATTTTATTTTTGGTAGTGAAAAGAGGCTACTCAGACAAGAAAGAAAAAAACTACTGCCTGAGTTACACCAGGAACGCACAATCCCTCCATCAGTGCTCAGACTGTCCGCAATACGCTTGTAGGCCTGTTGTAAGGTAGGTCCTCACCAGACATCACCGGCAACAACATCGCCTATGGGCACAAACCCACTGCCGCTGGACAAGACAGGACTGGCAAAAAGTGCTCTTCACTGACGAGTCGCGATTTTGTCTCACCAGGCATGATGGTCGGATTCGCGTTAATCGTCGAAGGAATGAGCGTTACACCGAGGCCTGTACTCTGGAGCGGGATTGATTTGGAGGTGGAGGGTCCGTCATGATCTGGGGCGGTGTGTCACAACATCATCAGACTGAGCTTGTTGTCATTGCAGGCAATCTCAACGATGTGTTTTACAGGGAAGACATTCTCCTCCCTCATGTGGTACCCTTCCTGCAGGCTCATCCTGACATGACCCTCCAGCATGACAATGACACCAGCCATACTGCTCGTTCTGTGCGTGATTTCCTGCAAGACAGAAATGTCAATGTTCTGCCATGGCCAGCGACGAGCCCAGATCTCAATCCCATTGAGCACGTCTGGGACCTGTTGGATCAGAGGGTGAGGGCTAGGACCATTCCCCCCATTTCCCCCCAGGAACTTGTTGTTGCCTTGGTGGAAGAGTGGACTAACATCTCACAGCAAGATCTGGCAAATCTGGTGCAGTCCATGAGGAGGAGATGCACTGCAGTACTTAACCTCTTGGGGCTAGGTGGGACGCTAGCGTGCCACCCGTGGTGCACTCCATCAACAGCAGGTGCATTTCAAGAGCGGCAAATTTGAATCCAAATAAATGTCAAAATTCAAATTTTTCAAAAATACAACTATGTTACACCATTTGAAAGATAAACATCTCCTTAATCTAACCACGTTTTACGATTTCAAAAAGGTTTTACGGCGAAAGCATAAATTTAGAGTATGTTAGGACAGTACATTTACAAGAGTTGTGTGTAATGTTTTGTCAAGTCAAAGACAGGGTCACCAAAACCATAAAACCAGCTAAAATGATGCACTAACCTTTTACAATCTCCATCAGATGACACTCCTAGGACATTATGTTAGACAATGCATGCATTTTTAGTTCTATCAAGTTCATATTTATATCCAAAAACAGCGTTTTACTATGGCATTGATGTTGAGGAAATCGTTTCCCTCCAATAACCGGCAGTCAAGTCAGCGTCAGAAATTAAATAATTAAAATTAGAAAACATTGGTAAAATATTATATTGTCATTTAAAGAATTATAGATTTACATCTCTTGAACGCAATCAACTTGCCAGATTTAAAAATAACCTTACTGGGAAATCACACTTTGCAATAATCTGAGCACTGCGCCCAGAAAAATACGCGTTGCGATACAGACTAGACGTCATGTTGGGGAGATCTAAAATCGAAAATACTATGTAAATAATCCATTACCTTTGATTCTCTTCATCAGATGTCACTTCCAGGTATCACAGGTCCATAACGAATGTAGTTTTGTTCAAAAAAGCTCATCATTTATGTCCAAAAATCTCCGTCTCGTTAGCACATGATGTAAGCCAGCCGGACTTCTCGTCATGAACGAGGGGAAAAAATATATTTCCGTTCGTTCAAACATGTCAAACGTTGTATAGCATAAATCATTAGGGCCTTTTTTAACCAGAACATGAATAATATTCAAGGTGGACGAATGCATACTCTTTTATAACGTATTGGAACGAGGGTACCCAACATGAACTAGCGCGCCAGGTGTCTAATGGGACATCACCGTTCCATGGCTCTTGTTCGGTCAGATCTCCCTCCAGAAGACTCAAAACACTTTGTAAAGGCTGGTGACATCTAGTGGAAGCAATAGGAAGTGCCAAAATATTCCTAAACCCCTGTGTTTTTCAATGGGATAGGTTTAAAGTCAATACAACACATAAGTATCCACTTCCTGTCAGAAAATGTCTCAGGGTTTTGCCTGCCAAATGAGTTCTGTTATACTCACAGACACCATTCAAACAGTTTTGGAAACTTTCGAGTGTTTTCTATCCATATATAATAAGTATATGCATATTCTAGTTACTGGGTAGGATTAGTAACCAGATTAAATCGGGTACATTTTTTTTATCCAGACGTGCAAATGCTGCCCCCTAGACCCAACAGGTTAATGCAGCTGGTGACCACACCAGATACTGACTGTTACTTTTGATTTTAACCCCCCCTTTGTTCAGGGACACATTATTCCATTTCTGTTAGTCACATGTCGGTGGAACTTGTTCAGTTTATGTCTCAGTTGTTGATACAAATATTTACATATGTTAAGTTTGCTGAAAATAAACACAATTGACAGCGAGAGGACAAGCTTTTTCTGCTGAGTTTATGTATATATATTTTTTGGGGGGCGTATCCCGTACGGAATTGTGCGTACCCCAGTTTGAGAATACCTGCTCTAAGACAACGGTGTCTAGATGGAATTTGTATTTGTGGTCCTGGTGACTGGACCTTTTTTGGAACACCAATATTTTTGTCTTACTGAGATTTACTGTCAGGGCCCAGGTCTGACAGAATCTGTTCAGAAGATCTAGGTTCTGCTGTAGGCCCTGCTTGTTTGGTGACAGAAGCACCAGATCATCAGTTAACAGTAGACTTTTGACTTCAGGTTCTAGTAGTGTGTGGCCGGGTGCTGCAGACTGTTCTAGTGCCCTCGCCAACTCATTGACATATATGTTGAAGAGGGTGGGGCTCAATCTGCATCCCTGTCTCACCCCACGGCCCTGTGGAAAGAAATGTGTGTGTTTTTTGCAAATTTTAAACGCACACTTGTTGTTTGTGTACATGGATTTTATAATGTTGTATGTTTTCCCCCCCAACTCCACTTTCTATCAATTTGTATAGCAGACCCTCATGCCAAATTGAATCAAGCATTTTTTTTAATCAACAAAGCATGAGAAGACTTTGCCTTTGTTTTGGTTTGTTTGTTTGTTAACTAAGGTGTTTATGGTGAATACATGGTCTGTTGTACGGTAATTTTGTAAAAAGCCAATTTGACATTTGCTCAGTACATTGTTTTCACTGAGGAAATGTATGAGTCTGCTGTTAATGATAATGCAGAGGATTTTCCCAAGGTAGTTATTAGTTGATTCTAAAATGTGTATTTGATCAAGTATGTTTTTGCTGTTGGTTCTTTATTATATGGCCAAAAAGATTGGAGAAGTGTTTTACCCATAAATCTCCATTTTGGATATATAAATCTTCATGTTTGTTTAGGGTTTTCCAATATTCCCAGAAGTGGTTACAGTCTGGATTCTTCAATTACGTTGAGCTGATTTCTGATGTGCTGTTCCTTCTTTTTCCGTAGTGTATTTCTGTATTGTTTTAGTGATCCACCGTAGTGAAGGCGTAGGCTCAGGTTTTCTTGGTCTCTATGTTTTTGGTTGGATAGGGTTCTCAATTTCTTTCTCAGGATTTTGCATTCTTCATCAAACCATTTGTCATTGCTGTTAACTTTCTTCTGTTTTCTGTTTTACATTATTAGATTTGATAGGGAAGCTGAGACGTCAAATATTATTTTATATTTTCTACTGCCAAGTTTACACCTTCACTATTACAGTGGAACGTTTTGCCCAGGAAGTTTTCTTAAAGGGATTTAATTTGTTGTTGCCTAATTGTTTTTTGGTAGGTTTCCTCTCTACATTCCTTCCAAAGCATTTCTTAATATTATTCAGTTCCTTTGGCTTTGATACCTCATGATTGAGTATTGCTCTGTTCAAGTAGACTGTTATTTTGCTGTGATCTGATTGGGGTGTCAGTTGGCTGACTGTGAACGCTCTGAGAGACTCTGGGTTGAGGTCAGTGATAAAGTAGTCTACAGTACTACTGCCAAGCGATGAGCTATAGGTGTGCCTGCCATAGGATTCCTCAAGAAGCCTACTGTACCATTTACTAAGTACGTACCCAACGTGCAACAGAGCTGCAGGAGTTGTGACCCGTTTGTGTTGGTTATGTTGTCGTAGTTGTATATTTTTAAATGTGTATTTTTTTTGTGTATTTTTAAATGTGCATATGTGAGTGTGTATTTGTGTATAGGGCCCTGTTTTCTACCACCATTTCATCTTGCCACAGTAATGATATCTTATCCACCATTTCAACTTGCCACAGTAATGATATCATATCCACCATTTCATCTTTCCACATTAATGATATTATATCCACCATTTCATCTTGCCACAGTAATTATATTGTATCCACCATTTCATTTTGCCACACTAATTATATTGTATCCACCATTTCATCTTGCCACAATAATGATATCATATCCACCAGTTGATATTGCCACAGTAATGATATCATATCCATAATTCCATCTTGCCACAGTAATGATATATTGTCCACCAGTTCATCTTGCCACAGTAAATTATATCATATCCACCATTGCATCTTAACCAATTAATTGGTTAAGATGTGTGTGAGTAATGTTTATGTCAGCACAGGTTGGATAATTGTTAATTGTCGGCTCCTCACACTAATTTACCTAATGAGTTACAGGTATTTGTGGGAGAGAGTCAAAGGTAAGCAGGGCTAGACCAGTGAAGATGTTTATTTTGGTCTTCATCTTGCAGTCCTTGTTTTCACCATTTTAACTTTTCATGTGAAGGGCATCGGCCAGCCTTTTCCCACTCTCTGTCTTGATTTCTCTGTCTGTTTACATTTGAGAGATTTGGCAGATGCTCTTATCCAGACCGACTTACAGGAGCAATTATAATTAAGTGCCTTGCTCAAGGACACATTGGCAAATGTTTCACATAGTCAGCTCTGGGATTCAAACCAGCAACCTTTCAGTTACTGGCCTAACACTCTAACCGCTAGGCTCCCTGTCATCCTTGCTGGTTTAGAAAATACGTTGGTGGTGCTCTTTGTAGATATATTTCTCTTTCTCCCTCTAGCTCCCTCTCAATCTTTCCCTCTCTCTTTCCATTCTCATCCCCAACATACAGATTTAGTATTCTTATGTCGTTGTTTGCCTTCTTGGAGTTGGTAACTTTTCGCCCTGATATTAAACAGTCCAACTGACAGGCTCCTCCTTCAGTACCATGCAGCCCAGACCTGAAGCAGAAGCAGGGAGGTGGTCTTACACAAACACACAGAGACACAAACAGAGACACACACTCAGACATACACATACACAGAGACACACACACACACAAACGCACAAAGACACACACACACAGAAACAAACACACAGACACACACACAGAGACACACACACAGAGACACACACACAGACACACACACAGAGACACACACACAGACACACACACAGAGACACACACAAACAGACACACACACAGACAGAGAAACACACACAGAGACACACAGAGAGACACACACACAGAGACACACACACACAGAGACACACATACACAGAGACACACACACACACACACAGAAGCAGGGAGGTGGTCATTCCTCTCTCTTCTCTGACAAAGCATCCCAAATCTGCAGCATGTGTAATGAATGGCTTAAAGCCCTTCTCTTTTAAGGCAGCCTTTGATGTCAATTATATTCACATTTCTTTCTGACACCCTCCACCCCCCTTCTCCACCACCATTAAATCCCACCACTACTTTGTTGAACCCTTTCAACAAACAAGACATACCTACACTACATAGACCTTTCAACAAACAAGACATCCCTAAAGTACATAGACCTTTCAGCAAACAAGACAGCCCTACACTACAGAGACCTTTCAACAAACAAGACATCCCTAAAGTACATAGACCTTTCAACAAACAAGACATACCTACACTACAGAGACCTTTCAACAAACAAGACATCCCTAAAGTACATAGACCTTTCAACAAACAAGACAGACCTACACTACATAGACCTTTCAACACAAACCATACTTTATCTATACACAATAATCTCAATGTCAGAACTGTGTAAACAATCTTGATCTTGATCTCAATCTGTATCTCAACCAAACAATTTACACAAGGGATGTGTCTAACCTCTCTCACTGGAGTAACAACAGTCTGTATCAAAACCCATTCATTAAAACCAGAAATAGATCAAATATGGATGGATGTCTTACCCCTCTCACAGGAGCGGCCCAGGTATCCCGTCCCCGAGCAGTCACAGACGTAGCGGTTCCATCCCTCCCGACAGACCCCGTTATTCTGGCAGGGATTTGACAGGCACTGCTTGGGCGGTTCTTTAGAACAAGATGGTTTGACCCCTGCAGCCTTCTGAACCTCGGCCATGCGGCGGACATCTTTACTCTGGCCATCGATGAACAGGTCCCGGATGCAGCCCACGTAGCCATAGTTTAGGAGAGCTGTCCACACCTGGAGACACGTGAAATAAAACTG
Organism: Salmo salar; assembly: GCF_965601325.2. Lineage (NCBI taxonomy): Eukaryota > Metazoa > Chordata > Actinopteri > Salmoniformes > Salmonidae > Salmo > Salmo salar. The sequence continues at coordinate 101,873,801 of NC_138291.1, forward strand.
GTGACTGGGGAGCTGCTTATTTCAGATCACTTCTACCATCCACTACCATTGTGCCCTTGAGCAAGGCATAATTAACCTCTAAGCTGCTACAGGTTCGCTCCATCTGGTTGATTTTGTGTGTGTGTGTGTGTGTGTGTGTGTGTGTGTGTGTGCGTGTGTGTTGTACCTCTGTAGGGAAGACCATGCCTAATTTATTCTCTGGTAGTCCTCCCAGGTACAGGTTATCATCCAGATCCAGGATCTCACTCTCTCCTGGGGCTGTGTAAGCCTGGCGCTGGGTGTTGATGGAGATGGTACCTGGGTGGAGACAGGAGGAGTGTTGAAGTTAACCACTTGGCAGGGTTGATTTGTTATTATAGATGGATCCTGAATGTAATATGCACATCCATAAATCCATCAATAAAGCATTTCAAGGTAAAGTCTACACTTGTTGTATTCAGCGCATGTGGCAAATAGTTTGATTTGATTTGAAACAACTGTTCATATACTGTATGCCATTCAAATGTCAATGGAATGGAATGAAACCCTACTTCAGCTTCACAAGCACCACTGAAAGCAGGATGGATCCATAAAGGGTTCAATACAGACAAAGATGTTTAATTAGCTTAATTTATCACTACCAGGTTGGGATATTTTTCTTCTGGAATGAACGTTAAACATACCTGGGTTCAAATACTATTTGAAATCTTTCAATACATTCAACATTTTCTCTAGCTGGGTTTGCTCTTTTTGACTGTCCTATTAATTTCATTAAGCCAGGCAGAATCAATCGAGCACAGATAAAGTTTTAAAAAGTTGTTGAACCCAGGTCTGGCATTGATACAACACTAAATAATATTGCTGCGAGCCGAGGCCCATTAGTAATCTGTGATCCCATAAAAGTAACTCTCCATTCTATTCTCCTTGTATTTCCCCCCATTGTATATCCCATTCATCAATACAGCAGCAGTCATAAAAGAATAACGGGGGGGGGGGGGGGGGCTCTATCATTTTCAGAGCCAACCCAAACAACAAACCCTGTCTTGGCCATATTTCAGAGTGATTAACGAACTGCAGGTTGTTTCTCTCTCTCTCGCTATATATATAGCGAGATTTATACACTGCTCAAAAAAATAAAGGGAACACTTAAACAACACAATGTAACTCCAAGCCAATCACACTTCTGTGAAATCAAACTGTCCACTTAGGAAGCAACCCTGATTGACAATAAATGTCACATGCTGTTGTGCAAATGGAATAGACAACAGGTGGAAATTATAGGCAATTAGCAAGACACCCACAATAAATGAGTGGTTCTGCAGGTGGGGACCACAGACCACTTCTCAGTTCCTATGCTTCCTGGCTGATGTTTTGGTCACTTTTGAATGCTGGCGGTTCTTTCACTCTAGTGGTAGCATGAGACGGAGTCTACAACCCACACAAGTGGCTCAGGTAGTGCAGCTCATCCAGGATGGCACATCAGTGCGAGCTGTGGCAAGAAGGTTTGCTGTATCTGTCAGCGTAGTTTCCAGAGCATGGAGGCGCTACCAGGAGACAGGCCAGTACATCAGGAGACGTGGAGGAGGCCGTAGGAGGGCAACAACCCAGCAGCAGGACCGCTACCTCCGCCTTTGTGCAAGGAGGAGCAGGAGGAGCACTGCCAGAACCCTGCAAAATGACCTCCAGCAGGCCACAAATGTGCATGTGTCTGCTCAAACGGTCAGAAACAGACTTCATGAGGGTGGAATGAGGGCCCGACATCCACAGGTGGGGGTTGTGCTTACAGCCCAACACCGTGCAGGACGATTGGCATTTGCCAGAGAACACCAAGATTGGCAAATTCGCCACTGGCGCCCTGTGCTCTTCACAGATGAAAGCAGGTTCACACTGAGCACGTGACAGACGTGACAGAGTCTGGAGACACCGTGGAGAACGTTCTGCTGCCTGCAACATCCTCCAGCATGACCGGTTTGGCGGTGGGTCAGTCATGGTGTGGGGTGGCATTTCTTTGGGGGGCCGCACAGCCCTCCATGTGCTCGCCAGAGGTAGCCTGACTGCCATTAGGTACCGAGATGAGATCCTCAGACCCCTTGTGAGACCATATGCTGGTGCGGTTGGCCCTGGGTTCCTCCTAATGCAAGACAATGCTAGGCCTCATGTGGCTGGAGTGTGTCAGCAGTTCCTGCAAGAGGAAGGCATTGATGCTATGGACTGGCCCGCCCGTTCCCCAGACCTGAATCCAATTGAGCACATCTGGGACATCATGTCTCGCTCCATCCACCAACGCCACGTTGCACCACAGACTGTCCAGGAGTTGGCGGATGCTTTAGTCCAGGTCTGGGAGGAGATCCCTTAGGAGACCATCCGCCACCTCATCAGGAGCATGCCCAGGCATTGTAGGGAGGTCATACAGGCACGTGGAAGCCACACACACTACTGAGCCTCATTTTGACTTGTTTTAAGGACATTACATCAAAGTTGGATCAGCCTGTAGTGTGGTTTTCCACTATAATTTTGAGTGTGACACCAAATCCAGACCTCCATGGGTTGATAAATTGGATTTCCATTGATTATTTTTGTGTGATTTTGTTGTCAGCACATTCAACTATGTAAAGAAAAAAATATTTAATAAGATTATTTCATTCGTTCAGATCTAGGATGTGTTATTTTAGTGTTCCCTTTATTTTTTTGAGCAGTATATATATATATCTTTCGCTCTATCTCTCTAAGTTTCCAACACATAAACCTGGCCCTCGATACCATATGTGAATTGATTGCCACCCATCTATCTTCTGAGCTCGTGCTACTAGGTGACCTAAACTGGGATATGCTTAATACCCCGGCCATCCTACAATCTAAGCTTGATGCCCTGAATCTCACACAACTTATCAATGAACCTACCAGGTTCAACCCCAAATCCGTAAACACGGGCACCATCATAGATGGCATCCTAACTAACTCACCCTCCAAATTCACCTCTGAAATTTTCAATCAAGATCTCAGCGATCACTGCCTCATTGCCTGCATCCGTAATGGGTCTGCGACCAAACGACCACCCCTCATCACTGTCAAACGCTCCCTAAAACACTTCTGCGAGCAGGCCTTTCTTATCGACCTGGCCGGTGTATCCTGGAATGACATTGACCTTATCCCGTCAGTAGATGATGCCTGGCTATTCTTTAAAAGTGCCTTCCTCACCATCTTAAATAAGCATGCCCCACTCAAAAAATGTAGAACTAGGAATAGATATAGTCCTCGGTTCACTCCAGACCTGTCTGCCCTTGACCAGCACAAAAACACCCTGTGGCGTTCTGCATTAGCATCGAATAGCCCCCAAGATATGCAACTTTTCAGGGAAGTTAGGAAAAAATATACACAGGCAGTTAGAAAAGCTAAGGCTAGCTTTTTCAAACAGAAATTTGTATCCTGTAGTACTAACTCAAAAAAGTTCTGGGACACTGTAAAGTCCATGGAGAATAAGAGCACCTCCTCCCAGCTGCCCACTGCTCTGAGGCTAGGAAACACTGTTACCACCGATAAATCCACTATAATTAAGAATTTCAATAAGCATTTCTCTACGGCTGGCCATGCTTTCCACCTGGCTACCCCTACCCCGGTCAACTGCCCGGCACCCTCCACAGCAACCCGCCAAAGCCCCCACCATTTCTCTTTCACCCAAATCCAGATAGCTGATGTCCTGAAAGAGCTGCAAAATCTGGACCCATACAAATCAGCCGGGCTAGACAATCTGGACCCTCTCTTTCTAAAATGATCTGCCGAAATTGTTGCAACCGCCTGTTCAACCTCTCTTTTGTATCATCTGAGATTCCCAAAGATTGGAAAGCTGCCACAGTCATCCCCCTCTTCAAAGGGGGTGACACTCTACACCCAAACTGCTACAGACCTATATCTATCCTACCCTGTCTTTCTAAGGTCTTCGAATGCCAAGTTAACAAACAGATAACCGACCATTTCGAATCCCACCGTACCTTCTCCGCTATGCAATCTGGTTTCAGAGCTGGTCATGGGTGCACCTCAGCCACACTCAAGGTCCTAAACGACATCATAACCGCCATCGATAAAAGACATTACTGTGCAGCCGTCTTCATCGACCTGGCCAAGGCTTTTGACTCTGTCAATCACCACATTCTTATCGGCAGACTCGACAGCCTTGGATTCTCAAATGATTGCCTCGCCTGGTTTTCCAACTACTTCTCTGATAGAGTTCAGTGTGTCAAATCGGAGGTCCTGTTGTCCGGACCTCTGCCAGTCTCTATGGGGGTGCCACAGGGTTCAATTCTCGGACTGACTCTTTTCTCTGTATACATCAATGATGTTGCTCTTGCTGCTGGTGATTCTCTGTTCCACCTCTATGCAGACGACACCATTCTGTATACTTCTGGCCCCTCTTTGGACACTGTGTTAACCTGTTGGGTCTAGGGGGCAGCATTTGCACGTCTGGATAAAAAAAATGTACCCGATTTAATCTGGTTACTAATCCTACCCAGTAACTAGAATATGCATATACTTATTATATATGGATAGAAAACACTCTAAAGTTTCCAAAACTGTTTGAATGGTGTCTGTGAGTATAACAGAACTCATTTGGCAGGCAAAACCCTGAGACATTTTCTGACAGGAAGTGGATACCTGATGTGTTGTATTGACTTTAAACCTATCCCATTGAAAAACACAGGGGTTTAGGAATATTTTGGCACTTCCTATTGCTTCCACTAGATGTCACCAGCCTTTACAAAGTGTTTTGAGTCTTCTGGAGGGAGATCTGACCGAACAAGAGCCATGGAACGTTGATGTCCCATTAGACACCTGGCGCGCTAGTTCATGTTGGGTACCCTCGTTCCAATACGTTATAAAAGAGTATGCATTCGTCCACCTTGAATATTATTCATGTTCTGGTTAAAAAAGGCCCTAATGATTTATGCTATACAACGTTTGACATGTTTGAACGAACGGAAATATATTTTTTCCCCTCGTTCATGACGAGAAGTCCGGCTGGCTTACATCATGTGCTAACGAGACGGAGATTTTTGGACATAAATGATGAGCTTTTTTGAACAAAACTACATTCGTTATGGACCTGTGATACCTGGAAGTGACATCTGATGAAGAGAATCAAAGGTAATGGATTATTTACATAGTATTTTCGATTTTAGATCTCCCCAACATGACGTCTAGTCTGTATCGTAACGCGTATTTTTCTGGGCGCAGTGCTCAGATTATTGCAAAGTGTGATTTCCCAGTAAGGTTATTTTTAAATCTGGCAAGTTGATTGCGTTCAAGAGATGTAAATCTATAATTCTTTAAATGACAATATAATATTTTACCAATGTTTTCTAATTTTAATTATTTAATTTGTGACGCTGACTTGACTGCCGGTTATTGGAGGGAAACGATTTCCTCAACATCAATGCCATAGTAAAACGCTGTTTTTGGATATAAATATGAACTTGATAGAACTAAAAATGCATGCATTGTCTAACATAATGTCCTAGGAGTGTCATCTGATGGAGATTGTAAAAGGTTAGTGCATCATTTTAGCTGGTTTTATGGTTTTGGTGACCCTGTCTTTGACTTGACAAAACATTACACACAACTCTTGTAAATGTACTGTCCTAACATACTCTAAATTTATGCTTTCGCCGTAAAACCTTTTTGAAATCGTAAAACGTGGTTAGATTAAGGAGATGTTTATCTTTCAAATGGTGTAAAATAGTTGTATATTTGAAAAATTTGAATTTTGACATTTATTTGGATTCAAATTTGCCGCTCTTGAAATGCACCTGCTGTTGATGGAGTGCACCACGGGTGGCACGCTAGCGTCCCACCTAGCCCCAAGAGGTTAACTAACCTCCAGACAAGCTTCAATGCCATACAACTCTCCTTCCATCGCCTCCAACTGCTCTTAAACGCAGGTAAAACTAAATGCATGCTATTCAATCGATCACTGCCCGCACCTGCTCGCCCGACCAGCATCACTACTCTGGACGGCTCTGACTTAGAATATGTGGACAACTACAAATACCTGGGTGTCTGGTTAGACTGTAAACTCTCCTTCCAGGCTCACATTAAGCATCTCCAATCCAAAATTAAATCTAGAATCGGCTTCCTATATCGCAACAAAGCATCCTTCTGGCTACAGGTTATCTACAAGTCTCTGCTAGGTAAAGCCCCGCCTTATCTCAGCTCACTGGTCACCATAGCAGCACCCACCCGTAGCACGTGCTCCTGCAGGTATATCTCACTGGTCACCCCCTGTAACGCCCTGGCCATAGAGAGGGGTTTTTTGTTCTTTATTTTGGTTATGCTAGGGTGTTACATTGGGTGGGTGTTCTATGTTCTGTTTCTATGTGTTTGTATTTCTTTGTTTTGGGCCGTGTGTGGCTCCCAAATCAGGCACAGCTGAAGTTCGTTGCTGTTGATTGGGAGTCACACATAAGTGCATGTTTTTCCGTTGGGGTTTTGTGGGTAATTGTTTCTGTTTCTGTTTAGTGTGTTTCACCTGACAGGACTGTTTGGCTGTCTGTTTATTGTTTTTGTATTGTATAGTGTTCCGTTTCATTAAATATAACATGAACACTAACTTCGCTGCATTTTGGTCCACTCTCTCTAAAGGCAGCCGTTACACCCCCAAAGCCAATTCCTCCTTTGGTCGTCTATCCTTCCAGTACTCTGCTGCCAATGACTGGAACGAACTGCAAAAATCTCTGAAGCTGGATACTCATATCTCCCTCACTAGCTTTAAGCACCAGCTGTCAGAGCAGCTCAAGAACACTGCACCTGTACATAGCCCATCTGTAAACAGCCCATCTATCTTCCTACCTCATCCCCATACTGTATTTATGTATTTATGTATTTATCTTGCTCCTTTGCACCCCAGTAGCTCTACTTGTACATTAATCTTCTGCACATCTACCATTCCAGTGTTTAATTGCTATATTGTAATTACTTCTCCACCATGGCCTATTTATTGTCTTAACTTACCTCATTTGCACTCACTGTATATAGACTTTTTGTTTTCTTTTGTTCTACTGTATTATTGACTGTATGTTTTGTTTATTCCATGTGTAACTATGTGTTGTTGTATGTGTCGAATTGCTACGCTTTATCTTGGCCAGGTCGCAGTTGCAAATGAGAACTTGTTCTCAACTAGCCTACCTGGTTAAATAAAGGTGAAAGAAAAAAATAAATAAATAGGAGAGTTAGTGTGTTTCCCTCTCCTTGATTTATCACTCTCATTCATCTTTAATTCTGGACGGTAAATAACACAGGACCTGACTGGACTGTAAAGAGTATGGACTGTGTGTGTATGTGTGTGTGTGCGTGTGTGGGTTGTATGTGTGTACAAATAATTCATGGCAGGTGCATTCGCTAGCCGGAACCAGTGTTCCTCCTCCTCACAGTAATCTATACCACGGCTCTAAAGTGCTAAGGTACAGAGCTACTGGGCTGAGAAGAACCATACAAGAAAAGAGAGAGTGAGAAAGGGCAGAAAACAGAGAGAAAGAAGAGAGAAAGAGAGCAAGAGAGAGAGAGAGGGAGAGAGACCGAGCGATAGAGAGAGAAATTCTATATATAGAGAGAGAGAGAGAGTGACAGAGGTTGAGGGGGGGGGGGGAATACCTGGAGAGATACCTGGCTGGGGGGAGAACTGACTCAGAAGAACTATCCAGAGATGAGAGGGAGGGAGTGCAGGAGGGTGGGAGTGTGAGAAAGAGAAGGGAGCAGAGAGAAATGTGATTGAGAGGGAAGGATATTTGTCATCCAGTAGTAGTAGTAATTTACTTTTTGATTGACAGATGCACGCTGTGGTAGATATCAACCAGCTACGTTATATGAGCTCAATGCTTTACGGAATACCACTGGAATGCTAAGTGTGTGTGTGTGTCTGTGTGTCTGTGTCTGTGTGTGCGCGCGTGTGTGTGTGTGTGTGTGAATGTGTGTGTGTGTGTAACAGCATAGTGTAGATTTATTGCTAGTAGCCAAATAGTTTTGGTAATGAAATATGTCCCAAACCACACATGGAGATACATCCGGGCTAGCTGAAGAGAAAAACAATACAACAAAATTGGCTCTTGTATTTCCTGAATAAGTGGTGTAGTTTGAAGCATGTTGCTCTTCACCACCTACATACTAAATCAGGTGATGAAAATGGTGCCGACGGATAGGGCTGCCGTGCTTCTAGCTCTTTAAGAAACTTTGCAGTATTTTTGATTTTTTTATGTGTTATTTCAGCACTTACACACTGTTGGGGCAAGTGACTCTGAACTTACAATGGTGAGCCCCAAGTTGTTATATATACTTTTTTTTACATTTTGCTATTTGTCTCATGACTCCTGCATACTTTGACTACAAACTTTCTTTACCCAACCGTGGGACAGACTATGTTTTTTCCCACACTCGGGACTTTTGGCCTCCCATACTATTCGAACCACCTCTCGCTGGCATTGTATTTATGTTACCTGATGAAATTACTGTAAAATATGATCTTGTTGCCATCTGATGCACATTCAGATGTCATAAATCAGTACTGCAGAGCTCTCCATGTTCTTGATTGTATTACTGTTGATGATATCTGGAAATGTGCATGTACACACTGGCCCATCTACTGTTGCTAGCCCCAATTCTGACTTGTGCTCTGATATCTGCTTCACTGATTTCTGCTCAAGTAAAAGTCTGGGTTTTCTGCACGTTAACAGTAGAAGCTTATTACCTAAAGTGTAGGTTCACAGCTCCAATCCAGATGGGTTGGTCATTACTGAGACGTGGTTAAAACCTGTTGGGGCTAGGGGGCAGTATTTGCACGGCCGGATAAAAAACGTTCCCGATTTAATCTGGTTACTACTCCTGCTCAGATACTAGAATATGCATATAATTAGTAGATTTGGATAGAAAACACTCTAAAGTTTCTAAAACTGTTTGAATGGTGTCTGTGAGTATAACAGAACTCATATGGCAGGCCAAAACCTGAGAAGATTCCATACATGAAGTGCCCTGTCTGACAATTTCTTGTCCTTCTGTTGCATCTCTATCAAAAATACAGCATCTGTGCTGTAACGTGACATTTTCTAAGGCTTCCATTGGCTCTCTAAAGCCGCCAGAAAGTGGAATGGGGTGTCTGCTGTCTCTGGGCGAAGAACAGCAGGAGTATTTGTAAGTGGTCAGCCTGGGGACAGTGACACTGGAGATGCGCGGTCACGAGGCTTCTCCATTTTTTTCTTTCAACCTTTGAATGACTACAACATTGCCCGGTTGGAATATTATCGCTATTTTACGAGAAAAATAGCATAAAAATTGATTATAACCAGCGTTTGATATGCTTCTAAGTACGGTAATGGAATATTTAACCTGTTAGGGCTAGGGGGCAGTATTAACACGGCTGGATAAAAAACGTACCCTATTTAATCTGGTTACTACTCCTGCCCAGTAACTAGAATATGCATATAATTATTGGCTTTGGATAGAAAACACCCTAAAGTTTCTAAAACTGTTTGAATGGTGTCTGTGAGTATAACAGAACTCATATGGCAGGCAAAAACCTGAGAAGATTTCATGCAGGAAGTGGCCTGTCTGACAAGGTGTCGTTCTTCTTGCCTGTGTTTATTGAAGACTGAGGATCTCTGCTATAACGTGACACTTCCTACGGCTCCCATAGGCTCTCAGAAGGCGGCAAAAAGCTGAATCGTGGCTTTGCAGGCTCTGGCTGAAAAAAAGTAGCGCGTTTGGGTAGTGGCTGGTTACAGTACTGTGAGACTCAGGCGCGTGCCCGCGTCGACCAAATGCTTTGTTTTCTTTCCTCTGTTTACCTAAACGCAGATTCCCGGTCGGAATATTATCGCTTTTTTATGAGAAAAATGGCATAAAAATTGATTTTAAACAGCGGTTGACATGCTTCGAAGTACGGTAATGGAATATTTAGAATATTTTTGTCACGAATTGCGCCATGCTCGTGACCCTTATTTACACTTCGGATAGTGTCTTGAACGCACGAACAAAACGCTGCTATTTGGATATAACGATGGATTATTTTGGACCAAACCAACATTTGTTATTGAAGTAGCAGTCCTGGGAGTGCATTCTGACGAAGAACATCAAAGGTAATCAAACTTTTGTAATAGTAAATCTGACTTTGGTCAGGGCTAAACTTGGTGGGTGTCTAAATAGCTAGCCGTGATGGCTGGGCTATCTACTGAGAATATTGCAAAATATGCTTTCACCGAAAAGCTATTTTAAAATCGGACACCTCGATTGCACAAAGGAGTTCTGTATCTATAATTCTTAAAATAATTGTTATGTTTTTGTGAACGTTTATCGTGAGTAATTTTGTAAATTCAACGGAGGTTTGCGGGGGTAAGCTAGTTCTGAACGTCACATGCTAATGTAAAAAGCTGTTTTTTGATATAAATATGAACTTGATTGAACAAAACATGCATGTATTGTATAACATAATGTCCTAGGTGTGTCATCTGATGAAGATCATCAAAGGTTAGTGCTGCATTTAGCTGTCTTCTGGGTTTTTGTGACATTATATGCTAGCTTGAAAAATGGGTGTCTGATTATTTCTGGCTGGGTACTCTGCTGACATAATCTAATGTTTTGCTTTCGTTGTAAAGCCTTTTTGAAATCGGACAGTGTGGTTAGATTAACGAGAGTCTTGTCTTTAAAATGGTGTAAAATAGTCATATGTTTGTGAAATTGAAGTAATAGCATTTCTAAGGTATTTGAAAATCGCGCCACGGGATTACACTAGCTGTTGCGTAGGTGGGACGATTTCGTCCCGCCTAGCCCAGAGAGGTTAAAAAAAAATATTGACGAAAAGCGCTCGTGCGTCACCCTTCGGATAGTGACCTGAACGCACTAACAAAATGGAGCTATTTGAATATAACTATGGATTATTTGGAACCAAAACAACATTTGCTGTTGAAGTAGAAGTCCTGGGAGTGCATTCTGACGAAGAACAGCAAAGGTAATACCATTTTTCTAATAGTAATTCTGAGTTTAGGTTGTCCAAAACTTGGTGGGTGTCAAAATAGCTAGCCGTGATGGCCGAGCTATGTACTCAGAATATTGCAAAATGTGCTTTCGCCGAAAAGCTATTTTAAAATCTGACACTGCGATTGCATAAAGGAGTTCTGTATCTATAATTCTTAAAATAATTGTTATTTATTTTGTCAACGTTTATCATGAGTAATTTAGTAAATTCACCTGAAGTTTGCGGTGGGTATGCTAGTTCTGAACATCACATGTGTCACATTCCTCTTCGTCAGAAGATATGTTGAAATCGCTGTCGGACAAAGTAGACCAATATGCAGCGGATTGCGTGCTCATCATCATTTATTTTCAATGTGAACACGAGGAAAAAACAATAAACAAAACTCACGACAGGAACAGTGTAGCAGGCTGAACAAAAGCAGTGCTAACATACAACTACCCACCAGTGACAAACAAAAACACACACCTACTTATAGGACTCCCAATCAGAGGCAACTAGAAACACCTGCCTCCAATTAAGAGTCCAGCAACCAAATCTGCACATAGAAAACATAACCAAGAACCTACTCATACTAAAACATACACCACAAAACCCCGGAACAAATAAATAACACACCCCTCTAAGCTATACACACAAAAAAACACCATACAAAACAAACATACCTCTGCCACGCCCTGACCAAATAATACAAATAATCCTCTATACTGGTCAGGACGTGACAACATGCTAATGTAAAAAGCTGGTTTTTGATATAAATATGAACTTGATTGAACAAAACATGCATGTATTGTATAACATAATGTCCTAGGAGTGTCATCTGATGAAGATCATCAAAGGTTAGTGCTGCATTTAGCTGTGGCTTTTGGTTTATGTGACATATATGCTTGATTGGAAAATGGCTGTGTGATTATTTGTGTCTCTGTACTCTCCTAACATAATGTAATGTTTTGCTTTTGCTTTTGAAATCGGACAATGTGGTTAGATTAACGAGAGTCTTATCTTTAAAATGGTGTAAAATAGGTGATTGTTTGAGAAAATTGAATTGTGGTATTTTAGTTGGTTTTGTATTTCACGCCGTGCGATGACATTGGCTGTTGGCTAGGGGTTCCGCAGGCGGAACGGGGTTCCGCAGGCGGAACAGTGTTCCGCTAGCAGAACGTCTGTCCTCAACAGGTTAAGGAAGAGTGTTTTGAAAACTGATGTTAACCTTTCTGGTAATAACCTTTTTGGCAAGACAGATCTTCCAAAGGTGGGGGAGTAGCAATCTTTACCAAGGATCACCTTCAGTCCTCGGTTGTCTCCACCAAGTCTGTCCCCAAAGAATTTGATTTGCTGGTCTTAAGCATTAAACTTTCAAATAGCTCTTTGTTGACTGTTGCTGGGTGCGATCGTCCTCCATCAGCACCGGCCTGTACCCTACCTGCCCTAAGCTCTCTCCTGGCCCCTTACACTAAGTCTGAATTTGTCCTGCTTGGTGACCTAAACTGGGACATGCTTAACAGTGTCTCATCCCGTCAGCGGGATCAAAATCCAGCGAAAAATCATATCGCCAATTAGCATTAAAAAAAATCATAATTAAAAAAAAATATATATAATATATATATTTTTTTTTTATAGATACACCTCTCCTGAATCGACCCACGTCGTCCGATTTCAAAAAGGTTTTACAGGAAAAGCAAATCATTAGATTATGTTAGATGAGTCCATCGTAAAAAGCAGCAACAGAGCCATTTTCCGACCAACCACTTGCATCACATATAACCAAAAAACAGCTAAATGCAGCACTAACCTTTTACAAACTTCATCAGATGACACACCTAGGACATCATGTTATACAATGCATGCATTCTTTTGTTCAATAAAGGTCATATTTATATATAAAAACAGCATTTTACATCGGCGTCTGACGTTGACTAAATAATTTCCCCTCAAATGCGTCCCGGTAAACAATGCTACAATTCCCTAAATTACTATCCGATAACGATTTTTTAAATTTATATTGTCAATCTAACATTTATAGATGAATATCTCTTGAGAACACCTGTCATACCAGATTTTAAATTAACTTTACTGGGTAATCACACTTTGCGATAAAAGGAGATGCGATACTCAGAAAATGAGCTAATATACAGAGCTCGGCGCCATCTTGGACCAATCGCATGTCACATCTCATCTTGTATAATATTGTCAATAATCGCCTACCTTTAGTTGTCTTCATCAGAAAGCATCCCAGGTCCACAACAGATGTATTTTCGGTCGAAAAAGTCCATACTTCATGTTCCATTAGCCTGCTGTTGGTAGCGCGTCCTAGGGCTCTCTCCAAGCGCAGGGCTGAAGTTCCGGATAAAATGAGATTCTCCCGCCTGTAGGTTCGTTCAAACATGTCAAACGTTGTAAAACATTAATCTTCAGGGCCTGTAACACCAAGAGAGCCAATAAGATTCGAGGGGGATGATTTCATTGCCTTTAAAACCGTTTCCAAAGGTGGGGGTAGACATGGCCGCCGGCGTCATAATGGTGATGGCCCATCCCCTGTGACCAATTTCCAATGACTCTCATTCACTGAGTTTCGACTGTATAAGGCTCAAACCACTGTGAAAAGACTGGCGACATCTAGTGGAAGCAATAGGAAGTGCTCACTGAACCATGGTTAACGGTGTGATTTATAGGGAAAGATGAGAAGTCGAGTCCACAATTCTGAATTCCACTTCCTGTTTCAATCGGTCTCGGGGTTTTGACTGCCATTTGAGTTCTGTTATACTCACAGACACCATTCATACAGTTTTAGAAACTTTAGGGTGTTTTCTATACATATATAATAAGTATATGCATGCCCTAGCTTCTGAGTTTGATTAGTAGGCCGTTGAAAATGGGAACGATTTTTTTTCAAAATGCGCTGTGGCGCCCCCTATCCTAGGGTATCCTCAAGAGGTTTTAACCCACCTGAACAAGTCCTAAAGCAACGGGACTCCCTAAATCTTTCTCAGATTATTACCAATCCCACAAGGTATGACTCCAAACACCCAGAAAATGCAACTCTCCTCGATGTTATCCTCACAAATAATCCTGATAGGTATCAGTCTGATGTTTTCTGTAATGACCTTAGTGATCACTGTTTTACAGCCTGTGTTTGTAATGGCTGCTCAGTGAAATGACATGTCCTGATTTGTCATAGACGCTTGCAAAAAACGTTAACCTCTTCACTATAGGGGGCAGTATTTTCACGGCCGGATGAAAAACGTACCCAAATGAAACTGCCTCCTACTCAGAATCAGAAGGTAGGATATGCATATTATTAGTAGATTTGGATGGAAAACACTCTGACGTTTCTAAAACTGTTTAAATGATGTCTGTGAGTATAACAGAACTCATATGGCGGGCAAAAACCTGAGAAAAATCCAACCAGGAAGTTTGACCTCACATGGTCGTAGTCATTTCAAATGATGTTCTATCTAAACTACAGTGTCTGTGATGTCATATTGCACTTCCTAAGGCTTCCACTAGATGTCAACAGTCATTAGAACCTTGTTTGAGGCTTCTACAATGCAATTTGATTGAATAATACCCGGAACAGTAAGTGGTCAGGCTGGGGTCATTGACAGGGGCTAGCCATTTTTATTTTTCTTCTGTAATGAATCTGCTATTGTCCGGTTGGAATATTATCAAAATTCTATGTTAAAAACACCCTAATGATTGATTGTGAACATGATTTGACATGTTTCTACAAACGCTGAGGGAACTTTACAACTTATTGTCGACGGTGGATAGATGCATTTTGGAATGGTGATCTGGACGCACCATCAAAATGGATTTATTTCGACATAAATTATGGACTTTATCAAACAAATGAACATTTCTTGTGGAAGTGGGAGACCTTCCGAGTGCATTCAGCCGAAGGTCAGCAAAGGTAAGATAATATTTTTAACATATTTCAGCGTTTTGTGGATTCCGTGTCTGGAGGTCTAACTGTATAGCTTGAGGCTCAGTTCTCAGAATATTGAACAATATGCTTTCTCCGTAAAGTTATTTTGAAATCTGACAACGCGGTTGCATAAAGGAATAGTTCATCTATACTTCTTTATTTAATTGTTATATATTTTGTCAACGTTTATGATGAGTATTTCTGTAAATTATGGTGCACTTTCACCGGATATTTTGGGGTGAGTACATTTTCTGAACGTCACGTGCCAATGTAAAATGTTTTTTTTGGATATAAATATGAACTTGATGGAACAAAAAAAGCATGTATTGTCTAACACAATGTCCTAGGAGTGTCATCTGATGAAGATCGTCAAAGGTTAGTGCATAATTATAGCTGGTTTTGTGCTTTTGGACGGCTACCCTTGCTTGGAAAATGGCTGTCCTTGCAAGGATAATAGCTGTGTTGTTGTTGACTCTTCACGTGCACGTGCGCCCCCGTCTCATTGTTCTCTGATCGACCACTTACCAAATGCGCTACTGTTTTTTCAGCCATGGCCTGCAAAGTCATCATTCAACGTTCTGGCACCCTCTGAGAGCCTATGGGAGCCGTAGGAAGTGTCACGTTACAGCAGAGATCCTTTGTTTTGGATAGAGATGACAAAGAAGGCCAAGAAATGGTCAGAGAGGGCGCTTCCTGTTTGGAATCTTCTCAGGTTTTGGCCTGCCATATGAGTTCTGTTATACTCACAGACACCATTCAAACAGTTTTAGAAACTTTAGGGTGCTTTCTATCCAAATCAAACAATTATATGCATATTATAGTTACTGGGCAGGAATAGTAACCAGATTAAATCGGGTACGTTTTTTATCCGGCCGTGCAAATACTGCCCCCTATCCCCAACAGGTTAAAGGGGGAGATCAAGCTGATCTTAACTGTTATAGGCCTATTTCTATGTTGCCCTGTTTATCAAAAGCATTGGAAAAACTTGTCAATAATCAACTGAATGGCTTACTTGATGTCTATAGTATTTTGTCGGGTATGCAATCTGGTTTCCACTCAGGTTATGGATGTGTCACTGCCACCTTAAAGGTCCTCAATGATGTCACAATTGTCCTTGATATTGTGCTGCTATTGACTTGCCTGTCACTAAGGGAGTACCTTAAGACTTGATCCTAGGCCCCATGCTCTTCTCAATTTACATCAACAACTACTCAGGCAGTAGGAAGGTCTCTCATCCACTTATATGCAGATGATACAGTCTTAACCTCAGCTGGTACCTCCCCGGATTTTGTGTTAAATGCTCTACAACAAAGCTTTCTTAGTGTCCAACAAGCTTTCTCTACCCTTAAACTTGTTCTGAACACCTCCAAAACAAAGGAAATGTGGTTTGGTAAGAAGAATGCCCCTCTGTTAAAAGTCCCCATTGCACACACATCCCTGGGTCGCTCCTCTTTTCAGTTCGCTTCAGCTAGCGACTGGAACGAGCTGCACAAACACTCAAACTGAACAGTTTTATCTAAATCTCTTCATTCAAGACTCAATCATGGACACTCTTACTGACAGTTGTGGCTGCTTTGCGTGATGTATGGTTATCTCTATCTTCTTGCCCTTTGTGCTGTTGTGTGTGCCCAATAATGTTTGTCCCATGTTTTATGCTGCTACCACATTGTGTTGCTACCATGTTGTTGTTATTTTGTCTTGCTACCTTGCTGTTTTGTCATGTGTTGATGCGTTGCTATGTTGTTGTCTTAGGTCTCTCTTTGTGTAGTGTTGTGTTGTCTCTATTGTTGTGATGTGTGTTTCGTCCTATATTTATTTTGAATTTATTTAAAAAAATATAATCCCAAACCCCCGTCCCCATCCTTTTGCCTTTTGGTAAGCCATCATTGTAAATAAGAATTTGTTATTGTCACGTCCTGACCAGTATAGTTTTTTTTTTCTTCGTGTTTTCATATAAATAAATTATGATGAGCACGCAACCCGCTGTGCCTTGGTCTTTACATTACGACACCCGTGACAGTTATTAACCCTCACAAGGCTTCTGGCCCAGATGGTATCCCTAGTCGCGTCCTCAGAGCATGTACAGACCAGCTGGCCCACATGCTTCAAGATGTCCACCATTGTTCCTGTACCCAAGAAAGCAAAGGTAACTGAACTAAATGACTAGTCATGGACCATATCACCTCTACCTTACCTGACACCCTAGACCCAGTTTAATTTTCTTACCACCCCAATAGATCATCAGACGATGCAATTACCTATGTAAGAATGATGTTCATTGGCTATAGCACAACATTCAACACCATAGTACCCTCCAAGCTCATCAATAAGCTTGAGGCCCTGTGAACCCTGCCCTGTGCAACTGGGTCCTGGACTTCCTGACGGGCTGCCCCCAGGTAGTGAAGGTAGGAAACAACACCTCCACTTCGCTGATCCTCAACACTGGTGCCCCACAAGGATGTGTACTCAGCCCCCTCCTCTACTCCCTGTTCACCCATGACTGTGTGGCCACGCACGCCTCCAACTTAATCATCAAGTTTGCAGACAACACAACAGTAGTAGGCCTGATTACCAACAATGACGAGAGTGTGGTGGGAGTGTGGTGCCAGGAAAATAACCTCTCACCCAATGTCAACAAAACAAAGGAGCTTGATTGTGGACTTCAGCAAACAGCAGAGGGAGCACACCCCTATCCACATCGATGGGACCACAGTGGAGAAGGTGGAAAGCTTCAAGTTCCTCGGCGTACACATCACTGACAAACTGCAATGATCCACCCACACAGACAGTGTGGTAAAGAAGGTGCAACAGTGCCTCTTCAACCTCAGGAGGCTGAAGAAATTTGGCATGAAACCTAAAATCCTCACATACTTTTACAGTTGCACAATTGAGACCATCCTGTCGGGCTGTATGACCGCAATGTATGGCAACTGCACCGCCCGTAACCGCAGGGCTCTCCAGAGTGTAGTGAGGTCTGCACAACGCATCACCAGAGGGAAATTTCCTGCCTCCAGGACACCTACAGCACCCGATGTCACAGGAAGGCCAAAAAGATCATCAAGGACAACAACCCCCCCTAGCCACTGCCTGTTCATCCCGCTATCATCCAGAAGGCGAGGTCAGTACAAGTGCATCAAAGCTGCGGCCGAGAGATTGAAAAACAGCTTCTATCTCAAGGCCATCAGACTGTTAAATAGTAATCACTAGCACATTAGAGGCTGCTATCCTCTATACATAGACTTGAAATCACTGGCCACTTTAATAATGGTACACTAGTTACCTTAATAATGTTTACATATTTTGCATTACTCATCTCATATGTATATACTGTATTCTATCCTATTCTACTGTATCTTAGTCTATGCCGCTCTGACATTGCTCGACCTTATATTTATATATTCTCAATTCAATTATTCTACTTTAGATTTGTGTGTATTTTGGGTATTGTTGTGAAATTGTTAGATATTACTTGTTAGATATTACTGCACTGTTGGAGCTAGAAACACAAGCATTTTGCTACACCCGCAATAACATCTGTATGTGACAAACACAATTTTATTTCACTTGATTTTATTTTATTTGATATGCTGATTGAGTTTGGATTACTTTTTGAGTGATTTCATATCCAATAGGATAACTAAGCCATGACAATCTAAAATAGTCTCTCTATTGAGCTTTGGATCTATCATCCATTTCCTCACTGAGTTACTGGGCTGTTCTCCATTCTACACCTAACACCAAGGTGATCCAGCTCCAGCCCTCCTACTGGAGACAAATTACCATTCCTACATTTGCTATAAAGCTTAGCATACATTGAATTGAATTGATGTGTCCTATATCAAATAAAATAAAATGCCAAGAGAAATGCTAAACCTGCCAAGAAAGTGCCGCCAACCAAAACTCACGGACCATGCAAGGAGGGCATTAATCAGAGAGGCAACAAAGAGGTGTGAGGTGTGTTGTGGTGTGTTTTGGTTGAGGTGTGGTGTATTTTGATGTGTTTTAGTGTGGTATGTTTTGGTTGTGGTGTGTTGTGGTGTGTATTGGTGTGTTTTGTTGTCGTGTGGTTTTGTGTGGTGTGTTGTGTTGTGGTGTATTGTGTTGTGGTGTGGTGTGTTTTGGTTGATGTGTGGTGTGATGTGTTTTGGTTATGATGTGGTGTGGGTGTTTTGTGCTGTGGATTGTTGTGTTGAGGTGTGTTGTGGTGTATTTTGGTTGTGGTTGTGGTGTGTTGTGTTGTGTTGCGTTATGGTGTGTTGAAGTGTGTTGTGGTTGTGGTGTGTTGAGGTGTGTTGTGTTGTGCTGTGTTGTGGTGTGTTGTGTTATGGTGTGTTGAGGTGCGTTGAGGTGTGCTGTGGTGTGTTGATGTATGTTGTGGTATGTTGAGGTGTGTTGTGTTGAGGTGAGTTGTGTTATCATGTGTTGTGTTCAGGTGTGTTGTGGTGTGTATTGCTTTCATGTCGACTATGTTCTAAGGAGTGTCTGGTGTCTGAGTGTTTGAAACCGGAAACTGGGTAAATTTTAGAGAGGCTTGACTAGCATACAGCAATAACAGGAGATTATAAAATACTACCTCCAACTGGCATCCTTGTTTCCTCCACAAACAGAAACATTGGGGATATGTCTCATGATATTTGTGATGTTTCAGGAACATTGGGAATATGTCCCATGATATTTGTGTAATTTCAGGAACATTTACCTCAAGTTCTCTAAAACAATGTCGGAGACACCTTACGGTAGATAAATGAACATTCAATTCTCTGGCAACAGCTCTGGTGGACATTACCGAAGCCAGCATGCAAATTGCACGCTCCCTCAAAACTTGAGACAAATGTGGTATTATGTTGTGTGACAAAACTGCACATTTTAGAGTGTCCTTAATAATGATCATGCCATGTATCATCTTATTGATATGCGACACCTGTCAGGGGGATGGATTATCTAGGCAAAGGAGAAATGCTCAGTAAACGAATATAAAAAATGAGAGAAATATGAAACATTTCTGGGGTCTTTTATTTCAGATCATAAAACATGGGACCAACACTTTACATGTTTGAAAGGGCTTTTTCTATTTTCACTTTTAATTATCTATCACAGGGAAACTTTATGTAAATGCACTTTTGGCATTTACATGAAAATCCTGGAAGCTTAAGTGGGTTTACATTTGGAGAAAATCATCACTTTTCGAGGTGTTATATGTGAAAGCTGCAATTCCTTCCTTCCTCTACTCTCCTTCCTCCACTCCAATCCTCTCTCCGCTCGCTCGCTCCCTCCTTTCTTCTACTCGCTTTCTCACTCTCTCTCTCTCTCTCTCTCTCTCCTCTCCTCTCCTCTCCTCTCCTCTCCTCTCCTCTCCTCTCCACTCTTATCTATCCTCTTGAGTTTCTCAATGAAAAACGGCCCAGACTTGAGGAGGGACAGTAGAAAAAAGGTAGGGAGGGAAAGATAGAGGGAGAGAGAGCGAGAGAGAGAGAGCAAGACAGCAAGTGAGAGCGAGACAGGGAGGGGGGAGGGAGAGGGGGATGCAATATACTGCTATTTAGAGGGATAATTGGATAGCAAATATAATGTTGATAGCATGATACATCCAGCGGCTTTGGTCTCCTGTCTCGCCACAGTGCAACAGTATTGGTTTAGGTCATTTTCGAGGAGTCAAATAATTGCTGTTGCTTCTGGTTCACACAAAATAATGATTGTGTGGCTGAAATGTGTTTATTTGGTTTTAATCCAGAGAGGTTAGCAAAAGTATTTACATCCTCTATGAGGCTGTGGAGATATTCTAATTGTGGTATTTAAAGAAAACATGAATCATCAGCATACAATGACACCTTTGTTTTTAAACCACAAATTTCTAATCCCTTAATATTATTGTTGGATCTAATTTTAACAGCTAACATTTCAATGGCAATAATAAATAGATTGGCCGGTAGTGGACAACCTTGTTTTACTACTCTTGACAACCTTGTTTTACTACTCTCTTTCTTAAATGAAGCCATTATTTACTCTTTTACACCTAGGGTTACTATACATAACTTTAACCCATTTCTTAAGAGATTATCCAAAACTGAAATATTTTAGGCATTTATATAAAAACTCCAGTCATACTTTATCAAAAGCGGTTTCAAAATCAGCGTGAAAACCAGGCCTGATTTCCCCCGATATTTCATAGTATTCTATTGTTTCCCATCCTTGTCTTATATTATCTCCAATGTATTATCCATGTAAAAAACCTGTCCGATTAGGAAGAATAATATCTGACTATACCTTTTCAATTCTATGCGCAAAGTATTTAGCTAGAATTTTTGCATCACAACACTGAAGTGTGAGAGGCCTCCAATTTTCTAAATGGACTGGATCTTTATATATACCACTTGGATCCTGTTTCAGTAATAATGAAATCAGACCTGCTTGTTGCGTGTCCGATAATCTACTATTTATATACAGTTGAAGTCAGAAGTTTACATACACCTTAGCCAAATACATTTAAACTCAGTTTTCCACAATTCCTGACATTTAATTACAGTAAGAATTTCCTGTCTTATGTCAGTTAGGATTGCCGCTTTATTTTAAGAATGTGAAATGTCAGAATAATAGTAGAGAGAATGATTTATTTCAGCTTTTATTTCTTTCATCACATTCATTGTGGGTCAGAAGTTTACATACACTCAATTAGTGTTTGGTAGCATTGCCTTTAAATTGTTTAACTTGGGTCAAACGTTTCGGGTAGCCTTCCACAAGCTTCAGACAATAAGTTGGGTGAATTTTGGCCTATTCCTCCTGACAGAGCTGGTGTACCTGAGTCAGGTTTGTAGGCCTCCTTGCTTGCACAAGTTTTTTCAGTTCTGACAATACGTTTTCTATAGGATTGAGGTCAGGGCTTTGTGATGGCCCCTCCAATACCTTGACTTTGTTGTCCTTAAGCCATTTTGCCTCAACTTTGGAAGTATGCTTGGGGTCATTGTCCATTTGAAAGACCCATTTGCGATCAAGCTTTAACTTCCTGACTGATGTCTTGAGATGTTACTTCAAAATACCCACATAATTTTCCTGCCTCATGATGCCATCTATTTTGTGTAGTGCACCAGTCCCTCCTGCAGCAAAGCACCCCCACAACATGATGCTGCCAACCCCAAGCTACACGACGGTTGGGATGGTGTTCTTCCACTTGCAAGCCTCGCCCTTTTTCCTCCAAACATAACGATGGTCATTATGGCCAAACAGTTCTATTTTAGTTTCATCAGACCAGAGGACATTTCTCCAAAAAGTATGATCTTTGTCCCCATGTGCAGTTGTAAACCATAGTCTGGCTTTTTTATGGTGGTTTTGGAGCAGTGGCTTCTTCCTTGCTGAGCAGCCTTTCAAGTTATGTTGATATAGGACTCGTTTTACTGTGGATATAGATACTTTTGTACCTGTTTCCTCCAGCATCTTCACAAGGTCTTTTGCTGTTGTTCTGGGATTGATTTGCACTTTTTGCACCAAAGTACGTTCATCTCTAGGAGACAGAATGCATCTCCGTCCTGAGCGGTATGACAGGTGTGTCGTCCCATGGTGTTTATATATGCATACTATTGTTTGTACAGATGAATGTAGTACCTTCAGGCATTTTGAAATTGCTATTAAGGATGAACCAGACTTGTGGAGGTGTACCATTTTTTTTCTGAGGTCTTGGCTGATTTCTATTAATTTTCCCATGATGTCAAGCAAAGAGGAACTGCATTTGAAGGTAGGCCTTGAACTACATCCACAGGTACACATCTAATTGACAAAAAGTATTTAAATTAGCCTATCAGAAGCTTCTAAAGCCATGACATCATTTTCTGGAATTTTCTAAGCTGTTTAAAGGCACAGTCAACTTACTGTCTGTAAACTTCTGACACACTGTAATTGTGATACAATGAATTATAAGTGAAATAATCTGTCTGTAAACAATTGTTGGCAAAATTACTTGTGTCATGCACAAAGTAGATGTCCTAACCGACTTGCCAAAACTATAGTTTGTTAACAAGACATTTGTGGAGTGGTTGAAACATGAGTTTTAATGACTCCAACCTAAGTGTATGTAAACTTCTGACTTCAACTGTATATTTCGCCCCCCCAACCCTTTTTCCATAAAACCTCATCTAAAATTGTAGAATGTGTAAGCAATAGATATTATATTCCTTCTCTTTTAGCCAGTTAAATACTGATTGTCTTTTCTTATTATCTGCTAAGCCATTACAATTACAACTGGCTATACTTATTTCACCTCTTACCATAATGAGACTCAAGTTTCAATTCTAATTTGTTTGTAAACATACCATTAAAAAGTAACATGATGATTTAGTGTCTATATAGCTTTACCTTGATATTTGCTTTGCTACTAAGTAAACCTCCAATTGGTCCCCACTATTCCACCCACTAAAACCCCTCCTCATGCCGAGTTGGGTTGTCATCCCAATGCCCAGCAGACCTCCACCGACCCCCTGGATCCCATGGCCCCAGAGAGACCGGGACCCATCCTTCGAAAGACACACAGTGCCACCCACAACACAGAACCAGATCAACCGCCAAATGCATTTCCATCGCCCTCACCGCGATTTGTATTATATATAGCCATTACAAAATATAAATATTTAAAAAATCCTTTTTATCTTATTTTCCAAAATTAGCTATTAATATTTGACGTAATGTTGGCAGTTTATGCAAAGGATTTTCACCTCAAACCAGTCTCGCCATTACCAAAATGACATTATGGCAAGCAATTATTATTTCAGCAAACAATTATTGTGATTCATCCTATATTGTCCCTAACATCTTCCACTCCCTCACAACAGTTGTGGGACACACACAAACACACACACACACACACACACACACATACACACACACACACACACACACACACACACACACACACACACACACACACTCATATACACTCAACCCCTTTCCCCAAAGAAAACCATAGAATCAGATTCTGAACAGTTGCACCATCCCAGAGCCCAAATCAAGAAAGGTCTTGATTTATGAATGCATATACAGTTGCAGCTGTATGAGAAGGCCTCCAAAACGGAGCAAAAAAATGGGAAGAAATGGGGAGGTTTGATTAACCATTGTCATGTCCCAGGTGATGGAGGTCAGATATACCCCCTTTCGCTGAGACCCTGAAACACCCACACATGGTCCCCCATAGTAGCAGCTTTGATAATTTCCTTGTATATTGTGCTCTCCCATCAGGGGGCTCTGGCTTTGCAGGACCAACCCTGCCAGGCAGGCTCAGAAGCTTGAGAGGTCGGTGCTGCTCTAGAAGGTCTCTGACCGCATTTTTGCTGCATAAAGGCCGCGTACAGCAGGCCCATAAAACAGATAGGGACTTCTCCTTAGTATCTGGGTTGTTCAGGTGGTTGTCTAGGGTATAGGGACATGTGTTTGTGGGTAGGTGCTCTTACTCCCAAACACATGAATTCACAGCTGTCAAACAATTTGTTTGACAATTATTTTTTTTCCACTCCGCTCCGCTCCTCCCCTTTCCTCACCTCCCCTTTCCTCCCCTCCCCTCTTCTCTCCTCCATGCTACTCTTTAAAAAAAACATGTTTCACCTTTATTTAAACAGGTAGGCTAGTTGAGAACAAGTTCTCATTTACAACTGCGACCTGGCCAAGATAAAGCAAAGCAGTTCGACACATACAACAACACAGAGTTACACATGGGATAAACAAACATACGGTCAATAATACAGTAGAAAAAGTCTGTATACAGTGTGTGCAAATGAGGTAAGTTTAAGGGAGGTAAGACAATAAATAGGCCATGGTGGCGAATATAGCAATTAAACACTGGAGAGAATAGATGTGCAGAAGATGAATGTGCAAGTAGAGATACTGAGGTGCAAAGGAGCAAGATAAATAAATAAATACAGTATTGGGATGAGGTAGTTGGATGGTCTATTTACAGATGGGCTATGAACAGGTGCAGTGATCTGTGATAGGGAGTTTTTCCTAGCCACCGTGCTTCTACACCTGCATTGCTTGCTGTTAGTGGTTTTAGGCTGGGTTTCTGTACAGCACTTTGAGATATCAGCTGATGTAAGAAGGGCTATATAAATGAATTTGATTTGATTTGATTTGATATGTGAGTTGCTCTGACAGCTGGTGCTTAAAGCTAGTGAGGGAGATATGAGTCTCCAGCTTCAGTGATTCTACTGTCCTCTCCCCTCCCATCTCTTCTTCTCTCCTTTCCCCCTCTCCACTCCCCTCTTCTCCACTCCTCCTCCCCTCTTCATTCCCCTCCCATCCGCTCGCCTCCCCTCCTCACCTCTTGGTGCCAGGCTAGTCAGTAACATGAACAAGGCCACAGCTGTGATGGTACTGGTCGCACTGTTTAAAAACCTCTTTGGGATAGGGGGCGGTATTTTCAAGTCCAGATGAAAAGTGTGCCCAAAATAAACTGCCTGCTACTCAGGCCCAGAAGCTAGGATATGCATATAATTGGTAGATTTGGATAGAAAACAATCTAAAGCTTCTAAAACTGTTAAAATAATGTCTGTGAGTATAACAGAACTTATTTGGCAGGCAAAACCCTGAGGACAAACCATCCAGGAATGTTTGTTGTTGTTGAGTTAACTGTGTTGTCTATTTGTTTTCTATGGGGAACTAGATTTATGAGGCACTTGGTTGCAGTTCCTATGGCTTCCACTAGATGTCAACAGTCTTTAGAAATTGGTTGATGTTTTACCTTTGAGAAATGAAGAAGTACGGCTATTCAGAATGAGAGTCAAGCCAAGTGTACTTTTTTGTTTGGGGCACGCGACCAGTAGCTCACTGCACTTTGATTTTACCCGCTATGGAACACAGTATATTCCGTCTGAAATTGTATCGATTATTTACGTTTTAAGATACCTAAGGATGGATTAGGAAAGTTGTTTGATATGTTTGGACAAAGTTTACAGGTAACTTATTAGATCAATTGTCGTCATGTTGGGCGAGTTGGAATCAAACGCTCCAAAGAAATTGACATTTTCTGAATATAAAAATTGAGTTTATCGAAATACAGGACCATTTGTGATGTTTCTGGGACATATTGGAGTGCCAACAGAAAAAGATCTTCAAAGGTAAGGCATGAATTATATCGTTATTTCTGACTTTCGTGTCGCACCTGCTTGGTTGAAATATGATTTTTGTGTGTTTGTATGGTGAGGTGCTGTCCTCAGATAATCGCATGGTTTGCTTTCGTCATAAAGCCTTTTTGAAATCTGACACGGTGGCTGGATTAACAAGAAGTTAAGCTTTATTTTGACATATTGCATGTGTATTTTCAAGAATGTTAAATATTTCGAATAATTTAATTTGAATTTCGCGTTCTGCAATTTCACCGGATGTTGTCGAAATGTTCCGCTAGTGGAACATCTAGCCATAATAGGTAGCCCTGACCTCCTACTGAAACAGGGGGAAATGAGAATAGGATAGAGAGAGATGGAGCAGCGGTATCATGTGTTCCACAAATTGTTTCAATTTTAATCAAATTTGGGGGAAAATACAGGTGGTTAGCAGTAAATTAGCTGCACTTGGATATAATGAAAGGGTTGTTGAAATACGATAAAAACAACCAAGCCCTCACCCCTACCAACTTGCTCAGAATATGGCAGCGGCAGAGGCATGAGGCATGAGTGAATGAGTAAATAGAAGGCTGCAGGGTGAGTGAATTAGTAAATAGGGGGCTGAGGGGCGACTGACTGAGTAAATATAGGGCTGAGGGGCGAGTGAATAAGTAAGTAGAGGGCTGAGGGGCGAGTGAATGAGTAAATAGAGAGCTGAGGGGCAAGTCAATGAGTAAATATAGGGCTGAGGGACGAGTAAATAGAGGGCTGAGGGGCGAGTGAATAAGTAAGTAGAGGGCTGAGGGGCGAGTGAATGAGTAAATAGAGGGCTGAGGGGCAAGTCAATGAGTAAATATAGGGCTGAGGGATGAGTGAACGAGTAAACAGAGGGATGAGGGGCAAGTGAATGAGTAAATAGAGGGCTGAGGGGTGAGTCAATGAGTAAACAGAGGGATGAGGGGCAAGTGAAATAGTAAATAGAGGGCTGAGGGGCGAGTGAAAGAGTAAATATAGGGCTGAGGGGCGAGTGAATGAGTAAATAGAGGGCTGAGGGGCGAGTGAACGAGTAAATATAGGGCTGAGGGGTGAGTGAATTAGTAAATATAGGGCTGAGGGGCGAGTGAATGAGTAAATAGAGGGCTGAGGGGTGAGTAAATGAGGAAATAGAGGGCTGAGGGGTGAGTGAATGAGTAAATAGAGGGATGAGGGGTGAGTGAATGAGTAAATAGAGGGCTGAGGGGTGAGTGAATTAGTAAATAGAGGGCTGAGGGGCGACTGAATGAGTAAATAGAGGGCTGAGGGGCGAGTGAATGAGTTAATAGAGGGCTGAGGGGCGAGTGAATTTGTAAATAGAGGGCTGAAGGATGAGTGAATGAGTAAATATAGGAATGAGGGGTGAAAGGGGAAGGAATTGGAATGGGATTCAGCAAGAGTCATTGTTTTGAAATATTATATGAGGGCTATTTTTTTTAATTACAGACTTAAATGACATTTTCTCATTTCTGCACACAATCAAATATTACTCTAACAGCCCTAAACCCAGAGAAATACAATCAAAATCACTTTAAAGCACTATAACACTGTTAATACAGGAAGTGAATTGTCTTTCTTAATGTTTCAATGAGGTCAGTTCTATATTTTTGTGTCACTGTTTTGTGTGTGTGTGTGTGTGTGTGTGTGTGTGTGTGTGTGTGTGTGTGTGTGTGTGTGTGTGTGTGTGTGTGTGTGTGTGTGTGTGTGCGTGCGTCAATGCATGTGTGTGTGTGTGTGTGTGTCTGTTTGTGTGTATGTGTGGTCGTGTGACTCTTCATGGAGTACTGAAACAGTTAATGTAATTTCCACTAGTGGAGCAGGAGCAGTAAACATGGTCAGGGGGCGTAACTAATTTGCACCGTGATATTGCCAGGGCCTTGGCTGAGAACACACGCTAACAAATTGCTGCTTAGACAAGCAAATCAACAGGGACCAGAGAGCTGTTTTACTGGGGGCTCAGAGGGGCTGTGTGTGCGTAACTGTGTGTGTGTGTGTGAGTGTGTGAGTGTGAGTGTGAATATTTGTGTGTGTGTGTGTGTGTGTGTGTGTGTGTGTGTGTGTGTGTGTGTGTGTGTGTGTGTGTGTGTGTGTGTGTGTGTGTGTGTGTGCGTCTAATACTGGGTGTTCTGAAAGGCACTGACGACACAGTGGGAGAGAGGACTGGGATTTTCTAACTAGCATGGTTATGTAGTGAGTGATTGAGGGAATGTAGCCTTCATTTATTCATCACTAATATGGCATCCATATTAGGAAGTCACTTAACCTGTTATGGCTAGGGGGCAGTATTTTCACGGCTGGATAAAAAACGTACCCGATTTAATCTGGTTACTACTCCTGCCCAGTAACTAGAATATGCATATAATTATTGGCATTGGATAGAAAACACCCTAAAGTTTCTAAAACTGTTTGAATGGTGTCTGTGAGTATAACAGAACTCATATGGCAGGCAAAAACCTGAGAAGATTTCATGCAGGAAGTGGCCTGTCTGACAAGGTGTCGTTCTTCTTGTCTCTGTTAATTGAAGAGTGAGGATCTTAGCTGTCCCGTGACACTTCCTACGGCTGCCATAGGCTCTCAGAAGGCGGCAAAATGCTGAATCGTGGCTTTGCAGGCTCTGGCTGAAACAAAGTAGCGCGTTTGGGTAGTGGCTGGTTACAGTACTGTGAGACTCAGGCTCGTGCCCGCGTCGACCGAAAGCTTTGTTTTCTTTCCTCTGTTTAGCTAAATGGACATTCCCGGTCGGAATATTATAAATTCTACGAGAAAAATGGCATAAAAATGGATTTTAACCTCTCTAGGCTAGGCGGGACGAATTCGTCCAACCTACGTAACAGCCACGGCTACCCTGTGGCGCGATTTTCAAAACCTTAAAAATCCTATTACTTCAATTTCTCAAACATATGACTATTTTACAGCCATTTAAAGATAAGACTCTCGTTAATCTAACCACACTGTCCGATTTCAAAAAGGCTTTACAACGAAAGCAAAACATTAGATTATGTCAGCAGAGTACCAAGCCAGAAATAATCAGACACCCATTTTTCAAGCCAGCATATAATGTCACCAAAACCCAGAAGACAGCTAAATGCAGCACTCACCTTTGATGATCTTCATCAGATGACAACCCTAGGACATTATGTTATACAATACATGCATGTTTTGTTCAATCAAGTTCATATTTATATCAAAAACCAGCTTTTTACATTAGCATGTGACGTTCAGAACTAGCATACCCCCCGCAAACTTCCGGGGAATTCGCTAACATTTTACTAAATTACTCACGATAAACGTTCACAAAAAGCATAACAATTATTTTAAGAATTACAGATACAGACCTCCTCTATGCACTCGATATGTCCGATTTTAAAATAGCTTTTTGGTGAAAGCACATTTTGCAATATTCTAAGTACATAGCCCAGGCATCACGGGCTCGCTATTTAGACACCCGGCAAGTTTAGCAATCACCATAATCATATTTACTATTATAAAAATTTCATTACCTTTTGTTGTCTTCATCAGAATACACACCCAGGACAGCTACTTCAATAACAAATGTTGGTTTGGTCCAAAATAATCCATCGTTATATCCGAATAGCGGCGTTTTGTTCGTGCGTTCCAGACACTATCCGAAATAGTAAAGAAGTGTCACGCGCTTGGCGCAATTCGTGACAATAAAATTCTAACTATTCCATTACCGTACTTCGAAGCATGTCAACCGCTGTTTAAAATCTATTTTTACGACATTTTTCTCGTAGAAAAGCGATAATATTCCGACAGGGAATCTCCTTTTCGGTAAACAGAGGAAAAAATCCCAAAGGCGGGGGCGGTCGGGGTCACGCGCATAAGCTAGTGTCTCTTGATCGGCCACTTGAGAAAGGCGATAATGTGTTTCAGCCTGGGGCTGGAATGACGACATTCTGTTTTTTCCCGGGCTCTGAGCGCCTATGGACGACGTGGGAAGTGTCACGTTAGAGCAGAGATCCTTAGTAAATGATAGAGATGGAAAAGAAGTTCAACAAATGGTCAGACAGGCCACTTCCTGTAAAGGAATCTCTCAGGTTTTGACCTGCCATTTGAGTTCTGTTATACTCACAGACACCATTCAAACAGTTTTAGAAAATTTAGGGTGTTTTCTATCCATATGTAATAAGTATATGCATATTCTAGTTACTGAGTAGGAGTGGTAACCAGATTAAATCGGGTATGTTTTTTATCCAGCCGTGTCAATGCTGCCCCCTAGCCCTAACAGGTTAAACAGCGGTTGACATGCTTCGAAGTACGGTAATGGAATATTTAGATTTTTTTTGGTCACGAATTGCGCCATGCGCGCGACCCTGATTTACCATTTCGGATAGTGTCTGGGACGCACGAACAAAACGCCGCTATTCGGATATAACGATGGATTATTTTGGACCAAACCAACATTTGTTATTGAAGTAGCAGCCCTGGGAGTGCATTCTGACGAAGACAACAAAAGGTAATCAAACTTTTATAATAGTAAATCTGATATTGGTGAGTGCTAAACTTGCTGGGTGTCTAAATAGCTAGCCCGTGATGGCTGGGCTATGTACTTAGAATATTGCAAAATGTGCTTTCACCAAAAAGCTATTTTAAAATCGGACATATCGAGTGCATAGAGGAGTTCTGTATCTATAATTCTTAAAATAATTGTTATGCTTTTTGTGAACGTTTATCGTGAGTAATTTAGTAAATTGTTAGCAAATTCCCCGGAAGTTTGCGGGGGGTATGCTAGTTGTGAACGTCACATGCTAATGTAAAAAGCAGTTTTTTGATATAAATATGAACTTGATTGAACAAAACATGCATATATTGGATAACATAATGTCCTAGGTGTGTCATCTGATGAAGATCATCAAAGGTTAGTGCTGCATTTAGCTGTCTTCTGGGTTTTTGTGACATTATATGCTAGCTTGAAAAATGGGTGTCTGATTATTTCTGGCTTGGTACTCTGCTGACATAATCTAATGTTTTGCTTTCGCTGTAAAGCCTTTTTGAAATCGAACAGTGTGGTTAGATAAAGGAGAGTCTTGTCTTTAAAATGCTGTGAAATAGTCATATGTTTGAAAAATTGAAGTTTTTGTATTTTTGAGGAATTTGTAATTCGCGCCACGCCTATCATTGGATATTTGAGCAGGTGTTCCGCTAGCGGAACGTCTAGATGTAAGAGGTTAATTGTCACATGAAACTCCCTCAGTTGTCATACAAAACGCTTTCAGTAGTCAGACATTTCCTATTAAGTCTACACGCAGTGGGAAAGGGAACAGATGCAAGATGGCGCCGACAGAGATGGTAGCCTCGCTTTGCATTCTTAGGAAACTATGCAGTATTTTGTTTTTTTGTGTATAATTTCTTACATTGTTACCCCAGGAAATCTTAAGTCTAATTACATACAGCCAGGAAGAACTATTGGATATAATAGCAACGTCAACTTACCAAGATTACAACCAGGAATACGACTTTCACGAAGTGGATCCTCTGTTCCGACCACCACCCAGGACAATGGATCTGATCTCAGTAGGCGATCCAAAACAACGGCGCTACAGAAGGGGCAGACGGAGCGATCTTCTGATCAGGCTCCATACACGGGCACATCGCTTACTGCTCCCGAGTATACTACTCGCCAACGTCCAGTCTAACAACAACGTAGACAGAATTCGAGCAAGGGTTGCCTTCCAGAGAGATATCAGAGATTGTAACCTTCTCAATTTCATTGAACCATGGCTCACTCGGGACATGTTATCAGAGTCGGTACAGCCACCCGGTTTCTTCACGCATCGCGCCGACAGAAACAAACATCTCTCTGGTAAGAAGAAGGGTGGGGGTGTATGCCTTATGATTAACGATTTGTGGTGTAATCATAACATACAAGAACTCAAGTCCTTTTGTTCACGTGACCTAATATTCCTTACAATCAAATGCCAACCACATTATCTACAAAGAGAATTATCTTCGATTATAATCACAGCCGTGTATATCCCCCCCAAGCAGACACCTCAACGGTCCTGAAGGAACTTCACTGGAGTCTATGTAAACTGGAAACCACATATCCTGAGGCTGCATTAATTGTAGCTGTGGATTTTAACAAAGCTAATCTGAAAACAAGGCTCCCTAAATTTTATCAGCATATCGAATGCGCGACTCGAGCTGGCAGCATTCTGGATCTTTGCTTCTCCAACTTCCACGACGCATACAAATCCCTCCCCTGCCCTCCTTTTGGTAAATCTGACCACGACTCCATTTTGTTGCTCCCAGCCTATAGACAGAAACTAAAACAGGAAACGCCCATGCTCAGGTCTGTTCAATGCTGGTCCGACCAATCGGATTACACACTTCAAGATTGCTTCCATCACACTGACTGGGATATGTTCCGGATAGACTCAGACAACAACATTTATGTATACGCAGACTCAGTGCGTGAGTTTATTAGCAAGTGCATTGGTGATGTTGTACCCACGGTGACTATTAAAACCTTCCCTAACCAGAAATCGTGGACTGATGGTAGCATTCGCACAAAACTAAAAGCGCGAACCACTGCTTTTAACCTGTTAGGGCTAGGGGGCAGTATTGACACGGCTGGATAAAAAACATACCCGATTTAATCTGGTTACCACTCCTACCCAGTAACTAGAATATGCATATACTTATTACATATGGATAGAAAACACCCTACATTTTCTAAAACTGTTTGAATGGTGTCTGTGAATATAACAGAACTCAAATGGCAGGTCAAAACCTGAGAGATTCCTTTAAAGGAAGTGGCCTGTCTGACCATTTCTTGAACTTCTTTTCCATCTCTATCATTTACTAAGGATCTCTGCTCTAACGTGACACTTCCCACGTCGTCCATAGGCGCTCAGAGCCCGGGAAAAAACAGAATGTCGTCATTCCAGCCCCAGGCTGAAACACATTATCGCCTTTCTCAAGTGGCCGATCAAGGGACACGGGCTTATGCGCGTGACCCCGACCGCCCCCGCCTTTGGGATTTTTTCCTCTGTTTGCCGAAAAGGAGATTCCCTGTCGGAATATTATCACTTTTCTACGAGAAAAGTGTCGTAAAAATTGATTTTAAACAGCGGTTGACATGTTTCGAAGTACGGTAATGGAATATTTAGAATTTTATTGTCACGAATTGCGCCATGCACGCGCATGGCGCGTGCATGGCGCCAATCCATCTTTACTATTTCGGATAGTGTCTGGAACGCACGAACAAAACGCCGCTATTCGGATATAACGATGGATTATTTTGGACCAAACCAACATTTGTTATTGAAGTAGCAGTCCTGGGTGTGTATTCTGACGAAGACAACAAAAGGTAATCAAACTTTTATAATAGTAAATATGATTATGGTGAGTGCTAAACTTGCCGGGTGTCTAAATAGCGAGCCCGTGAAGCCTGGGCTATGTACTTAGAATATTGCAAAATGTGCTTTCACCAAAAAGCTATTTTAAAATCGGACATATCGAGTGCATAGAGGAGGTCTGTATCTATAATTCTTAAAATAATTGTTATGCTTTTTGTGAACGTTTATCGTGAGTAATTTAGTAAAATGTTAGCGAATTCCCCGGAAGTTTGCGGGGGGTATGCTAGTTCTGAACGTCACATGCTAATGTAAAAAGCTGGTTTTTGATATAAATATGAACTTGATTGAACAAAACATGCATGTATTGTATAACATAATGTCCTAGGGTTGTCATCTGATGAAGATCATCAAAGGTGAGTGCTGCATTTAGCTGTCTTCTGGGTTTTGGTGACATTATATGCTGGCTTGAAAAATGGGTGTCTGATTATTTCTGGCTTGGTACTCTGCTGACATAATCTAATGTTTTGCTTTCGTTGTAAAGCCTTTTTGAAATCGGACAGTGTGGTTAGATTAACGAGAGTCTTATCTTTAAATGGCTGTAAAATAGTCATATGTTTGAGAAATTGAAGTAATAGGATTTTTAAGGTTTTGAAAATCGCGCCACAGGCTGGCAGTGGCTGTTACGCAAGCGTCCCACCTAGCCCATAGAGGTTAATCATGGCAAGACGACCGGAAACATGACCGAATACAGTGTAGCTATTCCCTTCGCAAGGCAATCAAACAAGGTAAGCATCAGTATAGAGACAAAGTAGAGTCGCAATTCAATGGCTAAAACACGAGACGTATGTGGCAGGGTCTACAGTCAATCACGGATTTCAAAACGAAATCCAGCCCCGTCGCGGACACCGACGTCTTGCTCCCAGACAAATTAAACAACCTCTTTGCTCGCTTTGGGGACAATACAGTGACACTGACACGGCCCGCTACCGAAACCTGTGGACTCTCCATCACCGTGGCCAACGTGAGTAAAACATTTAAACGTGTTAACACTCACAAGGCTGCCGGCCCAGACGGCATCCCTAGCCGGGTCCTCAGAGCGTGCACAGACCAGCTGACTGGTGTGTTTACGTACGTATTCAATCAATCCGTATCCCAGTCTGCTGTACCCACATGCTTCAAGATGGCCACCATTGTTCCTGTTCCCAAGAAAGCTAAGGTAACTGAGCTAAACGACTATCGCCCTGTAGCACTCACTTCTGTCATCATGAAGTGCTTTGAGAGACTAGTCAAGGATAATATCATCTCCACACTACCTGATACCCTCGACCCACTCCAATTTGCTTACCACCCCAATAGGTCCACATACGATGCAATCGCAATCACACTGCGCACTGCCCTAACCCATCTGGACAAGAGCAATACCTATGTAAGAATGCTGTTCATCTGAACCCCGCCCTATGCAACTGGGTCCTGGACTTTCTGACTGGCCGCCCCAGGTGGTGAGGGTAGGAAACAACATCTCCACCTCGCTGATCCACAACACTGGGGCTCCACAAGGGTGCATTCTCAGCCCTCTCCTGTACTCCCTGTTCCCCCATGACTGCGTGGCCATGCACGCCTCCAACTCAATTATCAAGTTTGCAGACGACACTACAGTGGTAGGCTTTATTACAAACAACGACGAGACGGCCTACAGGGAGAAGATGAGGGCCCTCAGAGTGTGGTGTCAGGAAAATAACCTCACACAAAGGAGATGATCGTGGACTTCAGGAAACATCAGAGGGAGCACCCCCCTATCCACATCAACGGGACAGCAGTAGAGAAGGTAGAAAGTTAAGTTCCTCGGCGTACACATCACGGACAAAATGAAATGGTCCACCCACACAGACAGCGTGGTGAAGAAAGCGCAACAGCACCTCTTCAACGTCAGGAGGCTGAAGAAATGTTGCTTGTCACCAAAAACACTCACAAACTTTTACAGATGCACAATCGAGAGCATACCTTCTGGCCTTATCACCGACTGGTATGGCAACTGCTCAGCCAACAACCGTAAGGCTCTCCAGAGGGTAGTGAGGTCTGTACAATGCATCGCCGGGGGCAAGCTACCTGCCCTCCAGGACACATACATTACCCGATGTCACAGGAAGGCCAAAAAGATAATCAAGGATAACAACCACCCGAGCCACTGCTTGTTCACCCCACTATCATCCAGAAGGCAAGGTCAGTACAGGTGCATCAAAGCTGGGACCGAGAGTCTGAAAATCAGCTTCTATCTCAAGGCCATCAGGCTGTTAAACAGCCATCACTACCATTGAGTGGCTGCTGCCAACATACAGACTCAAATCTCTTGTACTTGAATAATTAATAACTAGATGTAATAAATGTATCACCAGTCACCTTCAACAATGCCACTTTATATAATGTTTACATACCCTACATTACTCATCTCATATGTATATACTGTACTCTATACCATCTACCATCTACCATCTACACGGCCATCTCTTGTCCATATATTTATATGTACTTATTCTTATTCATTCCTTTACACTTGCGTGTATAAGGTAGTTGTTGTTAAATTGTTACATTACTTGTTAGATATTACTGCCCTGTCGGAACTAGAAGCACAGCATTTCGCTACACTCACATTAACATCTGCTAACCATGTGTATGTGACCAATACAATTTGATTTGATTTGATTTGAACAGGATAACCTTAGAATGATTAAAGACTCAAATCAAGACACTATGGCCACCTCCAAAATCCATAACACCAATGACAACAAAATAAAATATCATTACCTGATCGTCCGTCCCGTTGGAAGTCTACGTGGTACCACTCCCCATCGTTGACCTTCTTGTTGACGGCCCTGGTCTTGGTGGTCCCGGACCCCATGTCCAGCAGTAAATACAGGTGTCCTTCCAGCATCTCGATGGCAAAGAAGTCCACCTTCAACGTCAGGGGGCTCTTGGAATCCTTGAATTCAATTAAATCAAACTTTATTTAAAGAGCATTTAGAATCCCAACACACAGTAAAAAAGTGAAGATAAAAAAAGAAATCAGGATGAATATAATATCATATAACAAGCAAAAAATGTAAAAGTATTTAATAAAATAATATTGTAATCACCTTGGGGGCCTGTTTGAGCTTGCCGTGGCTGAAGAGGAGAAGCCCGCTGGGCTCTGTGGTACGGAAGTCAAAGGAGATGGAGCCTGTCTTCTTGGCGTTCCATTTATTGAGAGTTATGAAGGACTCTGGGGTCTCGAAGGTGATGGGGTCAAGGGTTGCCACGTTCTCACATTTGAAAGCCACGATGCCATGAACCTTCATCTTGGCATCACCCAGTTTGGCCATCCTGGACAGCTCGAGCCGCACGTCGTTGTTTTTGTACACAACCTAGGTTGATGGAGGGAGGAAAGGGGAAGGGAAGGGAGAAACAGTTCATCCATCTGGCCAAAAGTAATGCTATATATAGTAAATAGGGTGCCATTTAGAACACAGACAGTCTTTGGAAGTGTATGACCAGAAATTGTACAATATTCCTTAAATAGTGCACTACTGGCCAAAGGTCACTTTAAAGCATTCTATTTTGTATGCACCCCATGTTTGGAAGTGTATGTGTGTGTCAGTCAGAATTATTTTTGCAGAACCCAATCACTTGGAGGAGTAAAAACGCTTTGAGAAAAGCATATGTCATTTCCTCTTTTGAATGTAAACATTAAGTTGAGATAAATCGAGACCTGTATCAGAATAAACTATTGCAGCCTCAACCTTTGAAAACTGGCATATTTTCCAGAGCTTTTGAAAAGG
Organism: Salmo salar; assembly: GCF_965601325.2. NCBI lineage: Eukaryota > Metazoa > Chordata > Actinopteri > Salmoniformes > Salmonidae > Salmo > Salmo salar. Next base: position 101,910,955 of record NC_138291.1, read on the forward strand.
GCATAATTTGAATGTAATTGAAATGCAATTTCACAACAATCTGACTTTTTAAAGGAACCTACAACAATATATGTATTCAGTAATCAATACAGAAAAATTTGAACTTAAGAATGTTTATCTACAGTAATCATATATTATTGACCTTTGTGTATAGTTTTGTAAAAAGGTACATTTATTTAGTTTTCAATTAGCTTTACTGTATAGCGCTGTCATGTGTAATGACATGAAACTCAGGGAGGTAGCTATGTTTGGTACTAATGCGGACAGACCACTGTCTTGTTCTCCCAGGACCTTCAGACCACTATCTTGTTCTCCCAGGACCTTCATACCAGTGTCTTGTTCCCCCAGAACCTTCAAACCAGTGTCTTGTCCCCCCGGGAACTTCAGAACACTGTATTGTTCCCCCAGGACCTTCAGACCACTGTATTGTTCCCCCAGGACCTTCAGAACACTGTCTTGTTCCCCCAGCCTCACCCACTTTGTTTATGTGTAATTGCTGCTGGTCTTGTCATGCAGGGCTCCTGCAAAAGAGACCTTGGTCTCAATGGGACTCCATGTTAAAATAAAGGTTAAAAAAATGTATATTGTTTTGTACTGTACATAAAAAGAACAATTTTCTCTTATTGCAAATAGCAGCAGAGCTGTGTTGTGTGTGATGCGATATGCTCTGGTTTGTAACCTGAGTGGAGACCACAGTCTTGTTCCCTCAGGACCCGTAGCAGCAGCCATGTCAGCAGTTTTTGCAGGACTCTAACTAGGGTCCTGCTTGGCCCACCCGTGCGTGACGAGCTGCTGTAGCTCTACTGTGGCGCTACCTTTCACCTCGGTCCACCTGAGGCAACAGTGGGGCACAACACAGCACAGTGGATCAGGGCATTAGTGTAGCAGGGAGGCCATATTTAGGCAAAGAAGTGGCCCTAACCGAGGTGGTTTGGTGAACCACCCTTTTGTGATTAGTATGGCCCTGATTGAAAAATGAAGACTTGGGTTAACTCCCTGAGCAAATGCCTTGGCTTGGGGTGGGTGGTTAAGTAGGTAGGTAGGTAGGTAGGTAGGTAGGTAGGTAGGTAGGTAGGTAGGTAGGTAGGTAGGTAGGTAGGTAGGTAGGTAGGTAGGTAGGTAGGTAGGTAGGTAGGTCAGTCGGTGGGAGGGAGGGAGGGAGGGAGGAAGGGAGTTGTTGGATGTATTTGTTAAGTGAGAGATGGAGAGTGATAGAAAACATCTGTACACTTTGTAAGTGTTGCAGTAAAACATGCTGGTACTGTAGGTAGGTAATGTAGGTAGGTACTCTAGGGAGGTGGCTAAGTGTGTGGGTCTGTGTGGAAGGAGGGAGGTGGCTAAGTGTGTGGGTCTGTGAGGAGGGACGGAGGTGGCTAAGTGAGTGGGTCTGTGAAGAGGGACGGAGGTTGCTAAGTGTGTGGAGGGAGATGGCTAAGTCTGTGGGTCTGTGTAGAAGTACGGAGGTAGGGAAGTGTTTGTGAAGTGAGAGACGGAGAGTGATGAGAGCTAACAGCTGTACACGATGCAGGTGTTGCAGTAAAAACGCTAATTAAGGCCTCAGCAGGAAACCTGATTAAAATATACCCTGCTGATGATGGATGTGCCTCTCACTACCAATCTATAGCCATCTAAATTCATTAAGCTCTCTCTCTCTCACACACACACACACACACACACACACACACACACACACACACACACACACACACACACACACACACACACAGTCTTGCGCAGCTAACCTTGAAGGGACATACAATTCAGTCCCATTAAAAATCCTATTTTCCCTAACCCCTAACCCTAACCTTAACCCTAACCTGAATCTTAACCCAAAAACCTAACCTTAACCCTAAATCTAAATCTAACCATAGCTCCTAACCCTAACCCTAAAACTAACCCAAGCACCTAACGCTAACCCTAAAACTAACCCTAGCTCCTAACCCTAAAACCAACCCTAGCTCCTAGCCCTAACCCTAAAACTAACCCTAGCTCCTAACCCTAACCCTAAAACTAACCCTAGCTCCTAACCCTAACCCTAAAACTAACCCTAGTTCCTAACCATAACCCTAAAACCAACCCTAGCTCCTAACCCTAAAACTAACCCTAGCTCCTAAAACCCAAACCCTAAAACTAACCCTAGCTCCTAACCCTAATCCTAAACCTAATTCTAACCCTAACACCAATTTTAACCTTAAACCTAAACCCTCTAGAAATAGTATTTGACCTTGTGGGGACCAACATTTTCGTTGTAGGTACTTCTGGACCCCATATGTATAGTTAAACATGTCCACACACACACACACACACACACACACACACACACACACACACACACACACACACACACACACACACACACACACACACACACACACACACACACACACACACACACCACAGGAGCTGACAGGAGTACTAAAGAGGCTGCGTCCCAAATTGCACCCTATTTCCTATGTTGTGCACTACTCTTTACCAGCGGCAAGGCTAAAGCTGAATCAGCAGTACTTCATTAAATACCAAGCTATAATGACATTAAGGAGGGATAAAAGTCCACTAAACATTTTTTTTACCTTTATTTAACTAGGCAAGTCAGTTAAGAACAAAATCATATTTTAAATGACGGCCTAGGAACAGTGGGTTAACTGCCTTGTTCATGGGCAGAACGACAGATATTTACCTTGTCAGCTCGGGGATTCGATTTAGCAACACTTTCGGTTACTGGCCCAACGCTCTAACCACTAGGCTACCTGCCACCCCAAACATTGATGACAAGCATCATTGTACAGTACCATATTGCACTGAATAAAATTGACCAAGTGAACAATCTTATTATGCTTTGTTGAGGTATCTGAAATTAAATACCAAGTATCGTAAGAGGATAATAGAAGACAGTTAGAGAGTTTGGCATGTTTTATATAGTGTAAGATCTGCGTCCTATATGACACCCAGTTCCCTATAGTATGCATTACTTTTGAAAAGATCCCTATGCCATTTGGGATGATGCCACAGAGAGTAATCCAGTGTGTCATCTTTGATATAGTGTAAGGAGAATGAATGGAGTACTGTTGCTGGGTGGCCTCCCAGAGAGTGTCAGCATCCCAAATGGCACCCCATTCCCTTTAAAGTGCACTACTTTCTTACCAAAAGTACTACACTATGTAGGGAATAGGGTGCCATTTGAGACACACCAACAGTTGTGTAGATGGCTCCCCTAGCTGCACAGACTACAATATCTTCCTATTATCTTCCTCTCAGAGTTGTCTTTAGTGATAATACACCATTAGGAACAGGGAGAGCTCCCAAAATAAATGGTAGAAGAAGTGGTCATTATAAATGTGTTATAGTATTGACTTAATTTATAGCCAAGGCTTTTGAATATGTCACGTTCGTGTGTATAGACGGACCAAGGCACAGCGAATGTTGAGTTCCATATTATTTATCCCATAACCCACAGGTGGAAAAAATGCTACTTAAGTATGATCCCCAATTAGAGACAGCGATAACCAGCTGCCTCTAATTGGGAATCATACAAATCACCAAGATAGAAAATAAACATAGAAACCCACATAGAAAATATCAACTAGAACAACCCCCCAGTCACGCCCTGACCTACTCTAAAATAAAAGCTTTCTATGGTCAGGTCGTGACAGAATACAGATTCTGACGTAATCTTTAAGGGTTTTGTGAATACAGATTCTGACTTAATCTATAATGTTTTAGTAAATACATATTCTGACTCTTAATCTATAAGGTTTTTGTAAATACAGGATCTCTTCCCAGGTCCAGTCCTCTGATCCACACTGCTTGGTCCCGCTCATCTTCCTGGTGAGCGCACACTGCTTGGCTTTCTTTTGGTGGGATCTTCTGTCACGAGTGCTATCTTCGAATTCCCTGTCATAAATCAGCCAAGGCGCAGCGTGCCGGTAGTGCCACATATTTTATTAGTGAACCCGAACAAAACAAGAAACAGGTGAAACTGAAACAAACGTGACGTTCTGGGGCTGCATAAACACAGCTGCACAAAAACAAGATCCCACGAAAACACAGGAAAAAACAGGCTGCCTAAGTATGGCTTCCAATCAGAGACAACGAATGACAGCTGCCTCTGATTGGAAACCATACCCTGCCAAAACATAGAACACAAACATAGAATGCCCACCCACCTATCACATCCTGACCTAACTAAACAGTGAAAACACAGCTCTCCTAGTTCAGAGCATGACAGTACCCCCCCCCAAAGGTGCAGACTCCCAGCCGCGAACCTGAACCTATTTGGGAGGGTCCGGGTGGGCATCTATAATTGGCGGCGGCTCGGGTTCCAGGCGTAGCACCCCCCCCCCCCCCGATCCCCCCGCTTCTGTGTGTCCGGAGGAACCAGACCATGGATCATCGCCGGAGGCTCTGGAACGCCAACCGCCGCTGAAGACTCTGGGCTGAAGGCCGCCGCTGAAGACTCTGGGCTGCAGACCGCCGTTGAAGACTCTGGGCTGCAGACCGCCGCTGAAGACTCGGGTCTGAAGACCCTCGTTGAAGGCTCCGGACAGGGGAGCGTCGCTGGAGGCTCCGGACTGGGGAGCGTCGCTGGAGGCTCCGGACTGGGGAGCGTCGCTGGAGGCTCCGGACTGGGGGGTGTCGCTGGAGGCTCCGGACTGGGGAGCGTCGCTGGAGGCTCCGGACTGAGGAGCGTCACTGGAGGCTCCTGGCTGAGGAGCGTCGCTGGAGGCTCCAGACCATGGATCATCGCCGGAGGCTCTGGAACGCCAACCGCCGCTGAAGACTCTGGGCTGAAGGCCGCCGCTGAAGACTCTGGGCTGCAGACCGCCGTTGAAGACTCTGGGCTGCAGACCGCCGTTGAAGACTCTGGGCTGCAGACCGCCGCTGAAGACTCGGGTCTGAAGACCCTCGTTGAAGGCTCCGGACAGGGGAGCATCGCTGGAGGCTCCGGACTGGGGAGCGTCGCTGGAGGCTCCGGACTGGGGAGCGTCGCTGGAGGCTCCGGACTGGGGAGCGTCGCTGGAGGCTCCGGACTGGGGAGCGTCGCTGGAGGCTCCGGACTGGGGAGCGTCGCTGGAGGCTCCGGACTGGGAAACGTAGCTGGAGGCTCCGGACTGGGGGGCGTCGCTGGAGGCTCCGGACTGGGGAGCGTCGCTGGAGGCTCCGGACTGGGGAGCGTCGCTGGAGGCTCCGGACTGGGGAGCATCGCTGGAGGCTCCGGACTGGGGAGCGTCGCTGGAGGCTCCGGACTGGGAAGCGTCGCTGGAGGCTCCGGACTGGGGGGCATCGCTGGAGGCTCCGGACTGGGGGGTGTCGCTGGAGGCTCCGGACTGGGGGGTGTCGCTGGAGGCTCCGGACTGGGGAGCATCGCTGGAGGCTCCGGACTGAGGAGCGTCACTGGAGGCTCCTGGCTGAGGAGCGTCGCTGGAGGCTCCGGACTGAGGAGCGTCGCTGGAGGCTCCGGACTGAGGAGCGTTGTTGCAGGCTCCATGCCTTGGATCATCAATACAGGTTCCGTGCCCTGGATCATCACTGGAGGCTTCGTGCCATGGATCATCTCTACAGGCTTCAGACCATCGATTATCACTGGAAGCTTTATTCGTGGAGCTGGAACAGGTCTCACTGGACTGGGGAGACGCACTAAGGACCGAGTGCTCAAAGCACCGGCACCGGCCGAACTGGGCTATGAAGGCTTACTGGAGGAAGAGTGCAAGGAGCAGGCACAGGATGTACCGGGTTAGGGAGGCGCACTGGAGGGAGAGTGCGCGAAGCAGGCACAGGACGTACTGGGCTATGGAGGCGCACTGGAGGAAGAGTGCGAGGAGCAGGCACAGGACGTACTGGGCTATGGTGGCGCACTGGAGGGAGAGTGCGCGGAGCTGGCACAGGACGTACTGGGCTCTGGAGGCGCACTGGAGGGCAGGAATGTTAAGCGGGCATACTCCAAGCTGGCTGAGTGCCAACCTTAGCACGACAACGGTGAGGAACTTGCACCGAGCGCACGGGGCAGTTAGTGCGCATGGGCGACACCGTGCGCACCACCGCATAACACAGCGCTTGTACAGCCACGGTAAGCCCCACGGTAAGCACAGGGAGTTGGCTCAGGTCTTAAACCCGCCTTAGCCAATCTACCCATGTGGCCCCCCCCCAAAAAAATTGTCCGCTGCCTCTCAGGCCTTTCTTCCCAGTATCGCCGTTCCGCCTTCGCTGCCTCTATCTCCTCCGGCGGGCGGCAATACTCTCCCGGCCTTGTCCAAGGTCCTGCCCCATCCAGGATCTCTTCCCAGGTCCAGTCCTCTGATCCACACTGCTTGGTCCCGCTCATCTTCCTGGTGAGCGCACACTGCTTGGCTTTCTTTTGGTGGGATCTTCTGTCACGAGTGCTATCTTCGAATTCCCTGTCATAAATCAGCCAAGGCGCCGCGTGCCGGTAGTTCCACATATTTTATTAGTGAACCCGAACAAAACAAGAAACAGGTGAAACTGAAACAAACATGACGTTCTGGGGCTGCATAAAAACAGCTGCACAAAAACAAGATCCCACGAAAACACAGGGAAGAACAGGCTGCCTAAGTATGGCTTCCAATCAGAGACAACGAATGACAGCTGCCTCTGATTGGAAACCAAAACATAGAACACAAAACATAGAATGCCCACCCACCTATCACACCCTGACCTAACTAAACAGAGAAAACACAGCTCTCCTAGGTCAGAGCGTGACAAACAGTTTTAAAAACAGCTTGATAAAAGGTTAGGTCATTCAGAAATCTGTAACGGAGCCAAGTGCAATTTTCAAGCCATGTTTAAAGATACACCATGAAAATGGATGAAACCTATTGGTGGGAGAAAGAAAACCAACTTGACAATCTCTTGGCAGTGGTGTGTGTGGAGGGAGGGAGGGAGGGAGGGAGGGAGGGAGGGAGGGAGGGAGGGAGGGAGGGAGGGAGGGAATGATATCTCTAAAGAGGAACTGAGAGAGAGCGAAAAGAGAGAGAGAGAGATTGAGTGAGAGAGAACAGGAGAGGGCCTGCAGAATGCAGAGAGAGAGGCTTTAGTAATGCTGGAGCCAGGAAAGGAGAGACTTTGTAACGCTGGAGCCAGGAAAGGAGAGGCTTTAGTAACGCTGGAGCCAGGAGAGGAGAGGCTTTAGTAATGCTGGAGCCAGGAAAGGAGAGGCTTTAGTAACGCTGGAGCCAGGAAACCAGAGGCTTTAGTAACACTGGAGCCAGGAAATGAGAGGCTTTAGTGATGCTGAAGCCAGGAAAGGAGAGGCTTTAGTGACGCTGGAGCCAGGAGAGGAGAGGCTTTAGTAACGCTGGAGCCAGGAGAGGAGAGGCTTTAGTAACGCTGGAGCCAGGAGAGGAGAGGCTTTAGTAATGCTGGAGCCAGGAGAGGAGAGGAGAGGCTTTAGTAAAGCTGGAGCCAGGAAAGGAGAGGCTGTGCCAATAAAGGGCAATTGATCCTCTGAGTCAACACATAGGGCCCAAGGAGCTTTGGGCAGGCCTATGTCATCCCTTCTCCCCCTCTCTCTTCTTCCCTCCCTCTCTTTCACCCCTCTTTCACTCTCTCTCTCGTGCTCTCGTCCTCTCTCTTGCTTTCTCCCTCTCTCTTTCTCTCCCTCCCTCCCTCCTGTTCTCTTACAGTCACAGGAGAAAGGTACAAGCCAAATTTATTCAGCCTCCTGAGGTTAAAGAGGCGCTGTTGCACCTTCTTCACCATGCTGTCTGTGTGGGTGGACCATTTCAGTTTGTCCGTGATGTGTACACCGAGGAACTTAAAACTTTCCACCTTCTCCACTACTGTCCCATCGATGTGGATGTGGGGTGCTCCCTCTGCTGTTTCCTGAAGTCCACAATCATCTCCTTTGTTTTGTTTGACGTTGAGTGTGAGGTTATTTTCCTGACACCACACTCCGAGGGCCCTCATCTCCTCCCTGTAGGCCGTCTCGTCGTTATTGGTAATCAAGCCTACCACTGTGGTATCGTCTGCAAACTTGATGATAGTGTTCGAGGCATGCATGGCCACGCAGTTATGGATGAACAGGGAGTACAGGAGAGGGCTGAGAACGCACCCTTGTGGGGCCCCAGTGTTGAGGATCAGCGGGGTGGAGATGTTGTTTTCTACCCTCACCACGTGGGGGCGGCCTGTCAGAAAGTCCAGGACCCAGTTGCACATGGCGGGGTCGAGACCCAGGGTCAGTTTGGAGGATACTATGGTGTTAAATGCTGAGCTGTAGTCGATGAACAGCATTCTTACATAGGTATTCCTCTTGTCCAGATGGGTTAGGGCAGTGTGCAGTGTGATTGTGATTGCATCATATGTGGACCTATTGGGGTGGTAAGCAAATTGGAGTGGGTTGAGGGTATCAGGTAGGGTGGAGGTGATATGATCCTTGACTAGTCTCTCAAAGCACTTCATGATGACGGAAGTGAGTGCTACTGGGCGATAGTTGTTTAGCTCAGTTACCTTAGCTTTCTTGGGAACAGGAACTATTGTGGCCCTCTTGAAACATGTGGGAACAGCAGACTGGGATAGGGATTGAATATGTCCGTAAACACACCAGCCAGCTGGTCTGTGCATGCTCTGAGGACACGGCTAGGGATGCCGTCTGGTTCGGCAGCCTTGCGAGGGTTAACACGTCAACACGTTGTCATGACAATAGAGCAGTATAGCAGCAGCTAAGCCTGGGACCTGCAGACACGTACTGAAACATGGAACTTGAGATGGACAGTGTTACTATGCCACAGGAACCACTGCTTGACCATATGTCATATGTAATCTTCCTGCGACCATTGCCTACAGAACAGGGTTTTGTCTAGAAAAGATACAGCTTCTGTCAAAGTTGACTTTTTGTAGCAGATATAGGAGCACTTATGCAGCAGGTTAAGATAATGATTGTAGCAGGTTCAGAGAATTCGGTTAATGTTAGCAAAAGGGTTAGGGTTAGCTACTTTTGAAGTCAATTTGACAAAACTGTATCCCATCTATTCCTCTGGGACACTTCATAGCAACTATATGTAGCATTCATCACTGCGAACTGACAGCACACTCCATCCTTGATCCCAGCCTAGAAAAACACAGAAGACTAGGGAGGATTTTTGTTTTTCTCTAGTGTGCCCACCTGTGGTGTGGTGGACTGACAGGACTAGCTGTGCAGCCCAAATTCTACCCTATTCCATATTCTCTACTCTGGTCAAATGTTTTTTCACAATATAAGGAATAGGGTGCCATTGGGGACACAGACTAGCAGACTGCAAGGAGGGCACCACCAACCAGATGGCAGTGTTTACACCATGCCTGAATCCCAAATGGCACCCTATTCCCTACATAGAGCCTTAGTTTTGACCAGAACTCTATGGCAATAGCATGCCATTTGGGATGCGGTTCCATGTATCATCTCAGAAGCACCCCTCTAACGAAGACATGCATGCCCCTAATGAGATAGAACCCCTTAATGAGCTCTAGCCCCTAACGAGCTCCTAGCCCTAACGAGGAAGAGATGGAGCATGGACATGTGGTCTGCACCCTGACTGCTCATTAAGACTGTTGCATGATAACTTTTCTGTTAGGTTTCATGAGGATGACACCCTTGGCTGGGGGGAGGAGAGAAGAAAAGGAGAAATGTAGAACACTACAGGAGGAAGAGAAGGGGAAAAGCTACTGAAAAGAGAGAGAGAGCGAGAGAGAGAGAGAGAGAGAGAGAGAGAGAGAGAGAGAGAGAGAGAGAGAGAGAGATGGTGGTGGTAAAAGTAGTAGAGAAAAAAGAGACGAGGAGGGAAGAGAACGGGAGGTGACTTTATTCCTTGGTGGCTGCTGATGTCACTTCTCGAGAGTAGACTGTATTTCTTGGTGGTTGCTGATGTCACTTCTCGAGAGTAGACTGTATTCTTTGGTGGCTGCTGATGTCACTTCTCGAGAGTACCTGTATTCCTTGGTGGCTGCTGATGTGAAAAATATTTTTGGGGTCAGCATCCCATTAAGCACCCAATGTAATATTTAGCAGAAAATAAGGTAGAAAGGGAAAATTGAAACAACTCCCTTTATCAGCATGGTCCAGGATGGATGAATATCTTCAATATGCTCTATGTATAATATTATTGCGAAGCGTCTTTGGAAACTACAGAGAACTGTCAGATCTTGAATTGACAGATCCTGATATTACCGAAACGGCACAGCGTCTATCTTTTGATTGTAACGCATAAATATAGCATGTGTGTTCACCAAAATAGTTTGTAACCGATTTAGAACTCTTGCTTTAGGTTCTGAAAACACAATTGCCTTGGCAGGAACACCCCCTCTGCGGTATGACAGGGAGATGTATGGAGTGTTGGGACAGATTTGGCACTGACTTACAACAAGGGGCATCATGCTCCCCCAAAATCTGAGGGGGAACAATATATGTGAGGATGACTGGGGGTGGTCCAGAGGGGTGTGGTCTGGAGGGGCTTCATCCCCCCCCGTCCGTAAATTGGAGAATTTACAATTTTTCAAACACCTGCAACAGCTTTTTCCTGCAATCTAGAGCTATAATCATTGTGCTTAACTCCATGTAAAACGAAAATATGTCCACATATCTAAGCATCCCTCTTGAGCATTCTGTATCATCCTGACCGGTGTTTTTTTTAAGAAGCGGAAAATGCTTCTCTGCTAAGCTCTGGGTAAAATATTTAAAGGAATATGAGACTTATTCAGTACATTTAGTTATTTCTTGCTTTTTGAAAGTCTACCAACCTTGCCAGCAGGCATGCCAGGTAAGATAGTTAGACAAGCTAGTCACTCTAACTTGAGTGATAGCCTGAAATGTTATGACGTTGGGAGATAGGGTACCTATCTGGCCTAGCTTAAGCAAGCTTCATAAAATTGCTCGCAGGCAAAAAACTAAAATAAATGTTTTAAAAGTTAAAATCTGAGGGGACACGTGCCCCTGTGCATTCTATGGGCATGATGCCTCTGGCTCGAGTCCCCTGCCAAAGTGAAGCATATGCCTTTTCTATTCCTTTAATCCCCTTTAAAATATATATCCAGTACCAGTCAAACAGTTGGACACACCTACAAATAGGGCTATCTTCTGTAAACCACCCCTACCTTCTCAACACAATTGATGGCTCAAACGCATTAAGAAGAAAAGACATTCCACAAAATATATTCTTGCGTGTACCAAGTGATGTACTGTACACTCCACTCCCTCTACCCTGAGAGCACTATGCAGTGTGTGGTGTGATGCCCACTCCCTCTACCCTGAGAGTACTGTGCAGTGTGTGGTGTGATGCCCACTCCCTCTACCCTGAGAGCACTGTGCAGTGTGTGGTGTGATGCCCACTCCCTCTACCCTGAGAGCACTGTGCAGTGTGTGGTGTGATGCCCACTCCCTCTACCCTGAGAGCACTGTGCAGTGTGTGGGTGTTTACCTCTTTCAGACAACCCATAAAGTTGTTGCTAACAGGTGATCCAGGCAGGTCAGCCGTGCTAGGACTCCCGCCAACATAGAAAAAGTCATCGGAGCCTAGCATGGTGTAGTCTTCTTGAGTATACCCTGTGGTGGTCAGTATCCCATCCACGGATATAGTTACCTAGACAACAAAGCACAGGGAAAGGACACGCTATACTCTGATAGCCTATCAGAGCTCTCAGTCCAGCGGCATTTTGCCTCTTTCATTGTCTTCTGATAGTATAATTGTTCTTCTATAGATGTTTGGTAAAGATTGTAGAAACCCATTTTCATGTCTGTTTTTTTATTTTCTTGTTTTTGGTTTATTTTGTCCACTTTAGGATTAGTAGTTTGAGAAGTAGATGGCTAGCCCTCCAAGGGAATGATAAAGCTAGTTAGTCTGGGGCAACTAAATAACTCCCTAGCTAAGTGTGTTAGTAAGTTAGCCCCTACTGCAACTCAAAGTAATTTCAGCAGACACAAAAATGGTGTTAGTAGAATGTTATCTAGGTTAGTTTTGCTAAATTTACATATTAGTAAAAGTTAATCAGCAGTTTGTTTTCAGAAAAAAAAAACTATAGCGTGCAAGTGGGTTACATATAGAAAGTAACAAGCAAGTAGAAACCACAACCACATGTTTGGCGTTTGGTTTTAGTATATTCTTTTTGCATGCAAGCACACAAAAATAAAATTTTCCCAAGATAGTGTTTGCTAATCGATTTAATCTGACACTTTGCGCTCGTGTCGGATGCATGCAGAAGCAGATGATGAAAAATCACCAGCAAGGACCAGAAGAAAAAGCACCAATGAAAACGACAGCTGGCCTGGACAAATAGTGGGTAGTTTGAGCATGTGCAGCGTTCAGAACAGCATTCAGAGTGCATGCCATGCAGAGTGAATGGGAAATAGATCACTGGCTGAGCCAATGAGCATCAGGCCAGCCAGGCAGGAGACAGACATTGGTCCTCCTTTGATAACCACTGTTTGATGCAAAAGGCTTGAAACGATGCTCCTAAAAATGTGATTGGACGGGATACAGGAAGTAAAAATAACAGGAAGTGGTGAAATCCAACCAACGGATGAAAATAGTTTCAAAATAAAAAGAAGGTCAAAAGGTAAGCAGAAAGAGTACCAACCGCAGTTCCCCTTTTTTTGTTAATGACGTCTACAGTAAGAAAAGATAGAAAAGAAACACACGGCAAACCCAAACTAAGAAACAATTAGAATGATATCTACCGAACAATGGAGTTTGTTTACCATAGCGTGTCCAATGCCTGAGTGCTTTGTGGAGAGGGGGGAGAAAGGAAATGAAAAACTGTCAACAGAATAACGATAGTTACTCAAAAAAGAGATGACGGTTAACTACCAAAAGTTAGCACATTGTTGTTGTTGTTAATAAACGTAAAAAAAATATATTGGTTAGTAGTATGACACATTCCATGAATGACATGTTAGTTGTTGTTTTTCAAAGCATGTTAGTAACATAGAGTAAAAAAGTGCAAAATAAATTATTTTTACAAGAAAAAAAAACAGACTAAGGAAGACTAGCAAAAATGCTCCCACACTGGAAGTCAGCTAGCTCGTATTGGATCGATCGTTGACTCCCTATGGTCTACATGGGACTGTCCATGTAGACTGGACTGCCCTGGGTAGGCATCAACAACCCCTCACCCCTCTGACACAGTATAACTGACAGAAAACAAATGGTTATAAGAGAGAATGCCTAAAGCACATCAGTCGACCCTCTTTAACGAAAGTCCTTCAGATCGTTATTCTTTATCTTTGGATGCTTTGGGTTAATTACATAATACATTTCATTGGACCATTTTCATGATTTTCAAGACCAGTTTTGGACCACGATTCCGACCAATCCAATCCATTGGGATGTCGGTGGTCAGGATCTCATCTTACAGTACTGTACCTCCATTTTGGTCTTATTGATGGACTTTAGGATCACTTTACTGCAATGAGACAAAGCAAAGAAGACCCTGACACAAAATGAGAAGGATAATGGAGATTGGATTCCCCCATTGAGCATGCACTTTCATTATGCATTCTTAATGTTTACACAAATCAATTCAATTTTAACATTACTCAAATGCTCTAGATAATTTTTTTACCTCTTTGTCGGTGTGGTGTTTCAAAAGAAACAATCCATTACCATGTGAGCAGGAACACATCTAGAGAGCTAGTGTGTTGGTAGGATGCTGTGAGCAGGAACACGTCTAGAGAGCTAGTGTGTTGGTAGGATCCTGTGAGCAGCAACAAATCTAGAGACCTAGTGCATTGGTGGGATGCTGTGAGCAGGAACACATCTAGAGAACTAGTGTGTTGGTGGGATGCTGTGTGCAGAGACACATCTAGAGAGCTAGTGTGTCGGTGGGATGCTGTGAGCAGAGACACATCTAGAGAGCTGGTGTGTTGGTAGGATGCTGTGAGCAGGAACACATCTAGCAAGCTAGTGTGTTGGTGGATGCTGTGAGCAGGAACACATCCAGAGAGCTAGTGCATTGGTGGGATGCTGTGAGCAGGAACACATCTAGAGAGCTAGTGTGTCAGTGGGATGCTGTGAGCATAGACACATCTAGAGAGCTGGTGTGTTGGTAGGATGCTGTGAGCAGGGACACATCTAGCGAGCTAGTGTGTTGGTGGATGCTGTGAGCAGGAACACATCCAGAGAGCTAGTGTGTTGGTGGGATGCTGTGAGCAGGAACAAATCTAGAGAGCTAGTGCATTGGTGGGATGCTGTGAGCAAGAACACATCTAGAGAGCTAGTGTGTTGGTAGGATGCTTTGAGCAGGAACACATCTAGAGAGCTAGTGTGTTGGTGGATGCTGTGAGCATGAACACATCTAGAGAGCTAGTGTGTTGGTAGGATGCTTTGAGCAGGAACAAACCTAGAGAGCTAGTGTGTTGGTAGGATGCTTTGAGCAGGAACACATCTAGAGAGCTAGTGTGTTGGTAGGATGCTGTGAGCATGAACACATCTAGAGAGCTAGTGTGTTGGTAGGATGCTTTCAGCAGGAACAAACCTAGAGAGCTAGTGTGTTGGTAGGATGTTGTGAGCAGGAACACATCTAGAGAGCTGGTGTGTTGGTAGGATGCTGTGAGCAGGAACACATCTAGAGAGCTAGTGTGTTGGTGGATGCTGTGAGCAGGAACACATCCAGAGAGCTAGTGTGTTGGTAGGATGCTGTACAAGTGAAAGCCATTATATTCTGTACTTCCACCTATATGGCATGAAGCAAACTGTGTCACTTGTAAACTGTGTTGCTTATACGTTTCTTAATTCAGTGGTTTACTGTTTTGGGGGTGTAACTGTTGCAATCTTTCCAAGCTGTATTCTAACATAAAAACTCATCTTCGCATGCTTTGTATTTTCATAAAAATAGCATGTGTTAAGCAGCCAAAGACCCAGAGGTCACCAAGTAGAAGGCTGATCCTCTAATAGTCAATAGAGGCTGTTCATTGTGGTCACAACTATAGAGGGAAAATAAATGGATGACTCAGAGATCAGCTTCTCTGAACAAAGTGACACTCGGTACGAGCTGTGATCTTTTTGACATGGTCTTTCCACTATTGATGCCTCTGATATTCCACGGTCTGTCCTCTATCGATGCCTACCATTGGTCTATATGTGTCCCTCCTCAAATGCAGCATCACCTTCCTCATGTCTTATTACAGATCAAATCATTATTATAATCAATCCAAATACTTATTCCAAAATAGTTAAAATAATTTGATTGTAATGATTAAATTCAATCAAATGTGGCTCATCTAAACTAGTTTAATAAGTCTCCATGGCAGTCCCCCTCTGTACTGTTACCTGACGTAGATTCCTTGTAACTTTGACATCATGCCAATCATTGTCATTGAATTTCCCATTGACCGGTTCCACCAGAGCTTCAAAGGCTCCAGATCCCAAATTAATGACCAGCGACACAGCTCCGTTTTTCAGGGCAAGGTTGACATAGTCTGCAGACTTCCCCGTGTGAAGCATCAGACCGTTCCTCTGTAACGTCTTGAAGGACAGGGTGATCTCGTCGCTGCTGCTCTGGATCGGGTTCAAGGACAAGTCGTAGCAGAAGAACTCAGATCCCTTGAAGGTCGCCACATAATCTTCTTTTCCTGTAAGATGACAAAAAGAGAGAGAGAGAGAGAGAGAGAGAGGCATTTTACATCAGAAGTGAGGGAAGAGGAACAACTCCCACATTTCCTGTAGCTCGGCTGCTTAGCTATCCACCTTAGAGGTTGCTGCCCTATGTACATGGAATCACTGGTCACTTTAACTAGTATGGGCTATGTGGGAAGCTAGCGTCCCACCCGCGGTACAGCCAGTGAAATAGCAGGGCGGCAAATTCAAAACAACAAAAATCTCATAATTCAGATTTCTCAAACATACAGCTATTTTACACCATTTTAAAGATAAACTCTCCTTAACCCAACCTCGTTGTCCGATTTCAAAAAGGCTTTACGGCGAAAGCAAAACATTAGATTATGTTAGGACAGCGCCTAAAAAATAAAAGCCACACAGCCATTTTCCAAGCAAGGACAGGCATCACAAAAACCAGAAATACAGGTAAAATTAACCTGTTGGGGGTAGGGGGCAGTATTGAAAATTTCGGGAAAAATATGTGCCCAATTTAAACTGCCTCCTACTCAGACTCAGAAGCTAGGATATGCATATTATTACTTCTCCTGAATCGAACCATGTTGTCTGATTTCAAAAAGGCTTTACAGCGAAAACAAAATATTAGATTATGTTAGGAGAGTACCCTGCCAAAAATAATCAAACAGCCATTTTCAAAGCAACTAGCATGCATCACAAATACCCAAAACACAGCTAAATGCAGCACTAACCTTTGACGATCTTCATCAGATGACACTCCTAGGACATCATGTTACACATACATGCATTTTTTGTTCGATAAAGTTCATATTTATATATAAAAACAGCATTTTACATCGGTTCGTGACGTTTAGAAAATATTTTCCCTCAAATACTGCCGGTGAAGCAGCGCCACAATTTACAAAAATACTTGTCATAAACATTGATACAAAATTAAACTGTCATTCAAATAATTATAGATGAACATCTCCTTTATGCAAACGCTATGAAAGACTTCAAAAAAGCTTCACGAGGAAAGCACTCTTTGCAATAATCTGAGTACTGAGCTCAGAAAAAATACACTAGGCTATACAGATAGCCGCCATCTTGGGGACATCTAAAATCATACATTGCATTAGAAATATTCCCTTACCTTTGATCATCTTCATCAGAAGGCACTTCCAGGGATCCCAGGTCCACAACAAATGTTGTTTTGTTCGATAAAGTCCATCATTTATGTCCAAATAACTCCTTGTTGTTCATGCGACCAGTAAGCTACTCCAAGTGTAGAAAGCGCGCGGATGATGTCACGACGAAAAGTTAAAAAAAGTTGTATTTACGTTCGTTCAAACATGTCAAACGTTGTAAAACATCAATCTTTAGGGCCTTCAGAATATGAAGATTCAATAATATTTCAACCGGACGGTTCCTGTGTCTTGAAAAAGGTTTTGGAATGAGAGGGATCCATGCTCATGAACGCGCTCCAAGATGTGATGTCACCCCCTGCCTCAACAACTTCCCTCCTTGTCATTCGGGCTCTGTTCATCGTAGAAGCTTCAAACAACTTTGTAAAGACTGTCGACATCTAGTGGAAGCCGTAGGAAGTGCACAATTATTACTTCGTCACTGTGTATTCAATAGGAAACGACTTTAAGAGAGCCCATGCATCCAGATTTCCACTTCCTGGTAGGATTTCTCTCTGGTTTTTGCTTGCCATTTGAGTTCTGTTATACTCACAGACACCATTCAAATGGTTTTAGAAACATCAGAGTGTTTTCTATCCAAATCTAATAATAATATGCATATTCCCGTTTCTGGGCAAGAGCAGTAACCAGTTTAAATCGGGGACATTTTTTATCCGTCCGTGAAAATACTGCCCCCTAGCCCCAACAGGTTTTAATCCAACCACATTGTCCGATTTCAAAACGGCTTTACGGCGAAAGCATAACATTAGATTACGTTAGGACAGCACCTAACAAGAAAAACCACACAGCCATTTTCCAAGCAAGGAGAAGCGTCACAAAAACCAGAAATACAGCTAAAATTAATCAGTAACCTTTCATGATCTTCATCAGATCGCCCTCATAGGACTTCATGTTACACAATACATGTATGTTTTGCTCAATAAAGTTCATATTTATATGCAAAAACCCCATTTTACATTGGCGTGAAATGTTCAGAAATGTTTTGCCCCCCAAAACATCCGGTGAATGAGCACATCAATTTACAGAAACACTCATCATAAATGTTGATAAAATATTAAACTGTTATTCAAAGAATTATAGATACACTTCTCCTTAATGCAACCGCTGTGTCAGATTTCAAAAAAACTTTACAGCGAAAGCACACTTTGCAATAATCTGAGCAGAGTGTTCAGACACGAAACCAAACCCGCCATTTTTTGGTGTCAACAAAACTCGGAAATAATATTATAAATATTCACTTACCTTTGATGATCTTCATCAGAATGCACTCCCAGGAATCCCAGGTCCACAATAAATGTTTGTTTTGTTCGATAAAGTCCATCATTTATGTCCAAATATGTCCTTTTGTTCGCTTTCAGTCCACTACTCCAAATGCAGGAAGCGCGCACAAATGTCACGACAAAAAGTACAAAAATAAATATAAATGGGATGATATGGCCATTGACAAAGAAAGACTGTTCTATTAAGGGCTGGCTCTGTACAGTATTTACCGGTGTATCTATATATTGGTCCTCCAATTTACTGCATTACTGATACTGACTGTAGCCTACCACATAGAGGGTATGCATAAAAAACTTGTGAACTGCTACTCATGGTGCCCCAGAAAGCAACAGAAAGCCTTGTCTCAAGTTCTTACCTGTATCTCAGGAAACATGGACCAGGTAGAGTACCAACTTCAAGTTCTTACCTGTATCTCAGGTAGCGTGGGCCAGGTAGTGTACCAACTTCAAGTTATTACCTGTATCTCAGGTAGCGTGGACCAGGTAGTGTACCAACTTCAAGTTCTTACCTGTATCTCTGGTAGCGTGGACCAGGCAGTGTACCAAGTAGTGTACCAGGTAGTGTACCAGGTAGTGTACCAACTTCAAGTTCTTACCTGTATCTCAGGTAGTGTGGACCAGGTAGTGTACCAGGTAGTGTACCAGGTAGTGTACCAGGTAGTGTGGACCAGCTAGTGTACCAGGTAGTGTACCAGGTAGTGTACCAGGTAGTGTACCAGGTAGTGTGGATCAGGTAGTGTACCAGGTAGTGTGGACCAGGTAGTGTGGACCAGGTAGTGTGGACCAGTTAGTGTACCAGGTAGTGTGGACCAGGTACCGTGGACCAGGTTGTATGGACCAGGTAGTGTGGACCAGGTAATGTACCAGGTAGTGTACCAGGAAGTGGACCAGGTCATGTGGACCAGGTCATGTGGACCAGGTAGTGTAGCAGGTAGTGTGGACCAGGTCATGTGTACCAGCTAGTGTCCCAGGTAGTGTGGACCTGTTAGTGTACCAGGTAGTGTGGACCAAGTAGTGTGGACCTGGTGGTGTACCAACTTCAAGTTCACTGCGTATTTGCCTTGTTTAGGATTTTGCTGGAAATTCCTCAAAGTCACACATGCCTAAACCAATCAGAAGGTAGCGACTCTGTTACCAGAACTTCTGGTTTGGTTTATGCTTTGACTAGGCCATTCCAACACATTTAAATGTTTCCTCTTAACCTGTTGGGGGTAGGGGGCAGTATTGACACGGCCGGATAAAAAACGTAAACGATTTAATCTGGTTACTACTCCTGCCCAGTAACTAGAATATGCATATAATTATTGGCTTTGGATAGAAAACACCCTAAAGTTTCTAAAACTGTTTGAATGGTGTCTGTGAGTATAACAGAACTCATATGGCAGGCAAAAACCTGAGAAGATTCCATACAGGAAGTGGCCTGTCTGACAAGTTGTTGTTCATCTTGGCTCTTTTTATTGAAGACTGAGGATCTTTGCTGTAACGTGACACTTCCTACGGCTCCCATAGGCTCTCAGAGCCCGGGAAAAAGCTGAATGATATCAAGGCAGCCTCTGGCTGAAACACATTTACGCTTTTGGCAAGTGGCCGATCAGAGGACAATGGGCTTAGGCGCGTGCCCGAGTCGACCCCATGCTTTATTTTCTTTCGTCTGTTTACCTAAATGCAGATTCCCGGTCGGAATATTATCGCTTTTTTACGAGAAAAATGGCATAAACAGCGGTTGACATGCTTCGAAGTACGGTAATGGAATATTTAGAATTTTTTTGTCACGAAATGCGCCATGCTCGTCAACCTTCTTTACTCTTTCGGATAGTGTCTTGAACGCACGAACAAAACACCGCTATTTGGATATAACAATGGATTATTTAGGACCAAACCAACATTTGTTATTGAAGTAGAAGTCCTGGGAGTGCATTCTGACGAAGAACACCAAAGGTAATAACATTTTTCTTATAGTAAATCTGACTTTGGTGAGTGCTAAACTTGCTGGGTGTCTAAATAGCTAGCCCTGTGATGCCGGGCTATCTACTTAGAATATTGCAAAATGTGCATTCATCAAAAAGCTATTTTAAAATCGGACATATCGAGTGCATAGAGGAGTTCTGTATCTATAATTCTTAAAATAATTGTTATGCTTTTTGTGAATGTTTATCGTGAGTAATTTAGTAAATTCACCGGAAGTTTGCATTAGCATGTGACGTTCAGAACTAGCATACCTAGGACATTATGTATGCTAGTTCTGAACGTCACATGCTAATGTAAAAAGCTGGTTTTTGATATAAATATGAACTTGATTGAACAAAACATGCATGTATTGTATAACATAATGTCCTAGGTGTGTCATCTTATGAAGATCATCAAAGGTTAGTGCTGCATTTAGCTGTCTTCTGGGTTTTTGTGACATTATATGCTAGCTTGAAAAATGGGTGTCTGATTATTTCTGGCTGGGTACTCTGCTGACATAATCTAATGTTTTGCTTTCGTTGTAAAGCCTTTTTGAAATCGGACAGTGTGGTTAGATTAACGAGAGTCTTGTCTTTAAAATGGTGTAAAATAGTCATATGTTTGAGAAATTGAAGTAATAGCATTTCTAAGGTATTTGAATAACGCACCACAGGATTCCACTGGCTGTTACGTAGGTGGGACGATATCGTCCCGCCGGCCCTAGAGAAGTTAAACCACTCAAGTGTTGCTTTAGCAGTATAATTAGGGTCATTGTCTTGCTGGAATGTGAATCTCTGTCCCAGTCTAAAATCTCTGGAAGACTGAAACAGGTTTCCCTCAAGAATTTACCTGTATTTAGCTACATCCATTATTCCTTCAGTTCTGACCAGTTTCCCAGTCTCTGCCAATGAAAAACATCCCCACAGCATGATGCTGCCACCACCGTGCTTCACTGTGAGGATGGTGTTCCTGGGGTGTGGATAGGTGTTAGGTTTGCGCAAAACATAGTGTTTTCCTTGATGGCCATGTCATGATGTTGGCCTCTTTGAGTACAGGGACGACAGTTGACCCCCTCCCCCCTTGCACCATCCCCCAACCTACCTTCCCCACCCAGTCCCTGTGTGAAGGAATGGTGAAATTACAGGAGAATCTCTTGCCACATGGCCCATAGAGAGACACAGGAAATTCTTCCTACTCACAGAATTGGGGAGCCAAGCGACATTTTGTGTTCTGGAGAAGGTATGGAAGACTGGTGAAGAATCCAGCTACGAACTGGTCAGCTTGGTACAATTTTGTGATACTCAGAAGAGACAATCTAGCCATATTACCATAAAACGGTTTATATAATAGCCTTAGCTATGAGACTTGCATCCACATGGCTGTACAAAATGTATTAATAAGGATAAAGCTATTTGTAATACATTGAGATGCTATGTACTGATGTTAATGTGATAGAATTGTATTTCTGTACCAAGCTTAACTCAGTCATCGGCACGCCCCCAGGGACACAGACAGGACCAGGCGTCATGTGACAAGCCTGTTCTATGTTCACTATAAAACCATACCCTGATTTACTTTCTTCAGACCAGGCCTCCACTCCATTGCGAGTTGGCCAATAGGTTTGACCATCCAATCCATCTACTGAAAGTGAAATATTCCACGTGGTTAACTTTTAGACTATTGATACCGACAGAATAAGAACAAGTCTTTGATATTAATTAATAGTCTGCAGCTAGAAATTATAGCATTGAACGCGAAGTCCGACGAAACATACATTCTATAACGACATTAATGAATGTCGCTTTGAAAGATCCATTCTAACCGAGAGAGAGAGAGGAGAGAGAGAGAGAGAGAGAGAGAGAGAGAGAGAGAGAGAGAGAGAGAGAGAGAGAGAGAGAGAGAGAGAGAGAGAGAGAGAGAGAGAGAGAGAGAGAGAGAGAGAGAGAGAGAGAGAGAGAGAGAGAGAGAGAGAGAGAGAGAGAGAGAGAGAGAGAGAGAGAGAGAGAGAGAGAGAGAGAGAGAGAGAGAGAGAGAGAGAGAGAGAGAACGCGGACAAAACTCTCCAACAGAACGACGCTCCAACAAGGATCACGACGACACACTGAGCGTAAATATATATTGATTGCAATTGTTCCCGAATGAGTGAGCGTTCATGTGCAAAGGAATAGCATGTCAATTGTTAATATTAATGAACTCTGTGTGTCTCCTCAGCTGAACTTTTTATGACGCATTGTTCTACAAGACACCAGCCATGCCTGTTTTAAGCCCACTAGGGCACATTACTCTACCAATTCTTTGTGATGATAATTACTGTTTGTATACTTTCTGCGAATTACTTAGTTTAGTAAATAAATGATTTTAAGACAATTGATGTATGGATGACTCTTAGTAAAGACTGGGTTCGTGCAGATACAACAATTTACGACGTTTGGAATGAGACTGGACGCGAGGTAAAATACACCATTTAAACCAGAAGATAATCGGCCTATACTATAATAGAATATAATATATAATGTTATAATATAGGAAAGTTATATTAGGAAAATTATAACTTTGTAATCTGAATATTTTCCTTGGTGCCCCGATCTCCTAGTTAATTACAATTAAACAATTAATCAGTTTGATCGCGTGATAATAATTACAGGGAGTTAATTGATAAACATGTCTTCAGTTTAATGGTACCCCAAAGACACGACAGCCATAAGGCAACATTTTAGTCTAATCTGACCAGAGTACCTTCTTTTGGGAGTCACATGCATTCCTTTTGGCGAACACCAAGCGTGTTTACTTATTTTTTTCTGACCACTCTTCCATAAAGCCCAGCTCTGTGGAGTGTTCGGCTTAAAGTGGTCCTATAGACAGATACACCAATCTCTGCTGTGGAGCTTTGCAGCACCTTCAGGTTTATCTTTGGTCTCTTTGTTGCCTCTCTGATTAATGCCCTCCTTGCCTGGTCCATGAGTTTTGGTGGGCGGCACTCTCTTGGCAGGTTTGTTGTGGTGCCATATTCTTTAAAAAAATTATAATGAATTTAATGGTGCTCCATGGGATGTTCAATGTTTCGGATATTTTTTTATAACCCAACCCTGATCTGTACTTCTCCACAACTTTGTCCCTGACCTGTTTGGAGAGCTCCTTGGTCTTCATGGTGCCGCTTGCTTGGTGGTCCCCCTTGCTTAGTGGTGTTGCAGACTCTGGGGCCTTTCGGAAAAGGTATACTGTATATATACTGAGATCATGTGACACTTAACCTGTTAGGGCTAGGGGGCAGTATTGACACGGCCGGATAAAAAACGTACCCGATTTAATCTGGTTACTACTCCTGCCCAGTAACTAGAATATGCATATAATTATTGGCTTTGGATAGAAAACACCCTAAAGTTTCTAAAACTGTTTGAATGGTGTCTGTGAGTATAACAGAACTCAAATGGCAGGCCAAAACCTGAGAAGATTCCATGCAGGAAGTGGCCTGTCTGAGAAGTTGTGTTTCATCTTGGCTCTTTTTATTGAAGACTGAGGATCTTTGCTCTAACGTGACACTTCCTACGGCTCCCATAGGCTCTCAGAGCCCGGTAAAAAGCTGAATGATATCAAGGCAGCCTCTGGCTGAAACACATTATCGCTTTTGGCAAGTGGCCGATCAGAGTACTATGGGCTTAGGCGTGTGCCCGAGTCGACCGAATGCTTTAATTTCTTTCGTCTGTTTACCTAAACGCAGATTCCCGGTCGGAATATTATCGCTTTTTTATGAGAAAAGTGGCATAAAAATTGATTTTAAACAGCGGTTGACATGCTTCGAAGTACGGTAATGGAATATTTAGAATTTTTTTGTCACGAATTGCGCCATGCTCGTCACCCTTATTTACCCTTTCGGATAGTGTCTTGAACACACGAACAAAACGCCGCTGTTTGGATATAACTATGGATTATTTTGAACCAAACCAACATTTGTTATTGAAGTAGAAGTCCTGGGAGTGCATTCTGACGAAGACAGCAAAGGTAATAACATTTTTCTTATAGTAAATCTGACTTTGGTGAGTGCTAAATTTGCTGGGTGTCTAAATAGCTAGCCCTGTGATGCCGGGTAATCTACTGAGAATATTACAAAATGTGCTTTCACCGAAAAGCTATTTTAAAATTGGACATATCGAGTGCATAGAGGAGTTCTGTATCTATAATTCTTAAAATAATTGTTATGCTTTTTGTGATTGTTTATCGTGAGTAATTTAGTAAATTCACCGGCAGTGTTCGGTGGGAATGCTAGTCACATGCTAGTCACATGCTAATGTAAAAAGCTGTTTTTTGATATAAATATGAACTTGATTGAACAAAACATGCATGTATTGTATAACATAATGTCCTAGGGTTGTCATCTGATGAAGATCATCAAAGGTTAGTGCTGCATTTAGCTGTGGTTTGGGTTTATGTGACATTATATGCTAGCTTGAAAAATGGGTGTCTGATTATTTCTGGCTGGGTACTCTGCTGACATAATCTAATGTTTTGCTTTCGTTGTAAAGCCTTTTTGAAATCGGACAGTGTGGTTAGATTAACGAGAGTCTTGTCTTTAAAATGGTGTAAAATAGTGATATGTTTGAAAAATTGAAGTTTTTGCATTTTTGAGGTTTTTGAATAACGCGCCACGGGATTACACTGGCTGTTACGTAGGTGGGACGATTTGGTGCCACCTACCCTAGAGACGTTAAATTGCACACAGGTGGACTTTATTTAACTAATTATGTGACTTCTGAAGGTAATTGGTTGCACCAGATCTTATTTAGGGGCTTCATAGCAAAAAGGGTGAATACATATGCACGCATCACTTTTCCGTTTTTTTATTTTTGAAATTTTTTGAAAGAAGTTATTTTTTTCATTTCACTTCACCAATTTGGACTATTTTGTATACGTCCATTACATGAAATCCAAATAAAAATCTATTTAAATTACAGGTTTAACCTCTATGGGACCGGCGGGACGAATTCGTCCCACCTACGTAACAGCCAGTTGAATCCTGTGGCGCGATTTTCAAAACCTTTGAAATGCTAATACTTCAATTTCTCAAACATATGACTATTTTACAGCTATTTAAAGACAAGACTCTCGTTAATCTAACCACACTGTCCGATTTCAAAAAGGCTTTACAATGAAAGCAAAACATTAGATTATGTCAGCAGAGTACACAGCCAGAAATAATCAGACACCCATTTTTCAAGCTAGCATATAATGTCACAAAAACCCAGAAGACAGCTAAATGCAGCACTAACCTTTGATGATCTTCATCAGATGACAACCCTAGGACATTATGTTATACAATACATGCATGTTTTGTTCAATCAAGTTCATATTTATATCAAAAACCAGCTTTTTACATTAGCATGTGACGTTCAGAACTAGCATACCCCCCGCAAACTTCCGTGGAATTCGCTAACATTTTACTAAATTACTCACGATAAACGTTCACAAAAAGCATAACAATTATTTTAAGAATTATAGATACAGACCTCCTCTATGCACTCGATATGTCCGATTTTAAAATAGCTTTTTGGTGAAAGCACATTTTGCAATATTCTAAGTACATAGCCAAGGCATCACGGGCTCGCTATTTAGACACCCGGCAGGTTTAGCACTCACCATAATCATATTTACTATTATAAAAATGTCATTACCTTTTGTTGTCTTCGTCAGAATACACACCCAGGACAGCTACTTCAATAACAAATGTTGGTTTGGTCCAAAATAATCCATCGTTATATCCGAATAGCGGCGTTTTGTTCGTGCGTTCCAGACACTATCCGAAATAGTAAAGAAGTGTCGCACGCATGGCGCAATTCGTGACAATAAAATTCTAAGTATTCCATGACCGTACTTCGAAGCATGTCAACCGCTGTTTAAAATCAATTTTTACGTCATTTTTCTCGTAGAAAAGCGATAATATTCCGACAGGGAATCTCCTTTTCGGCAAACAGAGGAAAAAATCCCAAAGGCGGGGGCGGTCGGGGTCACGCGCATAAGCTAGTGTCTCTTGATGGGCCACTTGAGAAAGGCGATAATGTGTTTCAGCCTGGGGCTGGAATGACGACATTCTGTTTTTTCCCGGGCTCTGAGCGCCTATGGACGACGTGGGAAGTGTCACGTTAGAGCAGAGATCCTTAGTAAATGATAGAGATGGAAAAGAAGTTCAACAAATGGTCAGACAGGCCACTTCCTGTAAAGGAATCTCTCAGGTTTTGACCTGCCATTTGAGTTCTGTTATACTCACAGACACCATTCAAACAGTTTTAGAAAATTTAGGGTGTTTTCTATCCATATGTAATAAGTATATGCATATTCTAGTTACTGAGTAGGAGTGGTAACCAGATTAAATCGGGTATGTTTTTTATCCAGCCGTGTCAATGCTGCCCCCTAGCCCTAACAGGTTAATAATATGCATATCCTAGCTTCTGAGTTGGTGTAGGAGGCAGTTAAAAATGGGCACATATTTTTTTCAAAATGTCTCAATACTGCCCCCGAGCCCCAACAGGTTAAACTCACAGACACCATTCAAACAGTTTTAGAAACTTTAGGGTGTTTTCTATCCAAAGCCAATAATTATATGCATGTTCTAGTTACTGGGCAGGAGTCGTAACCAGATTAAATCGGGTACGTTTTTTATCCGGATGTGAAAATACTGCCCCCTAGCCCAAAGAAGTTAATGCAGCAAAATAGGAAAAACACCAAGGGGGATGAATACTTTTGCAAGGCACTGTAGCTGGCTCTATTGTGTTTATGAATGGAGAGGCAGTAATTGTATAATGGAGGAGTGAGTTTTCAGAGTATTGTGTTGCATTTATTCAGTGCATGCAGAGACAGAGAGAGAGAGAGAGAGAGAGAGAGAGAGTAGGGGGGGGAGAGAGAGAGAGAGAGAGAGAGAGAGAGAGAGAGAGAGAGAGAGAGAGAGAGAGAGAGAGAGAGAGAGAGAGAGAGAGAGAGAGAGAGAGTAGGGGGGGAGAGAGAGAGATCTATTCTGTGTCGGATTCACCAAAGCTCCATAATAAAATCAGTCCAATTAATTTTGCTGCTACACATTTTCAAGCTAATAAACCCATTGGAAAGCTGCCAGTTTTCGGTTCTCTTTTAGCCATGAAACATTCTAAGAGACAAGAGTTTAGCTGGTGAAGATCCATGGAACAAAAGAGTAAAAAAAAACTAAAGATGCCTGTGGACCCCCAGTGAGAACCTCAAAATAAAGTATTGTGCTCCACTCTTTCAGGGGTCAGTATTGGAAAGAGCTAGCATCAGGCAGTAAGGGGACAATGGTAGGTCAACCATTAGCCAAGCCATTTAGGAAGAGATCTGGATGAAAATAACAAGCTATTCAAATCCCAATCCTACAATAAACCCACCACAAATGGACCACAGTTTTCAAAGACCATGAATGTAATACATACAAAATACTACAGGTTTATATACACATGACATACATCCACTACACAGGTACCCATGCAGTGATACATTGGCGACAGACAGACACACACACACAGAGGGGCCCAATAAAGAAGGTACCTCTCCGGAGCAATTTGTCTGGCCATCGATCCCTCTTTAAAGGTACTATTCTATACATCTGAGAACACTACAAGGGGCCGTAATTCAGCCTGACTAGATCTTGGCCCTTCACTGGCTGTTCCTCTCTTCTCTCTTTAAGCTTTAAGGCTCTCTCTCAAGCCCCTGAGCCTCCACCTTCAATCAGTATAAGTGAGTGACAACTGTCCTCCCCTCCCCTCACCCACCCAACCCCCCACCCCCACACATACACACACCATTTCCTGCCTTTGACTTAGACCTAACAATCAGACCTCAGTTCTGTCTCCGTCTCCGGTGGCTTCTAACTCAGTTTGAGGTCTTCAGAGTGCCCACCTCATTGGACCGTGTAGGTACCAGTGTCTCAGACTCCGGCCCCTCCATCAGCCACAATGTATTCTACAGCTGGCATGGGTCCATTATGCCTCACCGCCCATCAATCCTTGGAGGGTCTGCGAGGCCATTCGAGGTGAAAGAGCGGCCGCACCTCCTCAACCTTTGCCTTTGTCGTCATCGGCAGCTCTATGGTGAGAAACATCTTGGTTCCCGGGGCAGAAACTCTGTGCTATCCTTGAGCACAAGTACAGGACATTACAAGGCTCCTTTCTACCGTTCTATGGCATCTACCGGGGGCTGACGCTGTCGTAGTCCACGTGGGGTCAAACGAGATCAGGAGGGCTAGCTCGGAACTGCTGAAAATTGATTTTAAAGAACTGATTCTAGCTATGAAAGATTCCAAAAAGTGGCCAATTATTTCAGGTCTTGGCTCCTGGATTCTGTCCACAGATTTCAAGGCTGCTTTGAGACAATGACTTATCAATGACCCGATCCCAGCTCAGATAATCCCTACCATTTTGTCACTGAGTTGTCGTAGTGCTGCAGCAAATGTACATTGTCCCAGGAGTGTTGGAAGTCATAATGTAAGTATCCTAAGTTATGTCCCTCAAAATCCCCTGAATGCCACTCTCAAACCTATAACTACTGTATGCAGTAATCATGTGTCTATGAACCAGAGTTTGTCACGCCCTGGCCATAGAGAGGGTTTTGTTCTCTATTTTGGTTAGGCCAGGGTGTGACTAGGGTGGGCATTCTATGTGCCCTTTTCTATGTCTTGTGTATTTCTTTGTTTTAGCCGGGTATGGATCTCAATCAGGGACAGCTGTCTATCGTTGACTCTGATTGGGAAGCATACTTAGGTAGCCTTTTCCCACAGGGATTTTGTGGGTAGTTAATTTCTGTTTAGTGTTTGCACCTTACGGAACTGTTTCAGTATTCTCTTTGTTAACCTGTTGGGGGTAGGGGGCAGTATTGACACGGCCGGATAAAAAACGTACCCAATTTAATCTGGTTACTACTACTGCCCAGTAACTAGAATATGCATATAATTATTGGCTTTGGATAGAAAACACCCTAAAGTTTCTAAAACTGTTTGAATGGTGTCTGTGAGTATAACAGAACTCATATGGCAGGCAAAAACCTGAGAAGATTCCTTACAGGAAATGCCCTCTCTGACAAGATCTTGTTATTCTTGTCTCTGTTTATTGAAGACTGAGGATCTTTGATGTAACGTGACACTTCCTACGGTTCCCATAGGCTCTCAGAGCCCGGGAAAAAGCTGAATGATATCGAGGCAGCCCCAGGCTGAAACACATTTGCGCGTTTGGCAAGTGGCCGATCAGAGGACAATGGGCTTAGGCGCGTGCACGAGTCGACCCCGTGCTTTATTTTCTTTCGTCTTTTTACCTAAACGCAGATTCCCGGTCGGAATATTATCGCTTTTTTACGAGAAAAATGGCATAAAAATTGATTTTAAACAGCGGTTGACATGCTTCGAAGTACGGTAATGGAATATTTAGAATTTTTTGTCACGAAATGCGCCATGCTCGTCACCCTTCTTTACCCTTTCGGACAGTGTCTTGAACGCACGAACAAAACGCCGCTATTTGGATATAACAATGGATTATTTGGGACCAAACCAACATTTGTTATTGAAGTAGAAGTCCTGGGAGTGCATTCTGACGAAGAACACCAAAGGTAATACAAATTTTCTTATAGTAAATCTGACTTTGGTGAGTGCTAAACTTGCTGGGTGTCTAAATAGCTAGCCCTGTGATGCCGGGCTATCTACTTAGAATATTGCAAAATGTGCTTTCACCGAAAAGCTATTTTAAAATCGGACATATCGAGTGCATAGAGGAGTTCTGTATCTATAATTCTTAAAATAATTGTTATGCTTTTTGTGAACGTTTATCGTGAGTAATTTAGTCAATTCACCGGCAGTGTTCGGTGGGAATGCTAGTCACATGCTAGTCACATGCTAATGTAAAAAGCTGGTTTTTGATATAATTATGACCTTGATTGAAAAAAACATGCATGTATTGTATAACATAATGTCCTAGGGTTGTCATCTGATGAAGATCATCAAAGGTTAGTGCTGCATTTAACTATGGTTTGGGTTTATGTGACATTATATGCTAGCTTGAAAAATGGGTGTCTGATTATTTCTGGCTGGGTACTCTGCTGACATAATCTAATGTTTTGCTTTCGTTGTAAAGCCTTTTTGAAATCGGACAGTGTGGTTAGATTAACGAGAGTCTAGTCTTTAACCTGTTATGGCTAGGGGGCAGTATTTTCACAGCTGGATAAAAAAACATACCCGATTTAATCTGGTTACCACTCCTACCCAGTAACTAGAATATGCATATACTTATTACATATGGATAGAAAACACTCCAAAGTTTCTAAAACTGTTTGAATGGTGTCTGTGAGTATAACAGAACTCATTTGGCAGGCAAAAACCTGACAAGGTTTCAGGCAGGAAGTGGCCTGTCTGACAAGGTGTCGTTCTTCTTGTCTCTGTTTATTGAAGAGTGAGGATCTTAGCTGTCCCGTGACACTTCCTACGGCTGCCATAGGGTCTCAGAAGGCGGCAAAAAGCTGAATCGTGGCTTTGCAGGCTCTGGCTGAAAAAAAGTAGCGCGTTTGGGTAGTGGCTGGTTACAGTACTGTGAGACTCAGGCTCGTGCCCGCGTCGACCGAAAGCTTTGTTTACTTTCCTCAGTTTAGCTAAAAGGAGATTCCCGGTCGGAATATTATCGCTTTTTTACGAGAAAAATGGCATAAAAATGGATTTTAAACAGCGGTTGACATGCTTCGAAGTACGGTAATGGAATATTTAGATTTTTTTTGTCACGAATTGCGCCATGCGCGACCCTGATTTACCATTTCAGATAGTGTCTGGGACGCACGAACAAAACGCCGCTATTCGGATATAACGATGGATTATTTTGGACCAAACCAACATTTGTTATTGAAGTAGCAGTCCTGGGAGTGCATTCTGACGAAGACAACAAAAGGTAATGAAACTTTTATAATAGTAAAGCTGATATTGGTGAGTGCTAAACTTGCCGGGTGTCTAAATAGCTAGCCCATGATGCCTGGGCTATGTACTTAGAATATTGCAAAATGTGGTTTCACCAAAAAGCTATTTTAAAATCGGACATATCGAGTGCATAGAGGAGGTCTGAATCTATAATTCTTAAAATAATTGTTATGCTTTTTGTGAACGTTTATCGTGAGTAATTTAGTAAAATGTTAGCGAATTCCCCGGAAGTTTGCGGGGGGTATGCTAGTTCTGAACGTCACATGCTAATGTAAAAAGCTGGTTTTTGATATAAATATGAACTTGATTGAACAAAACATGCATGTATTGTATAACATAATGTCCTAGGGTTGTCATCTGATGAAGATCATCAAAGGTTAGTGTTGCATTTAGCTGTCTTCTGGGTTTATGTGACATTATATGCTAGCTTGAAAAATGGGTGTCTGATTATTTCTGGCTTGGTACTCTGCTGACATAATCTAATGTTTTGCTTTCGTTGTAAAGCCTTTTTGAAATCGGACAGTGTGGTTAGATAAAGGAGAGTCTTATCTTTAAAATGCTGTGAAATAGTCATATGTTTGAAAAATTGAAGTTTTTGTATTTTAGAGGAGTTTGTATTTCGCGCCATGCCCATCATTGGATATTGGAGCAGGTGTTCCGCTCGCGGAACGTCTAGATGTAAGAGGTTAAAATGGTGTAAAATAATCATATGTTTGAACATTTGAAGTTTTTGCATTTTTGAGGTTTTTGAATAACGCGCCACAGGATTACACTGGCTGTTACGTAGGTGGAACGATTTGGTGCCACCTACCTTAGAGAGGTTAACTTCTCTAGGGCCGGCGGGACGAAATCGTCCCACCTACGTAACAGCCAGTGGAATCCTGTGGCGCGTTATTCAAATACCTTAGAAATGCTATTACTTCAATTTCTCAAACATATGACTATTTTACACCATTTTAAAGACAAGACTCTCGTTAATCTAACCACACTGTCCGATTTCAAAAAGGCTTTACAACGAAAGCAAAACATTAGATTATGTCAGCAGAGTACCCAGCCAGAAATAATCAGACACCCATGATTGACCCCTGTACCCTTGCCCCATGATTGACCCCTGCCTGCCTTGACCTGTCTCTTGCCTGCACCTTGGACTATTAAACCATTGTTTATTTAACGTTTCTGCATCTGGGTCTTACCTTGATTCCTGATAGTTATAATATAGTGGTAGCAATACATGGTTATAACATCTACAGAAAATACATAAATGCCAACAGGTTGGTGTTGCGGACTATATTCAGAGCCACATTCCTGTTAAGCTTAGAGAGGATCTCATGTTAAATACTGTATAATATAAGTTATGTCTACAGGTTCATCTGCCTCACCTAAAGCCCATTCTGGTGGGAATCTGCTATAGAACACCAAGTTCTAACAGTCAGTATCTGGAAAACATGTGTGAAATGCTTGATAATGTATTTGATGCATTATCAAGCAGAGAGGTATATTTTCTGGGCGACGTAAATATTGAATGGCTTTCATCAAGCTGCCCACTCAAGAAAAAGTTTCAAACTGTAGCCAGTGCCTGCAACCTGGTTCAGTCAACCTACCAGGGTATTTACAAACAGCACAGGAATGAAATCGACATGTATTGATCATATCTTTACTAATGCTGCAGAAATCTGCTGTAAAGCAGTATTGAAATGCTTTGGCTGTAGTAATCAAAATATAGTAGCCATATCTAGGAAAACCAAAGTTCCAAAGACTGTACCTAATATTCTGTATAAGAGGTCATACAATAAGTTTTGTAGTGCTTCCTATCTTGAGGATGTAAATAATATTTCATGGCATGTGGTGTGTAATGAGGAGCAACCAGAAGCTGCACTTTATGTAATTGCTTACCTCAGTTAAATCCCCAATGGAATGTTGAGGATTTGAAAAACGTTATGGTTGAGAGGGAGGTGGCAAAAGGGAATGGAAAATAAGTATGCCGATTGGCAAACCTACTGCAAATTCAAAAATAATAATGTGAATAGACAGAACAAAAAGAAGAAGAAACTATACTATGAAACAAGCATAAATTCTATAAACAATGATAGTAAAAAGTTTTGGAGAACCTTACATGAAATGTTGGCCAAAAAGGCAAACTCAGCTCCATCATTGATTGAATCAGATGGCTCATTCATCACAATACCCACCAATATTGCCAACTACTTTAATGATTTTTTTAATTGGCAAGATTAGCAAACTTAGTCATGACATGCCAGCAACAAACACCGAACCTACACATCCAAGTACAATTGTCCAAATTATGAAAGACAAGCATTGTAATTTGTAATTCCATAAATTGAGTGTGGAAGAGGTGAAACAATTATTGTTGTCTCTCAACAATGACAAGCCACCTGGGTTTTACAATTTGGAGGGAAAATTACTGAGGATGATAGCGGACGATATTGTCACTCGTACAAGAATAGTAAAGCACACTTTACTGCTCAAATAGCCAACCAATCATCCTGTTACCAAGCCATAGTAAACTTTTGGAAAAATGTGTTTGACCAGATACAATGCTATTTCACAGTAAATAAATTAACAACAGACTTTAAGCACAGTTATAGGGAAGGGCATTCAACATGCAAGGTACTTACACAAATGACGGATGAATGACTGAAATGAATTATAAGAAATAAAAATGGTGGGAGCTGTTTTGTTAAAATTCAGTGCGGCATTTGACATTATCAATCATAGTCCGCAGCTGGAAAAAACGTATGTGTTATGGCTTTACAGCTCCTGCTATATTGTGGTTTGAGAGTTACCTGTCTAACAGGACACAGTGGGTGTTCGTTAACCTGTCTGGTCTAGGGGGCAGTATTTTCACAGCCGGATGAAAAACGTACCCAATTTAAACAGGTTACTACTCTGGCCCAGAAACTAGAATATGCATATGATTAGAAGATTTGGATAGAAAACACTCTGAAGTTTCTAAAACTGTTTGAATGGTGTCTGTGAGTATAACAAAACTCATATGGCAGGCAAAAACCTGACAAAAATTCAAGCAGGAAGTGGAAAGTCTGAGAGTTGTAGTTCTTTTTATTCTCTATCGAAGCTACAGTGTCTGTGGGGTGACGTTGCACTTCCTAAGGCTTCCATTGGCTGTCTAAAGCCTTCAGAAAGTGGTTTGAGCATTTTCCTGTCACTGGGCAGATAATAGGAGCTCAGTTACTGAGTGGTCTGCCTGGCAACAAAGGGATTGGATATGCTCGGTCCCGCGAGCGCACCCCTCCTTCTTTTTCTTCTTGAATATGCTATTTTCCAGTTGGAATATTATCGCAATTTTATGTTAAAAATACCATAAAGATTGATTTTAAACAGCGTTTGACATGCTTCCAAGTACGGTAATGGAACATTTTGACTTTTCGTCTCTCGTTCCGCACTCGCGCATTATGCCTTTGGATAAGTGATCTGTACGCAAGAACAAAACGGAGGTATTTGTACATACATATGGATTATTTCGAACAAAAACAAAATTTCTTGTGGAAGTAGGAGTCCTGGGAGTGCATTCTGATTAAGATCAGCAAAGGTAAGAGAATATTTCTAATACTAATTCTGAGTTTAGGTTGCCCCGAATTTGGCGGGTGTCTGAATAGCTTACCGTGATGGCTGAGCTATGTACTCAGAATATTGGAAAATGTGCTTTCTCCGTAAAGCTATTTTAAAATCTGACACAGTGGTTGCATCCAGGAGTAGTCTATCTATAATTCTTAAAATAATTGTTATAGACACTGCTCAAAAAAATAAAGGGAACACTTAAAAAACACAATGTAACTCCAAGTCAATCACACTCCTGTGAAATCAAACTGTCCATTTAGGAAGCAACACTGATTGACAATACATTTCACATGCTGTTGTGCAAATGGAATAGACAACAGGTGGAAATTATAGGCAATTAGCAAGACACCCCCAATAAAGGAGTGGTTCTGCAGGTGGGGACCACAGACCACTTCTCAGTTCCTATGCTTCCTGGCTGATGTTTTGGTCACTTTTGAATGCTGGCGGTGCTTTCACTCTAGTGGTAGCATGAGACGGAGTCTACAACCCACACAAGTGGCTCAGGTAGTGCAGCTCATCCAGGATGGCACATCAATGCGAGCTGTGGCAAGAAGGTTTGCTGTGTCTGTCAGCGTAGTATCCAGAGCATGGAGGCGCTACCAGGAGACAGGCCAGTACATCAGGAGACGTGGAGGAGGCCGTAGGAGGGCAACAACCCAGCAGCAGGACGGCTACCTCCGCCTTTGTGCAAGGAGGAGCAGGAGAAGCACTGCCAGAGCCATGCAAAATGACCTCCAGCAGGCCACAAATGTGCATGTGTCTGCTCAAACGGTCAGAAACAGACTCCATGAGGGTGGTAAGGGCCCGACGTCCACAGGTGGGGGTTGTGCTTACAGCCCAACACCGTGCAAGACGTTTGGCATTTGCCAGAGAACACCAAGATTGGCAAATTCGCCACTGGCACCCTGTCCTCTTCACAGATGAAAGCAGGCTCACACTGAGCACGTGACAGACGTGACAGAGTCTGGAGATGCCGTGGAGAACGTTCTGCTGCCTGCAACATCCTCCAGCATGACCGGTTTGGCAGTGGGTAGGTCATGGTGTGGGGTGGCATTTCTTTGGGGGGCCGCACAGCCCTCCATGTGCTCCCCAGAACCCCTGACTGCCACCCTGACTGCCATTAGGACCCGAGATGAGATCCTCAGACCCCTTGTGAGACCATATCCTGGTGCGGTTGGCCCTGGGTTCCTCCTAATGCAAGACAATGCTAGACCTCATGTGGCTGGAGTGTGTCAGCAGTTCCTGCAAGAGGAAGGCATTGATGCTATGGACTGGCCCGACCATTCCCCAGACCTGAATCCAATTGAGCACATCTGGGACATCATGTCTCGCTCCATCCACCAACGCCACGTTGCACCACAGACTGTCCAGGAGTTGGCGGATGCTTTAGTCCAGGTCTGGGAGGAGATCCCTCAGGAGACCATCCGCCACCTCATCAGGAGCATGCCCAGGCGTTGTAGGGAGGTCATACAGGCACGTGGAGGCCACACACACTACTGAGCCTCATTTTGACTTGTTTTAAGGACATTACATCAAAGTTGGATCAGCCTGTAGTGTGGTTTTCCACTTTAATTTTGAGTGTGACTCCAAATCCAGACCTCCATGGGTTGATAAATTGGATTTCCATTGATTATTTTTGTGTGATTTTGTTGTCAGCACATTCAACTATGTAAAGAAAAAAGTATTTAATAAGATTATTTCTTTCATTCAGATCTAGGATGTGTTGTTTAAGTGTTCCCTTTATTTTTTTGAGCAGTATATTTTGTCAACGTTTATGATGAGTATTTTTGTAAATTTATGTGCACATTCACCGGAAGTTTTGGTGGGAATACATTTTCTGAACATCACGCGCCAATGTAAAATGCTGTTTTTGGATATAAATATGAACTTTATCGAACAAAACATACATTATTGTGTAACATAATGTCCTTGGAGTGTCATCTGATGAAGATCATCAAAGGTTAGTGCTTCATTTAGCTGTGTTTTGGGTTTTATTGACACATGTCCTTGCTTGGAAAATGGCTGGGTGATTATTTTTGTCTATGTACTCTCCTAACATAATCTAATGTTTTGCTTTCGCTGTAAAGCCTTTTTGAAATCGGACAATGTGGTTATCTTTAAAATTGTGTAAAATAGTTGTATGTTTGAGAAAGTTGAATTAGGACATTTTGTTGTTTTTGAATTTTCCGCCCTGATATTTTACTGGCTGTGTCCCGCAGGTAGGACGGTAGCGTCCCACCTAGCCCATAGAAGTTAATGGTAGAATCAGGCATTCCCCAGGGCAGCTGTCTAGGCCCCTTACTTTTTAAAATAGTATTGACCTGCCACTGGCTCTGAGTAAAGCCTGTGTGTCTATATATGCAGATAACTCAACACTATACACTTTAGCTACTACAGTGAGTGAAATCACTTATCAAAGAGATGCAGTCAGTTTCGGAATGGTGGCAAGAAGCTTAGATGGGGAGAAGTCTGTCCATAATAAAGCGTTGCTCTGCCTTCTTAACCTGTTGGGGCTAGGGGGCAGTATTTGCACGGCCGGATAAAAAATGTACCCGATTTAAACAGGGTACTACTCTTGCCCAGAAACGAGAATATGCATATAATTTAGTAGACTTGGATAGAAAACAATCTAACGTTTCTAAAACTGTTTGAATGGTGTCTGTGAGTATAACAGAACTCATATGGCAGGCCAGGTACAGTTTATGTCGTCCTGTCATCAGTCATAATGTCTCAGATGACAACCGAACTGACATCCATACTCATTAAGTTCCAACGCATATTTCCAATTAGTTCTATTACCGAAATATGGTTCCTTTTCCCCATTT
Source organism: Salmo salar (assembly GCF_965601325.2). Taxonomy (NCBI): domain Eukaryota; kingdom Metazoa; phylum Chordata; class Actinopteri; order Salmoniformes; family Salmonidae; genus Salmo; species Salmo salar. The sequence continues at coordinate 101,948,278 of NC_138291.1, forward strand.
GTTTGATGTTCCCAGACTCTCTATATTTAACAAAGGCTATTCAACAGTCCTTCAGTAGGGTCAGAGAGAGAGGGGAAGGGAGAAAGGTATTTATGGGGGGGTCATAAACCTTACCCACAGGCCAACGTCATGACAGTAGTAACCTGTTTAAATTGGGTACGTTTTTCATCCGGCCGTGAAAATACTGCCCCCAAGCCCAGACAGGTTAAACAACTAGCACACAGCCCCCAAGTCCAGAACAGACTATGGGAGGTGCACAGTACTAGATAGAGCCATGACTACATGGAACTCTCTTCCACATCAAGTAAGTGATGCAAGCAGTAGAATCAGATTTCAAAAACAGATAAAAATACAATTTATGGAACAGCGGGGACTGTGAAGAGTCACACACACACAGGTACAGACACACACATGCAAACATTTACATTTACATTTACGTCATTTAAGCAGACGCTCTTATCCAGAGTGACTTAAAAATTGGTGCATTCACCTTATGATATCCAGTGGAACAACCACTTTACAATAGTACATCTATATCTTTTTTGGGGGCGAGGGTGGGGGGGGGGGGGGGGCATTAGAAGGATTACTTAATCCTACCCCAGGTATTCCTTAAAGACGAAAACACACAACATACACACTTTACACACATGTACAGCTGGATTGTGATGTAGTAGAGTAGTGGCCAGAGGGCACACACTTAATGTATTGTGAAATATGTTGTAAAATGTATTTTATGTTTAATATTTGTATTATATGTGTACTACAGCCTTATTTTTTTCCCAGGAAGAGTAGCTGCTTAATAAATACAAATACTGTGTGTGTGTGTGTGTGTGTGTGTGTGTGTGTGTGTGTGTGTGTGCGTGTGCGCGCGCGCGCATTATGAGGCAGTGAGGTACAGTAAGCAGACCAGTTGAGGTACAGCAAACAGACCATTTGAGGTATAGTTAGCAGACCAGTTGAGGTACAGTAAGCAGACCAGTTGAGGTACAGTAAGCAGACCAGTTGAGGTACGGTAAGCAGACCAGTTGAGGTAGAGTAAGCAGACCATTTGAGGTACGGTAAGCAGACCAGTTGAGGTACGGTAAGCAGACCAGTTGAGGTACGGTAAGCAGACCAGTTGAGGTACGATAAGCAGACCAGTTGAGGTACGGTAAGCAGACCAGTTCAGGTGCAGTAAGCAGACCAGTTGAGGTACGGTAAGCAGACCAGTTGAGGTACGGTAAGCAGACCAGTTGGGATAAGGTAAGCAGACCATTTGAGGTACGATAAGCAGACCAGTTTAGGTACGGTAAGCAGACCAGTTTAGGTACGGTAAGCAGACCAGTTTAGGTACGGTAAGCAGACCAGTTGAGGTACGGTAAGCAGACCAGTTGGGATAAGGTAAGCAGACCAGTTGAGGTACGATAAGCAGACCAGTTCAGGTGCAGTAAGCAGACCAGTTTAGGTACGGTAAGCAGAACAGTTTAGGTACGGTAAGCAGAACAGTTGAGGTACGGTAAGCAGATCAGTTGAGGTACGGTAGCAGACCAGTTGAGGTACGGTAAGCAGATCAGGTTAGGTACGGTAGCAGACCAGTTGAGGTACAGTAAGCAGACCAGTTGAGGTACGGTAAGCAGACCAGTTGAGGTCATGCAGCACACAGTGTTAAACAACCTTCCATGTCCTGTGTGTCATTACATTGTGGCTGCTGATCGGTTGGTGGAAATACTGCTTCGTTCTTACATTCTTCAATTCTTAAATCATTATTTCCTTAAAATAGATTGACATTGGCATTAACAAGGTTGACCCTGAAAAGGTTTTTCAACAGTTGAGAATACAAGGTGAAAATACAAAGTACAAACAGACTGAAAGCTATGGTCCTCAGGGAAGCCTAAGGGAAGCTTCAAAATCACGTCTAGGGGTCGTGTCTATAATAGCACCCTATTCCCTTTATAGTGCACTACTTTTGACCAGTGCTCCCTATATAGTCTGTCTGAAATGGCAACATACTCTCTTAGAATAAAAGGTGCTATCTTGAACCTAAAAGGATTCTTCGTCTGTCCACAAAGGATAACACTTTGAACAACCCTTTCTGGTTTCAAGTAGAATCCTTTTGGTTCCAGGTAGAACCCTTTTGAGTTCCATGTAGAACCTTTCACACAGAGAGTGGAACCATACATGGTTGTACCTGGAACCAAAAAGTTTTTTACATGTGTCATGACGTTGGCCTGTGGGTAAGGTTCATGCTTGGGAACGTAATGAGTATGTATGTCAGTTCGGTTGTCATCTGAGACATTATGACTGATGACAGGACGACATAAACTGTATCTGAGAAAGTATACACCCTCTAGTTATCAGAGTCACATGGAATTGTTATGCAATTGAAATGTTTGATATTGAAAATGTTTGTTAGGAGATGAAATGTAATTTTAGCTTCCGAATGAGAGATTTGGGTTTTCATAAGGAAAGTGCCCTGCTCGATCAGTAACCCAACCCTGTGAAGAGACAGGGGTTATAAACGATGAAACACCTCCCTCCCCCTCTCCACTATATAATCCTTTGACGAAAAGATAACCAGGTGGTTCCAGTACAGGGGTCTGCAGCCTCCTCGTTAGAAGGACACACATGTCAAGGACAGAACTAAGCCAACCTCGGCGTGAGCTCTGGTATGAACTGGTATGAACTTTGAGCTTATTCACTACAGAAGTGCTACTTCCTAGCCGTTGAGTTAGCAGCGGCCGCTGCTTACGTGGGCTAGGAAAGGACGGACGACGGATCCAGTCTAACAACCAGACGAAGATACCACCACGCATCCAATCGACCACCATTGACATTCTTCCGGCCAGGAAGATCTGTTGGCCAACCCGGCCAGCATCTACGACCAATCTACCGAAGCGCAGCTCAGAGTAAATATTTATTGCATTTTCCTTTTCCAAATGGGCGGTAATTTAGAATGCATAAGATCATGTATTTACGATAGCATAGCTGCTGTTTCTCTGTTCCTAAATCTTCCCGCTCTTTCATTCAAGCCCAACCCCCTTTCCTTTGTGTAACCAGCCGTCATATCTGTTCCGTCTACCGGGACGTTTTCTGTATGACATCATTGTATTCTGTGTATTTGTAATTCTGTGTGATTAGTTAGGTATTTAGTCAATAAATAATTAAACCCAATTTTGTATTGCTGATTCAACTTGTTAGCCAGGGTTCGTGAAGATAGCCAAGAACTTACAACTTTCATTATGAGACTGAAAATAAAACAAGGGTTAATATTGACTGCTATCGATGTAAAATATTACAAAGTATTTTAAGAGTTTATTCGGAAGATAGCGGCTCTATAAACGTTCTTCCGTGGTGCCCCGACTTTCTAGTTAATTACATTTACATGATTAGCTTAATCAGGTAATATTAATTACAGAGAAATCATTTTATAAGTTAGCATGTCATATCACTTAATCCGGCATAGCCAAAGACACGACACATGGAACCAAAAAGCATTATCCTATGGGGACAGGGGTATAGGGCAAAAATAGTGCACTGTATTGGGAATAGGGTACCATTTCAGACAGACTGGTATTTTGATACATTGATAAAGGCAAATATTTAATAACCCATATCATTGTAGGTGGCAGTCGCTATTCTCATGCTTGGTTGTATTGAAGCTGAGCCCTATGGAGCGTTGCACATATTGATTGGGCTGTGTTTGAACAATTACCTGCAATTCAGATCCTATTAGGTTCACAAGAAGTGTAATAGGCATGATAGTGCAGTTAAAGGACCAAGGGAGGGTAATATGGCCTAGCAGTCAGTCACTCTGCTGATCAACTGGTAATACGGGGCTGCATCCATGGCCTAGCAGTCAGTCACTCTGCTGATCAACTGGTAATACGGGGCTGGATCCATGGCCTAGCAGTCACTCTGCTGATCAACTGAAATTATACTGGCAGAGAAGATATCAATGAAATTGTTACATGTCGCCCTTTAGTGAACACAACGTGGGTGGGCAGCTGAAAATATAAAAATGGACAAAACAGAACAGCTATTACACCACATATACATGTAGGTACATAATTATGCAACAGACACACGTAGCGCACACACTCACACACACACAAACACACACACAAAAAAAGGGCAATTTACTCTCTTCCCCTCAATTGGAGTATTATTCACTTCTCCTCATTATTAATGTTTCAGGCCAAGATTAATATTTTAGGCCCAGATTAATGTTTTAGGCCCAGATTAATGTTTTAGGCCCAGATTAATGTTTTAGGCACAGATTCTGACCCAAGTTAAGCACGGGTAAATGGCACGTCATTCCCTTGTTATGCACTTTTCTCTCTGTGTATTCTGACCTTGAATTTAAGCATGAGAACAGCATGCTATTCACTTCATTTACCCACTATTCGTTCTGGGTGGAGATCAAAGATACGCCGTATTCAGACTTTGATTTAATTCCCTCATAATTCCACTTCCTTTACGCATCAGCCTCCAGTATCTATGCTGCAATAGTTTATGTGTTGGGGTGCTAGGGTCAGTCTGTTATATCTGGTGTAATTCTCCTGTTTTATCTGGTGTCCTGTGTGAATTTAAGTATGCTCCCTCTAATTCTCTATCTCTCCCTCCCCTCCCGGAGGACCTGAGCCTTGAGACCATGCCTCAGGATTACCTGGCCTGATGACTCCATGCTGTCCACAATCCACCTGGTCGCACTGCTGCTCCAATTTCAACTGTTCTGCTGCGGCTATGGAACCATGACCTGTTCACCAGACGTGCTACCTTGTTCCGGACCTGCTGTTTTTGACTCTCTCTCTCTACCGCACCTGCTGTTTCGAACTCTGAATGCTATGAAAAGCCAACTGACATTTACTCCTGAGGTGCTGACCTGTTGCACCATCTGTTGCTCCTTCTACAAACAATGTGATTAGAATTATTTGACCGTGCTAGTCATCTATGAACGTTTGAACATCTTGGCCATGTACTGTTATAATCTCCAGAAGAGGACTGGCCACCCCTCAGAGCCTAGTTCCTCTCTAGGTTTCTTCTTAGGTTCCTGCCTTTCTAGGGACTTTTTCCTAGCCACCGTGCTTTTACATCTGTATTGCTTGCTGTTTGGGGTTTTAGGCTGGGTATCTGTATAAGCACTTTGTGTCATCGGCTGATGTAAGAAGGGCTTTATAAATACATTTCATTGATTGATTGAAACCATGAATAAGGGTCCAGCAATCCAACCGGTTCCAAGTGGAAAAAGCATATACTTTGTTTCTGATAGAAATGACACCATTCTCCATGCTCTGTAATTTACAACTTTAAAAGATCTATTGATAAAAGCTAGGTAAGTATAAGCCGTCTGGATAAGGGAATTGTAAATATAAATGACACTTGTTTTAGATCTATTTTACCTTATCATCGCTGGAGACAAATGTGAAACCAGTCATATGGCTTCCAACAGTTCCATGGTTAGTGTAGGCAGTAGACGAGGGTACATCCTACTATATTGTACACTATTATCCATATTTTAGTTATATATACATTAATATTCCAACATAACCATGGGTTAAAGAACTGAATGTGGCAATTTTCGGGATGAAGCCAACTACTGTATTTTTTATTAATCAATATATTTTGGACATAAAGGCTCTCCAAGACAGTTTTTTTATGATTAATGTATACTTTCCTAACTCTAAAATATGTCTAAATAATCTACAAGATCAGAGTATTTTTTAAATCTATCAGCTGGTGTTGAAACTGAGACGAATATGCTTTACATTTACAGGTCTTTCTTTCATCGATCCCTATATTCTGAACCCGTTCTCTCTATCTATATTGTAGTCTGTCGACACAATTCTAATTAAATGTATAATAAATGTACTGAAAACCCTATTGAATGAAAACTCCCCAAGAAAATCTGTTGGCAAGCAAGTGGGAGGGTTTTCAGCAATTTAATTACATTCATTCAGCACACGCAACAGAACCACGCCTGCAAAGCCCGTTATGCACCTTCATAAGGTACTACTGTAAGTCTGAATACTAACTAGTGAGAAGTGTATTGGAAAGGCATGCATAAGAAAAGCGTAATTTAGCCCCAGAGAGCCTTCACTCCCATCTCTAATGACATACTGAATAGTGTAGCCCATTACTGGAGCAGTACAGCGGGTGTGTGTGTGTGTGTGTGTGTGTGTGTGTGTGTGTGTGTGTGTGTGTGTGTGTGTGTGTGTGTGTGTGTGTGTGTGTGTGTGTGTGTGTGTGTGTGTGTGTGTGTGTGTGTGTGAGGAAGAGGAGGGGATGGGGGGTCCTTCTAAAGTCCTTCTCAGTGAGACATCTCCCACTGTGTATCTGTGGGGCTAAACTCACCATTTGCCAAGCTCGCACTGCATGAGTTCTGACAGTACTCAGCAGGTAGGGACAAATGAAGAACCCCTCACATGTTCTAGCCATGTCTACATAATGCTGGATAGAAGACAGACACTGAGAGGAGGAATGGAGAGATTTTTACAAATGTATTTTACAGTTCTTCCCATTCAATCCAATTCAATTTACCCCATCTCTCTCCCTCTTTCTATTTCAATGTGTCTCGCTCTCTCATTCCAGGACACACACACACACACACACACACACACACACACACACACACACACACACACACACACACACACACACACACACACACACACACACACACACACACACACACACACACACACACACACACACAGACAGCTGTAGGATGAGCCTGTACATCCTCAGTCTAAACACAAATATTTCTCATCTTGTCATGTCGACACAGCCTGGCCTGCTGAGGAGTGACGGACTCCATCCGAGCTGGAGTGGTGATCTCATCTTATCTACCAACATAGACAGGGCTCTAACTCCCCTAGCTCCACAATGAGTTCAATTTTTCAAACATATGACTATTTTACACCATTTTAAAGACAAGACTCTCGTTAATCTAACCACACTGTCCGATTTCAAAAAGGCTTTACAACGAAAGCAAAACATTAGATTATGTCAGCAGAGTACCCAGCCAGAAATAATCAGACACCCATTTTTCAAGCTAGCATATAATGTCACATAAACCCAAACCACAGATAAATGCAGCACTAACCTTTGATGATCTTCATCAGATGACAACCCTAGGACATTATGTTATACAATACATGCATGTTTTGTTCAATCAAGTTCATATTTATATCAAAAACCAGCTTTTTACATTAGCATGTGACTAGCATGTGACTAGCATTCCCACCGAACACTGCCGGTGAATTTACTAAATTACTCACGATAAACGTTCACAAAAAGCATAACAATTATTTTAAGAATTATAGATACAGAACTCCTCTATGCACTCGATATGTCCGATTTTAAAATAGCTTTTCGGTGAAAGCACATTTTGCAATATTCTCAGTAGATAGCCCGGCATCACAGGGCTAGCTATTTAGACACCCAGCAAGTTTAGCACGCACCAAAGTCAGATTTACTATAAGAAAAATGTTATTAACTTTGCTGTCTTCGTCAGAATGCACTCCCAGGACTTCTACTTCAATAACAAATGTTGGTTTGGTCCCAAATAATCCATTGTTATATCCAAATAGCGGCGTTTTGTTCGTGCGTTCAAGACACTATCCGAAAGGGTAAATAAGGGTGATGAGCATGGCGCAATTCGTGACAAAAAAATTCGAAATATTCCATTACCGTACTTCGAAGCATGTCAACCGCTGTTTAAAATCAATTTTTATGCCATTTTTCTCATAAAAAAGCGATAATATTCCGACCGGGAATCTGCGTTTAGGTAAACAGACGAAAGAAAATAAACCATGGGGTCGACTCGGGCACGCGCCTAAGCCCATAGTACTCTGATCGGCCACTTGCCAAAAGCGATAATGTGTTTCAGCCAGAGGCTGCCTCGATATCGTTCAGCTTTTTCCCGGGCTCTGAGAGCCTATGGGAGCCGTAGGAAGTGTCACGTTAGAGCAAAGATCCTCAGTCTTCAATAAAAAGAGCCAAGATTAACCTGTTAGGGCTAGGGGGCAGCATTTGCACGTCTGGATAAAAAAAATGTACCCGATTTAATCTGGTTACTAATCCTACCCAGTAACTAGAATATGCATATACTTATTATATATGGATAGAAAACACTCTAAAGTTTCTAAAACTGTTTGAATGGTGTCTGTGAGTATAACAGAACTCATTTGGCAGGCAAAACCCTGAGACATTTTCTGACAGGAAGTGGATACCTGATGTGTTGTATTGACTTTAAACCTATCCCATTGAAAAACACAGGGGCTGAGGAATATTTTGGCACTTCCTATTGCTTCCACTAGATGTCACCAGCCTTTACAAAGTGTTTTGAGTCTTCTGGAGGGAGATCTGACCGAACAAGAGCCATGGAACGATGATGTCCCATTAGACACCTGGCGCGCGAGTTCATGTTGGGTACCCTCGTTCTACTACGTTATAAAAGAGTATGCATTCGTCCACCTTGAATATTATTCATGTTCTGGTTAAAAAAGGCCCTAATGATTTATGCTATACAACGTTTGACATGTTTGAACGAACGTAAATATATTTTTTCCCCTCGTTCATGACAAGAAGTCCGGCTGGCTTAGATCATGTGCTAACAAGACGGAGATTTTTGGACATAAATGATGAGCTTTTTTGAACAAAACTACATTCGTTATGGACCTGTGATACCTGGAAGTGACATCTGATGAAGAGAATCAAAGGTAATGGATTATTTACATAGTATTTTCGATTTTAGATCTCCCCAACATGACGTCTAGTCTGTATCGCAACGCGTATTTTTCTGGGCGCAGTGCTCAGATTATTGCAAAGTGTGATTTCCCAGTAAGGTTATTTTTAAATCTGGCAAGTTGATTGCGTTCAAGAGATGTAAATCTATAATTCTTTAAATGACAATATAATATTTTACCAATGTTTTCTAATTTTAATTATTTAATTTGTGACGCTGACTTGACTGCCGGTTATTGGAGGGAAACGATTTCCTCAACATCAATGCCATAGTAAAACGCTGTTTTTGGATATAAATATGAACTTGATAGAACTAAAAATGCATGCATTGTCTAACATAATGTCCTAGGAGTGTCATCTGATGGAGATTGTAAAAGGTTAGTGCATCATTTTAGCTGGTTTTATGGTTTTGGTGACCCTGTCTTTGACTTGACAAAACATTACACACAACTCTTGTAAATGTACTGTCCTAACATACTCTAAATTTATGCTTTCGCCGTAAAACATTTTTGAAATCGTAAAACGTGGTTAGATTAAGGAGATGTTTATCTTTCAAATGGTGTAAAATAGTTGTATTTTTGAAAAATTTGAATTTTGACATTTATTTGGATTCAAATTTGCCGCTCTTGAAATGCACCTGCTGTTGATGGAGTGCACCACGGGTGGCACGCTAGCGTCCCACCTAGCCCCAAGAGGTTAACCTACGTTAGCTCAACTGTCCCGCGGGAGACCCACCGATCGTGTAGAGGTTTTAAACATCCTGTGGGTATGTCCCAAACAGTTGCTAGCTTCCATATACTATACATGACATTCCTAAACATAGGTGGATGTAAGAGAAAAGAGCAAAGTCATCTGTCTTCTAAATGAGGATGACTCAACCATGCCCCCGATACAAGCTACATCGCTAATTCTCATGTACAGGGACTATTGTTCCCCAATGCCCAATCAGCACATAGCTACAAAGAACTAAAAACTGCTTACACCAAGTATTTAGTCAACAATGTGACCCAATCATTTGCTCCCGGTATTCTGACAAGGAGTCAAGCATTCCTTTGAGCATGTCGAGTTACGGATCACAGGGAATTAGTCAACAATCGAAACCTGGAATCAATACATTTCATAGCATAGCAGGCTATTCCGAAACAACAGCCCTAATCAACAAGCTACTGGCTGGTGTCTTGGTTCCAACTGCTAGTGCTGATGACTTGTCTGGTGCTGAGGGATGAGGACTCCAATACGTAAGTGCCTTTGTTAATGTGACTGTCTGCCTCGCCATCCTGCTTCATCAACAATTCAACTGATGTCAGTGAGAGAGAATGTTGTCCTAGGATAGTGTTGAGAGTAGAGGAAGGACAGGGAAGATAAGCGACGGAGAGACGGAGACAGAAATCATCCTGACACAGACTCCTCAGTATAATTAGCTACTTATAATCCATCCGTTAATTATTTCTCTGCGGTGAGGACTTGCTTCAGCGCCTCTCGACTGACTTCACTCTGTGTCTGGGAGATGTTGGCCATGTTAAGCTACACACACCCTTCAGGACAAGATAGTTTATATTCAGATTCTACCCAGACTCTGTCTCTTTGCTGTTCTCTCTTTCCACACTGCTCCAGAGTTAGGGTAAGATCCTGTGCTGTGTAATGTGTGCACACTCAGGCACTCCTATGCAAAATAAGTCATATTCATGTGCAATGAAGTGGACTTGTTTTTGTAGCTCTAGCTAGGGCTGTATCCCGAATTCCCTATATAAAGTACACTAAACAAAAATATAAACACATGTAAAGTACTGGTTCCATGTTTCATGAGCTGAAATAAAAGATCCCAGAAATGTTCCATACTCACAAAAAGCTTATTCTTTTCAAATTGTGTGCATTTATTTACATCCCTGTTAGTTAGCATTTCTCCTTTGCCAAGATAATCCATCCACCTGACAGTTGTTGCATATCAAGGTGATTTAACTCTTAAGTATCTGCCCCTTTTTTTAAATGTTCGCCTAAAATGCCATACCCAAGTCTAACCGCCTGTAGCTCAGGCCCAGAAGCAAGGATATGCATATTTTTACTACCATATGAAAGGAAACACTTTGAATATTGTAGAAATGTGAAAGGAATGTAGGAGAATATAACACAATAGATCTGGTAAAAGATAATACAAAGAAAAAACCAACCGTTCTTTTGTATTTTTTGTACCATCATCTTTGAAATGCTGTATTCCAGTCCAGGTGCAATTTAGATTTTGCCCACTAAATGGCAGCAGTGTATGTGCAAAGGTTTAGACTGATCCAATGAACAATTGTATTTCTGTTGAAAATGTTGTATCAAGACTGCCCAAATGTGCCTAATTTGTTTATTAATAACTTTTCATGTTCAAAATTGTGCACTCTCCTCAAACAATGCATGGTATTCTTTCACTGTAATAGCTACTGTAAATTGGACCGTGCAGATAGATTAACAAGAATTTAAGCTTTCTGCCAATATAAGATATGTCTATGTCATGGGAAATTTTCTTGTTACTTACAACCTAATGGCATTAACCTACGTTATCTCAACCGTCCTGTGGAAAGGACACCGATCCAGAAGTAATTAAACAGCATGATCATTGCACAGATGCACCTTGTGCTTGGGACAATAAAATGCCCCTCTAAAATGTGCAGTTTTTGTCAAAGAACACAATGCCAAAGATGGCTCAAGTTTTGAGGGAGTGTGTAAATGGCATGTTGACTGCAGGAATGTCCAACAGTGCTGTTAGCAGAGAATTGAATGTTCATTTCTCTACCATAACCCGTCTCAGTACATCCAACCGGCCTCACAACCGCAGACCACATGTATGGCGTCGTGTGGGTGAGCGGTTTGCTGATGTCAACGTTGTGAACAGAGTGCCCAATGGTGGCAGTGGGTTATCGTATGGCAGGCATAAGCTAAGGATAACAAACACAATTGCATTTTATTAACCTGTTGGGTCTAGGGGGCAGCATTTGCACGTCTGGATAAAAAAAATGTACCCGATTTAATCTGGTTACTAATCCTACCCAGTAACTAGAATATGCATATACTTATTATATATGGATAGAAAACACTCTAAAGTTTCCAAAACTGTTTGAATGGTGTCTGTGAGTATAACAGAACTCATTTGGCAGGCAAAACCCTGAGACATTTTCTGACAGGAAGTGGATACCTGATGTGTTGTATTGAGTTTAAACCTATCCCATTGAAAAACACAGGGGTTTAGGAATATTTTGGCACTTCCTATTGCTTCCACTAGATGTCACCAGCCTTTACAAAGTGTTTTGAGTCTTCTGGAGGGAGATCTGACCGAACAAGAGCCATGGAACGGTGATGTCCCATTAGACACCTGGCGCGCTACTTCATGTTGGGTACCCTCGTTCCAATACGTTATAAAAGGCTATGCATTCGTCCACCTTGAATATTATTCATGTTCTGGTTAAAAAAGGCCCTAATGATTTATGCTATACAACGTTTGACATGTTTGAACGAACGGAAATATATTTTTTCCCCTCGTTCATGACGAGAAGTCCGGCTGGCTTACATCATGTGCTAACGAGACGGAGATTTTTGGACATAAATGATGAGCTTTTTTGAACAAAACTACATTCGTTATGGACCTGTGATACCTGGAAGTGACATCTGATGAAGAGAATCAAAGGTAATGGATTATTTACATAGTATTTTCGATTTTAGATCTCCCCAACATGACGTCTAGTCTGTATTGCAACGCGTATTTTTCTGGGCACAGTGCTCAGATTATTGCAAAGTGTGATTTCCCAGTAAGGTTATTTTTAAATCTGGCAAGTTGATTGCGTTCAAAAGATGTAAATCTATAATTCTTTAAATGACAATATAATATTTTACCAATGTTTTCTAATTTTAATTATTTAATTTGTGACGCTGACTTGACTGCCGGTTATTGGAGGGAAACGATTTCCTCAACATCAATGCCATAGTAAAACGCTGTTTTTGTATATAAATATGAACTTGATAGAACTAAAAATGCATGCATTGTCTAACATAATGTCCTAGGAGTGTCATCTGATGGAGATTGTAAAAGGTTAGTGTATCATTTTAGCTGGTTTTATGGTTTTGGTGACCCTGTCTTTGACTTGACAAAACATTACACACAACTCTTGTAAATGTACTGTCCTAACATACTCTAAATTTATGCTTTCGCCGTAAAACCTTTTTGAAATCGTAAAACGTGGTTAGATTAAGGAGATGTTTATCTTTCAAATGGTGTAACATAGTTGTATTTTTGAAAAATTTGAATTTTGACATTTATTTGGATTCAAATTTGCCGCTCTTGAAATGCACCTGCTGTTGATGGAGTGCACCACGGGTGGCACGCTAGCGTCCCACCTAGCCCCAAGAGGTTAATGGCAATTTGAATGCACAGAGATACTGTGACGAGATCCTGAGGCCCATTGTCGTGCCATTCATCCACCGCCATCACCTCATGTTTCAGTATGATAATGCACAGCCCCATGTCGCAAGGATCTGTACACAATTCCTGGAAGATGAAAATGTCCCAGTTCTTCCATGGCCTGCATACTCACCAGACATGTCACCCATTGAGAATGTTTGGGATACTCTGGATAGACGTGTATGACAGCATGTTCCAGTTCCTACCAATATCCAGCAACTACACATAGCCATTGAAGAGGAGTGGGACAACATTCCACAGGCCACAATCAACAGCCTGATCAACTCCATGCGAAGGAGATGTGCATCGCTGCATGAGACAAATGCTGGTCACACCAGACACTGACTGCCTTTTTTTTAAGGTATCTGTGACCAAAATATGTATATCTGTATTTCCAGTCATGTGAAATCCATAGATTAGGGCCGAGTGAATTTATTTCAATTGATTGATTTCCTTATATGAACTATATCTTACTAAAATCTTTGAAATTGTTGCATAGTGTGTTTATATGTTTGTTCAGTATAGTACGCTATGGGACCTGGTTAACCTGTTAGGACTAGGGGGCAGTATTGACACGGCCGGATAAAAAAACGTACCCGATTTAATCTGGTTACTACTCCTGCCCAGTAACTAGAATATGCATATAATTTTTGGCTTTGGATAGAAAACACCCTAAAGTTTCTAAAACTGTTTGAATGGTGTCTGTGAGTATAACAGAACTCATATGGCAGGCCAAAACCTGAGAAGATTCTATGCAGGAAGTGGCCTGTCTGACAAGTTGTGTTTCATCTTGGCTCTTTTTATTGAAGACTGAGGATCTTTGCTATAACGTGACACTTCCTACGGTCCCATAGGCTCTCAGAGCCCGGGAAAAAGCTGAACGATATCGAGGCAGCCTCTGGCTGAAACACTTTATCACGTTTGGCAAGTGGCCGATCAGAGTACCATGAGCTTAGGCGCGTGCCCGAGTCGACCCCATGCTTTATTTTCTTTCGTCTGTTTACCTAAACGCAGATTCCTGGTTGGAATATTATCGCTTTTTTATGAGAAAAATGGCATAAAAATTTATTTTAAACAGCGGTTGACATGCTTCGAAGTACGGTAATGGAATATTTAGAATTTTCTTGTCACGAATTGCGCCATGCTCGTCACCCTTATTTACCCTTTCGGATAGTGTCTTGAACGCACGAACAAAACGCCGCTATTTGGATATAACAATGGATTATTTTGAACCAAACCAACATTTGTTATTGAAGTACAAGTCCTGGGAGTGCATTCTGACGAAGACAGCAAAGGTAATAACATTTTTCTTATAGTAAATCTGACTTTGGTGAGTGCTAAACTTGCTGGGTGTCTAAATAGCTAGCCCTGTGATGCCGGGCTATCTACTGAGAATATTGCAAAATGTGCTTTCACCAAAAAGCTATTTTATAATCGGACATATCGAGTGCATAGAGGAGTTCTGTATCTATAATTCTTAAAATAATTGTTATGCTTTTTGTGAACGTTTATCGTGAGTAATTTAGTAAATTCACCGGCAGTGTTCGGTGGGAATGCTAGTCACATGCTAGTCACATGCTAATGTAAAAAGCTGGTTTTTGATATAAATATGAACTTGATTGAACAAAACATGCATGTATTGTATAACATAATGTCCTAGGGTTGTCATCTGATGAAGATCATCAAAGGTTAGTGCTACATTTAGCTGTGGTTTGGGTTTATGTGACATTATATGCTAGCTTGAAAAATGGGTGTCTGATTATTTCTGGCTGGGTACTCTGCTGACATAATCTAATGTTTTGCTTTCCTTGTAAAGCCTTTTTGAAATCGGACAGTGTGGTTAGATTAACGAGAGTCTTGTCTTTAAAATGGTGTAAAATAGCCATATGTTTGAAAAATTGAAGTTTTTGCATTTTTGAGGAATTTGAATAACGCGCCACGGGATTACACTGGCTGTTGAGTAGGTGGGACGCAAGCGTCCCACCTAGCCCATAGAGGTTAAATGAAGTGCGCTATTTAGGGAATAGGGTGCCAGCCTGTAAATGACCACATCCTGACATGCCAACTTCCCTGTTTGAAACACAATCAACATGTGTGTCTATGGGCCTGCCACAGGAATCCCACATAGGATCCAGGATAAACACATGGCACAGACCCAGACACACCTCAATGGTGGTTATACTGTAGCAACACACTAGTGGTTATACTGTAGCAACACACTGGTGGTTATACTGTAGCAACACAGTGGTGGTTATACTGTAGCAACACATGGGTGGTTATACTGTAGCAACACACTGGTGGTTATACTGTAGCAACATAGTGGTGGTTATACTGTAGCAACACACTGGTGGTTATACTGTAGCAACACAGTGGTGGTTATACTGTAGCAACACATGGGTGGTTATACTGTAGCAACACACTGGTGGTTATACTGTAGCAACATAGTGGTGGTTATACTGTAGCAACACACTGGTGGTTATACTGTAGCAACACAGTGGTGGTTATACTGTAGCAACACACTGGTGGTTATACTGTAGCAACACACTGGTGGTTATACTGTAGCAACACACTGGTGGTTATACTGTAGCAACACACTGGTGGTTATACTGTACAACACACTGGTGGTTATACTGTAGCAACACAGTGGTGGTTATACTGTAGCAACACACGGGTGGTTATACTGTAGCAACACACTGGTGGTTATACTGTAGCAGCACACTGACCATAGAGTGCTGTTTCAGTCTATGTGAAGTAATTAGCATCACAAACAGGCCTTGTACCTCATTAATGCAAAAGCACCACATTTCTTTCCTCTTGTTTTGGTTTTCTCTCAATGTCTGTCCAAACCTCTGTCTCCCTTCCGCTTCTCTTTCCTTCCTCCCCTCTCTGAACATCACTCGGAACACTGTATAGGAAAGAAACTAACGCAAAACGGTGCACAGCTTGTCTTTCATTGTCTCTCAGAGAGTCTCCAAGAGACAGAAAAGATCACACTGTGGAGAGAAGAGGAGAGGAGAGATCCTCATCATGCATGGTTGAATCATCACAGGAAGGCTCTACCACTGAGCCTCTACCAAGTCCTCCTGCTAGGAGACACCAACCACAAGCTAAAACAGAATGTTTAATACGTGCTGGGAGAAATCCATAATCCCTCTACGGGAGACACTGGAGTTGGATCTACATCCCAAATGGCAACCTATTTACTATGTAGTGCACTACTTTTGACTAGGGCCCATAGGGAACTGGTCAAAAGTAGTGTAGGTAAAGGGGAATAGGGTGCTATTTGGGATGCAGATGCAGCAGAGTGGGCTGAGGCGTCAGAACATTAAAGGATAAAGACTTGACTAACTTTATGCCTACCAGACTGGGGGATGTTAGCTATAATCTGTTGAAGCTTCAAATGGAGGTGATAGGACATTAATACCTCTCTGTTTCCCTCTTAAACTCTGTTGGTTTCAAGCAAACATCAGTAGACTTGAAAATAGCCTTATAAAACACCAACATGGTGGTGACAATCCAAAATAAGAACTGATATGTAAATGTTCGATGTGTGCAATGTATGTTTTACGTTATCTTTTTACTGCAAACCAGAGCACCAAAGACATATGACCATTATATGTAAACTCAGTGGACAATAAAATGTTCTTATCTTAAATACTGAATGAAATGGACACAACACACAAAAGGTTATTATTATGTTACACAGAGGAAGCCTCCCGCCTCTCATTCTCCTCAATATAGTTTCCTTTATGTCATGACCCATATGGTATCACCCCACCTCCCGCCCCCCACCTCCCGCCCCCACATGCAGGCGTACGCATGTACACACACACACACACACACACACACACACACACACACACACACACACACACACACACACACACACACACACACACACACACACACACACACACACACACACACACACACACGTCTGCATGGTCCTAAAGCACACCGTTGACTTGTTTTGTATCACATTCCAATGACAAAACTGGGGGGTACAAAAATGCAATTTCAAAATGTGTGGGGGGGGGGGGCATCCCCAGTGAAATCTGCACCCCTGGTTTCAGCAGTGTTATGGACCGATTTACTTTAGTGCCAAGGTCATCTCATAATGGCCCATTCGGCTGTCATTCTGATGACAGTGGCCAATGAATGAATAGGGGGAACTGTGGGGGGGGGGGGGGGGGCAACAGGGATATGGTTGATAAAGATCACATTCTTTCAGGACTGAAAATTGTAGAAAGAAACACAAATTAAAAATAGGTTCTGTCCCCTATTTGAGAAATAGAAAGCAGTGGAGAGTAGCTTGCGTCAGGGAATTACCAAGCCGGACATTTTCTGTTTGAATTCAGTGTAGCCGGGACCAAGTGACAGCTAGAAATGCTACAGGAATAAAATGTATGTGATCCTTAAGAGAAGTCGGCACATTGCTGCAGTGCATTTTCCGCAAAGTATTGGCCAGCTCTCTCCTCTCTCTCTCTCGCTCTCTCTGGCTTGTTTTAAAAATAGTGATATTCTGGAGATGATTTAATTTTCAAATAACTGAAAGTGAGAGGTTGTAATCTGAATAAAGGGGAAAAGGCCATTCTTGAACATAGGGTGAGACATTCTTACTAATCTGCTAGAGAACCAGTTCGGATTTAAGTTTAGCTTTTGTATAACTGAAACCTTTAGTGAGAGGTCTAATGCTATAATGTTTAATAATTTCTGGCCTCCGAATTCACATTCATTATATAAATAGGCCCGTTCCAAATAAAGTGGAATGTTTTTTGCTCATATAATTTTAAAAACAAGTCGTTAGGTGTAGACATGCCTATAAGAAAAAAGGAACACTGAGATATGACTGAAGACTTAATCCGTGTGATTTTTCCATAAATAGACAGGTATTGTCCTTTCCATGGTTGGCAAGATCTTATATATTTTGCCTAACTTTCTATTAAAATCAATTGCAGTGAGATAATTTATTTCTTTCAGGATATGAATACAGAGTATGTACACATCCCTGTTAGACCATTGTATTGGTGAACTGCACGGTAATGTAAAAATAGTATTTTTTTTTTAGATCCAATACATAATACTTATTGTAGTTCAGTTGTAATCCAGAGAGGTTAGAGAAATGATCTAGATCCTCTATGAGGCTGTGCAGGGATCCAGACTGCTGATTAAAAAGAAAACATGAGTCGTCAGGGTACAATGACACCTTTGTTTTTAAACCCTTGATTTCTAATCCTTTGATATTTTTGTTGGATCTGATTTGAAAAGCTAACATTTCGATGGCCATAATAAATAGATAGAGGGCTGTGAATTGAAGGAGGGAATTTGAACACAACAAATTGACTCATCCAACACAGATCCCACCAATTGTGTGTGTGTGTATGAGTGTGTGTGTATCATTGTGTGTGTTTGTGTGATTGTGTGTGTGTGTGCTTGTGTGTGTGTGTGCGTGTGTGTGTGATTGAGTGCATGTTTGCGTGTGTGTGCATGTGCATGTGAGTGTGTGAGTGATTGTGTATGTGTGCTGTGTGAGTGAATGCGTGTTTGTGTGTGTGTGCATGTGATTGTGTGTGCATGCATGTGTGTGATTGTGTGAATGTGTGCATGCATGTGTGTGTGTGTTTGTGCGTATCTGTGATTGTGCGTGTGTGTGTGTGTGATTGTGTATGTGTGCTTGTGGGTGCGTGTGTGTGTGTGTGATTGTGTATGTGTGCTTGTGAGTGTGTGTGTGTGTGATTGTGTGTGTGTGTGCTTGTGTGTGCTTGTGTGTGTGTGTGTGTGTGTGTGTGTGTGTGTGTGTGTGTGTGTGTGTGTGTGTGTGTGTGTGTGTATGTGTGCATGTGTGTGTGTGCGTGCGTGCGTGCGTGCGTGTGCTCTAATTTTAGAGACTCATTTGTGTGCTCTCTCTAGGGGCTAAAGTAGACAGCAAGTTTGCTACTTTGTCCTTACTTTTGTCCTCCCCTTTGCAGTGACATGTACCCACAATACATGGTACCAAACCTTGGCAGGGGATCAAATAAATAAAACATTCTGCCAGACTTAGGGGATCAGTCGACAGGAAGTTACAGTTTTGTTTAATTCAGTCAATATTTTTTTCGGATTATAATTCAGTGGGCATGCACACTATAGAGTCATTACTGCATGCAGTTGGAACAAATACATGCGTGAGGATGTAATGGATTGTTATTGAAAAAGAGGACTAAGGGATAGAGGTTGGGCCACAAGCCTGAGAACAATGAGTACTTCGAAGTGGGCACAGACAAACAGACACTGGCAGTTCTCTTCCCTCATCTTTCACAGTGGGTAAAGAGAGACAGACACTGGCAGGACCAGCCTGACTCTGTACTCCACAATATATCCATATTACCCCAAGACACTTCACATTGTGGTTATCCCAGAACAAGAACCAGCGGAATCAGACACATTTTAGTAGAGCAATTAGGGCACATCGACAGATTTTTCACATAGTCAACTTAGGGATTCAAACCAGTAACATTTCGGTTAGGGGCCCAAACCTCTTAAGAATCTGCCAATTTTTTTCAATTTTCGCCTAAAATGACATACCCAAATCTAACTGCCTGTAGCTCAGGCCCTGAAGCAAGGATATGCATATTCTTGGTAAAATTGGAAAGGAAACAGTTTGAAGTTTGTGGAAAGGAATGTAGGAGAATATAACACAATAGATCTGGTGAAAGATAATACGAAGAAAAAACATTATTTAGATTTTTTTTGTACCATCATCTTTGAAATGCAAGAGAAAGGCCATAATGTACACTGCTCCAAAAAATAAAGGGAACACTTAAACAACACAATGTAACTCCAAGTCAATCACACTTCTGTGAAATCAAACTGTCCACTTAGGAAGCAACACTGATTGACAATAAATTTCACATGCTGTTGTGCAAATGGAATAGACAACAGGTGGAAATTATAGGCAATTAGCAAGACACCCCCAATAAAGGAGTGGTTCGGCAGGTGGTGACCACAGACCACTTCTCAGTTCTTATGTTTCCTGGCTGATGTTTTGGTCACTTTTGAATGCTGGCGGTGCTTTCACTCTAGTGGTAGCATGAGACGGAGTCTACAACCCACACAAGTGGCTCAGGTAGTGCAGCTCATCCAGGATGGCACATCAATGCGAGCTGTGGTAAGAAGGTTTGCTGTGTCTGTCAGCGTAGTGTCCAGAGCATGGAGGCGCTACCAGGAGACAGGCCAGTACATCAGGAGACGTGGAGGAGGCCGTAGGAGGGCAACAACCCAGCAGCAGGACCGCTACCTCCGCCTTTGTGCAAGGAGGAGCAGGAGAAGCACTGCCAGAGCCCTGCAAAATGACCTCCAGTAGGCCACAAATGTGCATGTGTCTGCTCAAACGGTCAGAAACAGACTCCATGAGGGTGGTATGAGGGCCCGACGTCCACAGGTGGGGGTTGTGCTTACAGCCCAACACCATGCAGGACATTTGGCATTTGCCAGAGAACACCAAGATGGGCAAATTTGCCACTGGCGCCCTGTGCTCTTCACAGATGAAAGCAGGTTCACACTGAGCACGTGACAGACGTGACAGAGTCTGGAGATGCCGTGGAGAACGTTCTGCTGCCTGCAACATCCTCCAGCATGACCGGTTTGGCGGTGGGTCAGTCATGGTGTGGTGTGGCATTTCTTTGGGGGGCCGCACAGCCCTCCATGTGCTCGCCAGAGGTAGCCTGACTGCCATTAGGTACCGAGATGAGATCCTTAGACCCCTTGTGAGACCATATCCTGGTGCGGTTGGCCCTGGGTTCCTCCTAATGCAAGACAATGCTAGACCTCATGTGGCTGGAGTGTGTCAGCAGTTCCTGCAAGAGGAAGGCATTGATACTAGGGACTGGCCCGCCCGTTCCCCAGACCTGAATCCAATTGAGCACATCTGGGACATCATGTCTCGCTCCATCCACCAATGCCACGTTGCACCACAGACTGTCCAGGAGTTGGCGGTGGCTTTAGTCCAGGTCTGGGAGGAGATCCCTCAGGAGACCATCCGCCACCTCATCAGGAGCATGCCCAGGCATTGTAGGGAGGTCATACAGGCACGTGGAGGCCACACACACTACTGAGCCTCATTTTGACTTGTTTTAAGGACATTACATCAAAGTTGGATCAGCCTGTAGTGTGGTTTTCCACTTAAATTTTGAGTGTGACTCCAAATCCAGACCTCCATGGGTTGATAAATTGGATTTCCATTGATTATTTTTGTGTGCTTTTGTTGACAGCACATTCAACTATGTAAAGAAATAAGTATTTAATAAGATTATTTCATTCATTCAGATCTAGGATGTGTTATTTTAGTGTTCCCTTTATTTTTTTGAGCAGTATATTATTCCAGCCCAGGTGCAATTTAGATTTTGGCCACTAGATGGCAGCAGTGTATGTGCAAAGTTGTAGACTGATATACAATGAACAATTGTATTTCTGTTCAAAATTATGAACCAAGACTGCCCAAATGTGCCTGATTTGTTTATTAATAACTCTTCATGTTCAAATTTGTGCACTCTCCTCAAACAATAGCATGCTATTCTATCACTGTAATAGCTACTGTAAATTGGACAGTGTAGTTAGATTAACAAGTATTCAAGCTTTCTGCCAATATCAGATATATGTATGTCTAGGTAAATTTTCTTGTAAGTACATACAACCTCATGCTAATTGCATTAGCCTACGTTAGCTCAACCGTCCCGTGGAAAGGACACCAATCCCAAAGATGTTTTTAACCGATAGGCTACCTACCGCCCAGACAGACAGACAGACGCTGCCCATTCCCTTCCCTTGTTCTCTAGGGGGTTTTGGCAAGACCAGTTTCACACTGTCTGGAGTACCTGGAGCTAGAGGTTCAAGCCAGCACAGAAATACCAAAGAGCTGATGGGTGAGGAGCAGAACACATGCACACACACACACATGCACACACACATACAGAGTCTCAGTTACTCTGTGAACCCATGCTTCTATTAGTGGGACCACTGTGGATACTCTAACAACAGAATGGCTATTTCAACATGAAAAATAAGCACATTGTTGTATTTTCTATCTTTACAATGTTCCTGTGTGTGGCTTTAAGTTAAGAGAGGGACACACAGTAAGAGAGAGACAGACAGAGAGAGAGAGAGAGAGAGAGCGAGAAAGAGAGAGAGAGACAAAGAGAGAAAGAGACAAAGACAGAGAGAGAGACAGAGAGAAAGAAAGCGTGAGAGAGAAAGACAGAAAGAGAGAGAAGGGGACAGAGAGAGTAACAGACTGTTAATCAGTAGCTTTAATCCTGTTTTATTTAACATCATTAAACTACACATCCCCTGCTAGACATAAAACGGCCTCCCTGAGATTACCACACAGCATCCCATGTGTATACTGTATAGGTCTATGATGCAAAGCTTGCATATTTGTGTTTCATTAACTAGGTATTTTAAAGAATATAAAAGGAAACAAACACAGCATGAGATAATTGCCCAATTTGAATCGCCCCAACTGAGCTGAGTGTGTATGGTATGTGAAACGGGAATTGCCAAACAGCAATTCAGTGAAGCAGATCACAGGATCAACATTTCACTGCGATAAAACCTGATGAAGGTCCATTGATACTGACATGTTGGAATAAAGATCAATTTCTTTTCTTTTGGATGGCAGAGACCACTCAACAAAAATTTAAAGAGGAGAGATCAGACATCCTTGGCCAGTCCCACAACCAAGCCAGACTGCATCAAGCACCATCTAGCGATGCAAAACATATAATTTCTCCACATTTATACTCTGTGCAACTAATTTGGAAAAGCCCTTCCGTAGCACTTTCTTTCCATTAGTAGGATGCCTAGGGTGTCAAACCTATCCACCTTATCTACCTATCTATCTCTCCCGGGCACTCAGGTACTATGCCACCTGCCGAGCCCGGGCATCCCGGCTGTTTCCGCCATCTGTCCAAATGTTCTGCCAAACCTCCATGGTCGCAGAGAGAAAGGCATTATGGGAGAGCTGGGAGCGATCAGACCTCAATAAGGAGTGTGGAGCGTCACAGTAACGCATTGAAGGACAGGACTGCCGGAGGTTGACACAAACACCGCCATGAGCACACACACACAGTAAGGATAGGGTACAGACACACACACAGTAAGGATATGGAAAAGACACACACTGTAAGGATGGGAACAGACACACACTGTAAGGATAGGGACCAGACACACACAGTAAGGATAGGGAACAGACACACACAGTAAGGATAGGGAACAGACACACACAGTAAGGATAGGGAACAGACACACAGTAAGGATAGGGAACAGACACACACATTGTAAGGATAGGGAACAGACACACACTGTAAGGATAGGGAACAGAATCACACTAAGGATATGGAACAGACACACTGTAAGGATATGGAACAGACACACACAGTAAGGATAGGGAACAGACACACACAGTAAGGATAGGGAACAGACACACACAGTAAGGATAGGGAACAGACACACACAGTAAGGATAGGGAACAGACACACACCGTAAGGATATAGAACAGACACACACACTGTAAGGATATGGACAAGACACACACAGTAAGGATAGGGAACAGACACACACTGTAAGGATAGGGAACAGACACACACTGTAAGGATAGGGAACAGACATACACTGTAAGGATAGGGAACAGACACACACAGTAAGGATAGGGAACAGACACACACTGTAAGGATATGGAACAGACACACGCAGTAAGGATAGGGAACAGACACACACACTGTAAGGATAGGGAACAGACACACACCGTAAGGATATAGAACAGACACACACACTGTAAGGATATGGACAAGACACACACAGTAAGGATAGGGAACAGACACACCCAGTAAGGATAGGGAACAGACACACACTGTAAGGATATGGACAAGACACACACAGTAAGGATATGGACAAGACACACACACTGTAGGGATATGGAACAGACACACACAGTAAGGATAGGGAACAGTCACACACAGTAAGGATAGGGAACAGACACACACAGTAAGGATAGGGAACAGACACACAGTAAGGATAGGGAACAGACACACACAGTCAGGATAGGGAACAGACACACAGTAAGGATAGGGAACAGACACACACATTGTAAGGATAGGGAACAGACACACACTGTAAGGATAGGGAACAGACACACACTGTAAGGATAGGGAACAGACACACACTGTAAGGATAGGGAACAGACACACACAGTAAGGATAGGGAACAGACACACACAGTAAGGATAGGGAACAGACACACACAGTAAGGATAGGGAACAGACACACACACTGTAAGGATAGGGAACAGACACACACACAGTAAGGATAGGGAACAGACACACACACTGTAAGGATAGGGAACAGACACACACACTGTAAGGATATGAAACAGACACACACAGTAAGGATAGGGAACAGACACACCCAGTAAGGATATGGAACAGACACACACTGTAAGGATATGGACAAGACACACACAGTAAGGATAGGGAACAGACACACACAAGAAGGATAGGGAACAGACACACACACTGTAAGAATAGGGAACATACACACACAGTAAGGATAGGGAACATACACACACAGTAAGGATAGGGAACAGACACAAACTGTAAGGATAGGGAACAGACACACACAGTAAGGATAGGGAACAGACACACACAGTAAGGATATGGAACAGACACACACACTGTAAGGATAGGGAACAGACACACACTGTAAGGATAGGGAACAGACACACCCAGTAAGGATATGGAACAGACACACACAGTAAGGATATGGAACAGACACACACAGTAAGGATAGGGAACAGACACACACACTGTAAGGATATGGAACAGACACACACACTGTAAGGATAGGGAACAGACACACACACAGTAAGGGTAGGGAACAGACACATACAGTAAGGATAGGGAACAGACACACACACTGTAAGGATAGGGAACAGACACACACAGTAAGGATAGGGAACAGACACACACACAGTAAGGACAGGGAACAGACACACACTGTAAGGATAGGGACCAGACACACACAGTAAGGATAGGGAACAGACACACACAGTAAGGATAGGGAACAGACACACACAGTAAGGATAGGGAACAGACACACAGTAAGGATAGGGAACAGACACACACATTGTAAGGATAGGGAACAGACACACACTGTAAGGATAGGGAACAGAATCACACTAAGGATATGGAACAGGCACACAGTAAGGATAGGGAACAGACACACACAGTAAGGATAGGGAACAGACACACACAGTAAGGATAGGGAACAGACACACAGTAAGGATAGGGAACAGACACACACATTGTAAGGATAGGGAACAGACACACACTGTAACGATAGGGAACAGACACACACTGTAAGGATAGGGAACAGACATACACTGTAAGGATAGGGAACAGACACACACAGTAAGGATAGGGAACAGACACACACAGTAAGGATAGGGAACAGACACACAGTAAGGATAGGGAACAGACACACACAGTAAGGATAGGGAACAGACACACAGTAAGGATAGGGAACAGACACACACAGTAAGGATAGGGAACAGACACACACAGTAAGGATATGGAACAGACACACACAGTAAGGATAGGGAACAGACACACACCGTAAGGATATGAAACAGACACACACAGTAAGGATAGGGAACAGACACACACAGTAAGGATAGGGAACAGACACACACTGTAAGGATATGGACAAGACACACACAGTAAGGATATGGACAAGACACACACACTGTAAGGATATGGAACAGACACACACAGTAAGGATAGGGAACAGACACACACAGTAAGGATAGGGAACAGACACACACAGTAAGGATAGGGAACAGACACACACAGTAAGGATAGGGAACAGACACACAGTAAGGATAGGGAACAGACACACACAGTAAGGATAGGGAACAGACACACAGTAAGGATAGGGAACAGACACACACTGTAAGGATAGGGAACAGACACACACTGTAAGGATAGGGAACAGACACACACTGTAAGGATAGGGAACATACACACACTGTAAGGATAGGGAACAGACACACACAGTAAGGATAGGGAACAGACACACACAGTAAGGATAGGGAACAGACACACAGTAAGGATAGGGAACAGACACACACAGTAAGGATATGGAACAGACACACACAGTAAGGATAGGGAACAGACACACACAGTAAGGATATGGAACAGACACACACAGTAAGGATAGGGAACAGACACACCCAGTAAGGATATGGAACAGACACACACTGTCCCACACGGATATGGACAAGACACACACTGTCCCCCCAAGGATATGCGCCCACAAGACACCACACAGTAAGGATAGGGAACAGACACACCCAGTAAGGATATGGAACAGACACACACTGTAAGGATATGGACAAGACACACACACTGTAAGGATAGGGAACAGACACACACAGTAAGGATAGGGAACAGACACACACAAGAAGGATAGGGAACAGACACACACACTGTAAGAATAGTGAACATACACACACAGTAAGGATAGGGAACAGACCCAAACTGTAAGGATAGGGAACAGACACACACAGTAAGGATAGGGAACAGACACACACACTGTAAGAATAGGGAACATACACAGACAGTAAGGATAGGGAACAGACACACACACTGTAAGAATAGGGAACATACACAGACAGTAAGGATAGGGAACAGACACACACAGTAAGGATAGGGAACAGACACACACAGTAAGGATATGGAACAGACACACACACTGTAAGGATAGGGAACAGACACACACAGTAAGGATAGGGAACAGACACACACCCTGTAAGGATATGGAACAGACACACACACTGTAAGGATAGGGAACAGACACACCCAGTAAGAATATGGAACAGACACACACACTGTAAGGATAGGGAACAGACACACACAGTAAGGATATGGAACAGACACACACACTGTAAGCATAGGGAACAGACACACACACAGTAAGGATAGGGAACAGACACACACACAGTAAGGATAGGGAACAGACACACACACTGTAAGGATAGGGAACAGACACATACAGTAAGGATAGGGAACAGACACACACACTGTAAGGATAGGGAACAGAATCACACAGTAAGGATATGGAACAGACACACACTGTAAGGATAGGGAACAGACACACACACAGTAAGGATAGGGAACAGACACACACTGTAAGGATAGGGAACAGACACACACAGTTAGGATAGGGAACAGACACACACACACAGTAAGGATAGGGAACAGACACACACAGTAAGGATATGGAACAGACACACACACTGTAAGGATAGGGAACAGACACACACAGTAAGGATAGGGAACAGACACACACCCTGTAAGGATATGGAACAGACACACACACTGTAAGGATAGGGAACAGACACACCCAGTAAGAATATGGAACAGACACACACACTGTAAGGATAGGGAACAGACACACACAGTAAGGATATGGAACAGACACACACACAGTAAGGATAGGGAACAGACACACACACAGTAAGGATAGGGAACAGACACACACACTGTAAGGATAGGGAACAGACACATACAGTAAGGATAGGGAACAGACACACACACTGTAAGGATAGGGAACAGAATCACACAGTAAGGATATGGAACAGACACACACTGTAAGGATAGGGAACAGACACACACACAGTAAGGATAGGGAACAGACACACACTGTAAGGATAGGGAACAGACACACACAGTTAGGATAGGGAACAGACACACACACACAGTAAGGATAGGGAACAGACACACACTGTAAGGATAGGGAACAGACACACACACAGTAAGAATATGGAACAGACACACACAGTAAGGATATGGAACAGACACACAGTAAGGATAGGGAACAGACACACACAGTAAGGATAGGGAACAGACACACACAGTAAGGATAGGGAACAGACACAGACAAGAAGGATAGGGAACAGACACACACACTGTAAGAATAGGGAACATACACAGACAGTAAGGATAGGGAACAGACCCAAACTGTAAGGATAGGGAACAGACACACACAGTAAGGATAGGGAACAGACACACACACTGTAAGAATAGGGAACATACACAGACAGTAAGGATAGGGAACAGACACACACACTGTAAGAATAGGGAACATACACAGACAGTAAGGATAGGGAACAGACAAACACAGTAAGGATAGGGAACAGACACACACAGTAAGGATATGGAACAGACACACACACTGTAAGGATAGGGAACAGAC
This sequence comes from Salmo salar, assembly GCF_965601325.2. Lineage (NCBI taxonomy): Eukaryota > Metazoa > Chordata > Actinopteri > Salmoniformes > Salmonidae > Salmo > Salmo salar. Next base: position 101,976,721 of record NC_138291.1, read on the forward strand.
ACACACAGTAAGGATAGGGAACAGACACACACCCTGTAAGGATATGGAACAGACACACACACTGTAAGGATAGGGAACAGACACACACACAGTAAGGATAGGGAACAGACACACACACTGTAAGGATAGGGAACAGACACACACACAGTAAGGATAGGGAACAGACACACACACAGTAAGGATAGGGAACAGACACACACACTGTAAGGATAGGGAACAGACACATACAGTAAGGATAGGGAACAGACACACACACTGTAAGGATAGGGAACAGAATCACACAGTAAGGATATGGAACAGACACACACTGTAAGGATAGGGAACAGACACACACACAGTAAGGATAGGGAACAGACACACACTGTAAGGATAGGGAACAGACACACAGTAAGGATAGGGAACAGACACACACAGTAAGGATAGGGAACAGACACACAGTAAGGATAGGGAACAGACACACACAGTAAGGATAGGGAACAGACACACACAGTAAGGATATGGAACAGACACACACAGTAAGGATAGGGAACAGACACACACCGTAAGGATATGAAACAGACACACACAGTAAGGATAGGGAACAGACACACACAGTAAGGATAGGGAACAGACACACACTGTAAGGATATGGACAAGACACACACAGTAAGGATATGGACAAGACACACACACTGTAAGGATATGGAACAGACACACACAGTAAGGATAGGGAACAGACACACACAGTAAGGATAGGGAACAGACACACACAGTAAGGATAGGGAACAGACACACACAGTAAGGATAGGGAACAGACACACAGTAAGGATAGGGAACAGACACACACATTGTAAGGATAGGGAACAGACACACACTGTAAGGATAGGGAACAGACACACACTGTAAGGATAGGGAACAGACACACACTGTAAGGATAGGGAACATACACACACTGTAAGGATAGGGAACAGACACACACAGTAAGGATAGGGAACAGACACACACAGTAAGGATAGGGAACAGACACACAGTAAGGATAGGGAACAGACACACACAGTAAGGATATGGAACAGACACACACAGTAAGGATAGGGAACAGACACACACAGTAAGGATATGGAACAGACACACACAGTAAGGATAGGGAACAGACACACCCAGTAAGGATATGGAACAGACACACACTGTAAGGATATGGACAAGACACACACTGTAAGGATATGGACAATACACACACAGTAAGGATAGGGAACAGACACACCCAGTAAGGATATGGAACAGACACACACTGTAAGGATATGGACAAGACACACACAGTAAGGATAGGGAACAGACACACCCAGTAAGGATATGGAACAGACACACACTGTAAGGATATGGACAAGACACACACACTGTAAGGATAGGGAACAGACACACACAGTAAGGATAGGGAACAGACACACACAAGAAGGATAGGGAACAGACACACACACTGTAAGAATAGTGAACATACACACACAGTAAGGATAGGGAACAGACCCAAACTGTAAGGATAGGGAACAGACACACACAGTAAGGATAGGGAACAGACACACACACTGTAAGAATAGGGAACATACACAGACAGTAAGGATAGGGAACAGACACACACACTGTAAGAATAGGGAACATACACAGACAGTAAGGATAGGGAACAGACACACACAGTAAGGATAGGGAACAGACACACACAGTAAGGATATGGAACAGACACACACACTGTAAGGATAGGGAACAGACACACACAGTAAGGATAGGGAACAGACACACACCCTGTAAGGATATGGAACAGACACACACACTGTAAGGATAGGGAACAGACACACACACTGTAAGGATAGGGAACAGACACACACACTGTAAGGATAGGGAACAGACACATACAGTAAGGATAGGGAACAGACACACACACTGTAAGGATAGGGAACAGAATCACACAGTAAGGATAGGGAACAGACACACACTGTAAGGATAGGGAACAGACACACACACAGTAAGGATAGGGAACAGACACACACTGTAAGGATAGGGAACAGACACACACAGTTAGGATAGGGAACAGACACACACACACAGTAAGGATAGGGAACAGACACACCCAGTAAGAATATGGAACAGACACACACACTGTAAGGATAGGGAACAGACACACACAGTAAGGATATGGAACAGACACACACACTGTAAGCATAGGGAACAGACACACACACAGTAAGGATAGGGAACAGACACACACACAGTAAGGATAGGGAACAGACACATACAGTAAGGATAGGGAACAGACACACACACTGTAAGCATAGGGAACAGACACACACACAGTAAGGATAGGGAACAGACACACACACTGTAAGGATAGGGAACAGACACATACAGTAAGGATAGGGAACAGACACACACACTGTAAGGATAGGGAACAGAATCACACAGTAAGGATATGGAACAGACACACACTGTAAGGATAGGGAACAGACACACACACAGTAAGGATAGGGAACAGACACACACTGTAAGGATAGGGAACAGACACACACAGTTAGGATAGGGAACAGACACACACACACAGTAAGGATAGGGAACAGACACACACACACAGTAAGGATAGGGAACAGACACACACTGTAAGGATAGGGAACAGACACACACACAGTAAGAATATGGAACAGACACACACAGTAAGGATATGGAACAGACACACAGTAAGGATAGGGAACAGACACACACAGTAAGGATAGGGAACAGACACACACAGTAAGGATAGGGAACAGACACAGACAAGAAGGATAGGGAACAGACACACACAGTAAGGATAGGGAACAGACACACACACTGTAAGAATAGGGAACATACACAGACAGTAAGGATAGGGAACAGACACACACACTGTAAGAATAGGGAACATACACAGACAGTAAGGATAGGGAACAGACAAACACAGTAAGGATAGGGAACAGACACACACAGTAAGGATATGGAACAGACACACACACTGTAAGGATAGGGAACAGACACACACAGTAAGGATAGGGAACAGACACACACCCTGTAAGGATATGGAACAGACACACACACTGTAAGGATAGGGAACATACACAACCAGTAAGAATATGGAACAGACACACACACTGTAAGGATAGGGAACAGACACACACAGTAAGGATATGGAACAGACACACACACTGTAAGCATAGGGAACAGACACACACACAGTAAGGATAGGGAACAGACACACACACAGTAAGGATAGGGAACAGACACACACACTGTAAGGATAGGGAACAGACACATACAGTAAGGATAGGGAACAGACACACACAGTAAGGATAGGGAACAGAATCACACAGTAAGGATATGGAACAGACACACACTGTAAGGATAGGGAACAGACACACACACAGTAAGGATAGGGAACAGACACACACTGTAAGGATAGGGAACAGACACACACAGTTAGGATAGGGAACAGACACACACACACAGTAAGGATAGGGAACAGACACACACTGTAAGGATAGGGAACAGACACACACACAGTAAGAATATGGAACAGACACACACAGTAAGGATATGGAACAGACACACAGTAAGGATAGGGAACAGACACACACAGTAAGGATAGGGAACAGATACACACAGTAAGGATAGGTAACAGACACACACTGTAAGGATAGGGAACAGACACACACAGTAAGGATAGGGAACAGACACACACAGTAAGGATAGGTAACAGACACACACTGTAAGGATAGGGAACAGACACACACAGTAAGGATAGGGTACAGACACACACTGTAAGGATAGGGAACAGACACACACTGTAAGGATAGGGAACAGACACACACACTGTAAGGATATGGAACAGACACACACACACACTGTAAGGATATGGTTCAGACACACACACACTGTAAGGATATGGAACAGACACACACTGTAAGGATATGGAACAGACACACTGTAAGGATATGGAACATAAACACACGGTAAGGATAGGGAACAGACAAACACTGTAAGGATATGGAACATACACACACTGTAAGGATAGGGAACAGACACACACAGTAAGGATAGGGAACAGACACACACAGTAAGGATAGGGAACAGACAAACACTGTAAGGATGGGAACAGACACACACAGTAAGGATAGGGCAACAGACACCACACACTGTAAGGATATGGAACAGACACACACTATAAGGATAGGGAACAGACACACACTGTAAGGATAGGGAACAGACACACACTATAAGGATAGGGAACAGACAAACACTGTAAGGATATGGAACATACACACACTGTAAGGATAGGGAACAGACACACACAGTAAGGATAGGGAACAGACACACACAGTAAGGATAGGGAACAGACAAACACTGTAAGGATGGGAACAGACACACACAGTAAGGATAGGGAACAGACACACACACTGTAAGGATATGGAACAGACACACACTGTAAGGATATGGAACAGACACACACACTGTAAGGATATGGAACAGACACACACACAGTAAGGATAGGGAACAGACAAACACTGTAAGGATAGGGAACAGACACACACAGTAAGGATATGGAACAGACACACACACAGTAAGGATAGGGAACAGACAAACACTGTAAGGGTAGGGAACAGACACACACAGTAAGGATATTGAACAGACAAACACACATTAAGGATAGGGAACATACACACACAGTAAGGATAGGGAACAGACACTCACAGTAAGGATAGGGAACAGACACACACACTGTAAGGATATGGAACAGCCACTCAAAGTAAGGATATGGAACAGACAAACACACAGTAAGTATAGGGAACAGATACACACAGTAAGGATATGGAACAGACACACACTGTAAGGATAGGGAAGAGACACACACACTGTAAGGATAGGGAACAGACACACACAGTAAGGATAGGGAACAGACACACACAGTAAGGATAGGGAACATAAACACACTGTAAGGATATGGAACAGACACACACAGTTAGGATAGGGAACAGACACACACACAGTAAGGATAGGGAACAGACACACACTGTAAGGATAGGGAACAGACACACACACAGTAAGAATATGGAACAGACACACACAGTAAGGATAGGGAACAGACACACACTGTAAGGATAGGGAACAGACACACACAGTAAGGATAGGGAACAGACACACACAGTAAGGATAGGGAACAGATACACACAGTAAGGATAGGTAACAGACACACACTGTAAGGATAGGGAACAGACACACACAGTAAGGATAGGGAACAGACACACACAGTAAGGATAGGGAACAGACACACACTGTAAGGATATGGAACAGACACACACTGTAAGGATATGGAACAGACACACACTGTAAGGATATGGAACAGACACACTGTAAGGATATGGAACATAAACACACTGTAAGGATATGGAACAGACACACACTGTAAGGATATGGAACAGACACACTGTAAGGATATGGAACATAAACACACTGTAAGGATAGGGAACAGACACACACTGTAAGGATAGGGAACAGACACACACTGTAAGGATAGGGAACAGACACACACTATAAGGATAGGGAACAGACAAACACTGTAAGGATATGGAACAGACACACAGTAAGGATATGGAACAGACACACACTGTCAGGATAGGGAACAGACACACACAGTAAGGATAGGGAACAGACACACGCAGTAAGGATAGGGAACAGACACACACACTGTAAGGATATGGAACAGACACACACTGTAAGGATATGGAACAGACACACACACTGTAATGATATGGAACAGACACACACACAGTAAGGATAGGGAACAGACAAACACTGTAAGGGTAGGGAACAGACACACCCTGTAAGGATAGGGAACAGACACACCCTGTAAGGATAGGGAACAGACACACACGCAGTAAGGGTAGGGAACAGACACACACTTTAAGGATATGGAACAGACACACACACTGTAAGGATAGGGAACAGTCACACACTATAAGGATATGGAACAGTCACACACTGTAAGGATAGGGAACAGACACACACTATAAGGATATGGAACAGTCACACACAGTAAGGATATGGAACAGACACACACACTGTAAGGATAGGGAACAGACACACGCTGTAAGGATAGGGAACAGACACTCACAGTAAGGATATGGAACAGACAAACACACAGTAAGGATAGGGAACAGACACACACAGTAAGGATATGGAACAGACACTCACAGTAAGGATATGGAACAGACAAACACACAGTAAGGATAGGGAACAGATACACACAGTAAGGATAGGGAACAGACACACACACAGTAAGGATAGGGAACAGACACACACACTGTAAGGATAGGGGACAGACACACACTGTAAGGATAGGAAACAGACACAAACAGTAAGGATATGGAACAGACACACACAGTAAGGATAGGGAACAGACACACACAGTAAGGATAGGAACAGACACACACAGTAAGGATATGGAACAGACACACACACTGTAAGGATAGGGAACAGACACACACACTGTAAGGATATGGAACAGACACACACTGTAAGGATAGGGAACAGACACACACAGTAAGGATAGGGAACAGACACACACAGTAAGGATAGGAACAGACACACACAGTAAGGATATGGAACAGACACACACAGTAAGGATAGGGAACAGACACACACAGTAAGGATAGGAACAGACACACACAGTAAGGATATGGAACAGACACACACACTGTAAGGATAGGGAACAGACACACACACTGTAAGGATATGGAACAGACACACACTGTAAGGATAGGGAACAGACACACACAGTAAGGATAGGGAACAGACACACACACAGTAAGGATAGGGAACAGACACACACACAGTAAGGATAGGGAACAGAGACACACTGTAAGGATATGGAACAGACACACACAGTAAGGATAGGGAACAGACACACACAGTAAGGATAGGGAACAGACACACACAGTAAGGATAGGGAACAGACACACACAGTAAGGATAGGGAACATACACACACTGTAAGGATAGGGAACAGACACACACAGTTAGGATAGGGAACAGACACACACACTGTAAGGATAGGGAACAGACACACACTGTAAGGATAGGGAACAGACACACCCAGTAAGGATATGGAACAGACACACCCAGTAAGGATAGGGAACAGACACACACACTGTAAGGATATGGAACAGACACACACACTGTAAGGATAGGGAACAGACACACACACAGTAAGGATAGGGAACAGACACACACACAGTAAGGATAGGGAACAGACACACACACTGTAAGGATAGGGAACAGACACATACAGTAAGGATAGGGAACAGACACACACACTGTAAGGATAGGGAACAGACACACACAGTAAGGATAGGGAACAGACACACACACTGTAAGGATATGGAACAGACACACACACTGTAAGGATAGGGAACAGACACACACACTGTAAGGATAGGGAACAGACACACACACAGTAAGGATAGGGAACAGACACACACACAGTAAGGATAGGGAAAAGACACACACACTGTAAGGATAGGGAACAGACACATACAGTAAGGATAGGGAACAGACACACACACAGTAAGGATAGGGAAAAGACACACACACAGTAAGGATAGGGAACAGACACACACAGTAAGGATAGGGAACAGACACACACACTGTAAGGATATGGAACAGACACACACACTGTAAGGATAGGGAACAGACACACACACAGTAAGGATAGGGAACAGACACACACACAGTAAGGATAGGGAACAGACACACACACTGTAAGGATAGGGAACAGACACATACAGTAAGGATAGGGAACAGACACACACACTGTAAGGATAGGGAACAGAATCACACAGTAAGGATATGGAACAGACACACACTGTAAGGATAGGGAACAGACACACACACTGTAAGGATAGGGAACAGACACACACTATAAGGATAGGGAACAGACAAACACTGTCAGGATATGGAACATACACAAACTGTAAGGATAGGGAACAGACACACACAGTAAGGATAGGGAACAGACACACACACTGTAAGGATATGGAACAGACACACACAGTAAGGATATGGAACAGACACACACAGTAAGGATAGGGAACAGACACACACACTGTAAGGATATGGAACAGACACACACTGTAAGGATATGGAACAGACACACACACTGTAAGGATATGGAACAGACACACACACAGTAAGGATAGGGAACAGACACACCCTGTAAGGATATAGAACAGACACACACACTGTAAGGATAGGGAACAGTCACACACTATAAGGATAGGGAACAGACACACACTTTAAGGATATGGAACAGACACACACACTGTAAGGATAGGGAACAGTCACACACTATAAGGATATGGAACAGTCACACACTGTAAGGATAGGGAACAGACACACACCCTGTAAGGATAGGGAACAGACACACACTATAAGGATATGGAACAGTCACACACTGTAAGGATAGGGAACAGACACACACCCTGTAAGGATAGGGAACAGACACTCACAGTAAGGATATGGAACAGACACTCACAGTAAGGATATGGAACAGACAAACACACAGTAAGGATAGGGAACAGATACACACAGTAAGGATAGGGAACAGACACACACACAGTAAGGATAGGGAACAGACACACACACTGTAAGGATAGGGGACAGACACACACACAGTAAAGATAGGTAACAGACACACACTGTAAGGATAGGGAACAGACACACACAGTAAGGATAGGGAACAGACACACACTGTAAGGATATGGAACAGACACACACACACACACTGTAAGGATATGGTTCAGACACACACACACTGTAAGGATATGGAACAGACACACACTGTAAGGATATGGAACAGACACACTGTAAGGATAGGGAACAGACACACACTGTAAGGATAGGGAACAGACACACACTGTAAGGATAGGGAACAGACACACACTATAAGGATAGGGAACAGACAAACACTGTAAGGATATGGAACAGACACACTGTAAGGATATGGAACAGACACACACAGTAAGGATATGGAACAGACACACACTGTAAGGATAGGGAACAGACACACACACTGTAAGGATATGGAACAGACACACACACTGTAAGGATAGGGGACAGACACACACACAGTAAGGATAGGGAACAGACACACACTGTAAGGATATGGAACAGACACACACAGTAAGGATAGGGAACAGACACACACAGTAAGGATAGGAACAGACACACACAGTAAGGATATGGAACAGACACACACACTGTAAGGATAGGGAACAGACACACACACAGTAAGGATAGGGAACAGACACACACAGTAAGGATAGGGAACAGACACACACAGTAAGGATAGGAACAGACACACACAGTAAGTATATGGAACAGACACACACACTGTAAGGATAGGGAACAGACACACACACTGTAAGGATATGGAACAGACACACACTGTAAGGATAGGGAACAGACACACACAGTAAGGATAGGGAACAGAATCACACAGTAAGGATTGGGAACAGACACACACAGTAAGGATAGGGAACAGACACACACAGTAAGGATAGGGAACAGACAAACACACAGTAAGGATAGGGAACAGATACACACAGTAAGGATAGGGAACATACACACACTATAAGGATAGGGAACAGACACACACAGTAAGGATAGGGAACAGACACACACAGTAAGGATAGGGAACAGACAAACACTGTAAGGATGGGAACAGACACACACAGTAAGGATAGGGAACAGACAAACACACTGTAAGGATATGGAACAGACACACACAGTAAGGATATGGAACAGACACACACACTGTAAGGATAGGGAACAGATACACACAGTAAGGATAGGGAACATACACACACTATAAGGATAGGGAACAGACACACACAGTAAGGATAGGGAACAGATACACACAGTAAGGATAGGGAACATACACACACTATAAGGATAGGGAACATACACACACTATAAGGATAGGGAACAGACAAACACACTGTAAGGATATGGAACAGACACACACACAGTAAGGATAGGGAACAGACACACACAGTAAGGATAGGGAACAGACACACACAGTAAGGATATGGAACAGACACACACAGTAAGGATAGGGAACAGACACAGCAGTAAGGATAGGGAACAGACACACGCAGTAAGGATAGGGAACAGACACACACTTTAAGGATATGGAACAGACACACACACTGTAAGGATAGGGAACAGTCACACACTATCAGGATATGGAACAGTCACACACTATAAGGATAGGGAACAGACACACACCCTGTAAGGATAGGGAACAGACACTCACAGTAAGGATAGGGAACAGACACTCACAGTAAGGATATGGAACAGACAAACACACAGTAAGGATAGGGAACAGATACACACAGTAAGGATAGGGAACAGACACACACAGTAAGGATAGGGAACAGACACTCACAGTAAGGATATGGAACAGACAAACACACAGTAAGGATAGGGAACAGATACACACAGTAAGGATAGGGAACAGACACACACACAGTAAGGATAGGGAACAGACACACACACTGTAAGGATAGGGGACAGACACACACACAGTAAGGATAGGTAACAGACACACACTGTAAGGATAGGGAACAGACACACACAGTAAGGATAGGGAACAGACACACACTGTAAGGATATGGAACAGACACACACACACACTGTAAGGATATGGTTCAGACACACACACACTGTAAGGATATGGAACAGACACACACTGTAAGGATATGGAACAGACACACTGTAAGGATAGGGAACAGACACACACTGTAAGGATAGGGAACAGACACACACTGTAAGGATAGGGAACAGACACACACTATAAGGATAGGGAACAGACAAACACTGTAAGGATATGGAACAGACACACTGTAAGGATATGGAACAGACACACACAGTAAGGATATGGAACAGACACACACTGTAAGGATAGGGAACAGACACACACACTGTAAGGATATGGAACAGACACACACACTGTAAGGATAGGGGACAGACACACACACAGTAAGGATAGGGAACAGACACACACTGTAAGGATATGGAACAGACACACACAGTAAGGATAGGGAACAGACACACACAGTAAGGATAGGAACAGACACACACAGTAAGGATATGGAACAGACACACACACTGTAAGGATAGGGAACAGACACACACACAGTAAGGATAGGGAACAGACACACACAGTAAGGATAGGGAACAGACACACACAGTAAGGATAGGAACAGACACACACAGTAAGTATATGGAACAGACACACACACTGTAAGGATAGGGAACAGACACACACACTGTAAGGATATGGAACAGACACACAATGTAAGGATAGGGAACAGACACACACAGTAAGGATAGGGAACAGACACACACAGTAAGGATAGGGAACAGAATCACACAGTAAGGATTGGGAACAGACACACACAGTAAGGATAGGGAACAGACACACACAGTAAGGATAGGGAACAGACAAACACACAGTAAGGATAGGGAACAGATACACACAGTAAGGATAGGGAACATACACACACTGTAAGGATAGGGAACAGACACACACAGTTAGGATAGGGAACAGACACACACACAGTAAGGATAGGGAACAGACACACACTGTAAGGATAGGGAACAGACACACACAGTAAGGATAGGGAACAGACACACACTGTAAGGATAGGGAACAGACACACACTGTAAGGATAAGGAACAGACACACACAGTAAGGATATGGAACAGACACACACAGTAAGGATAGGGAACAGACACACACTGTAAGGATATGGAACAGACACACACTGTAAGGATATGGAACAGACACACACACTGTAAGGATAGGGAACAGACACACACAAGAAGGATAAGGAACAGACACACACAGTAAGGATATGGAACAGACACACACACTGTAAGGATAGGGAACAGACACACACTGTAAGGATAGGGAACAGACACACACAGTAAGTATAGGGAACATACACACACTGTAAGGATAGGGAACAGACACACAGTTAGGATAGGGAACAGACACACACACAGTAAGGATAGGGAACAGACACACACTGTAAGGATAGGGAACAGACACACACAGTAAGGATAGGGAACAGACACACACTGTAAGGATATGGAACAGACACAGACAGTAAGGATAGGGAACAGACACACACTGTAAGGATAGGGAACAGACACACACAGTAAGGATATGGAACAGACACACACTGTAAGGATATGGAACAGACACACACAGTAAGGATATGGAACAGACACACACTGTAAGGATATGGAACAGACACACACAGTAAGGATAGGGAACAGACATCTTGCCATGTGACTGTGTCGGTGGCTGAAAAATGGACAGAAGAAGTAGAGCTTCAGGGATGAAACTGAAGAGCTGTGCTGCCTTCCTGCCTTCTCTACCAGATGTTACCAGCCAGCTACCGTACAACCCACCACCACCACCCTCTGACATTCTGCCTCGCTCTCCTCTCCCTCTCTCTGTAGTTTATCCTATACTGATTTGTTTTTAGGCACAGTAATATGGTTTTAGCTTCCTACCTTTGTTTTATTCTCCCTTCCTCCCCCCTGCCCCTCTGTCAATCTGTACCCTATGCTGCAGTGTGAGGAGAGTTCAACCTGACTACACTTTAATCTGATATTCACTCAGACACCCCTTTTCAGTCAACCATCGACCCGGGGCCAGCCAGCCAGCAAGCCACTCAGAGCAGATCCAGTCGGTCACCCAGAGCAGAGTCAGTCAACCATCCACCCAGCCAGTCAGCCACCCAGAGCAGAGTAAACTAGTCAGTCAGCCAGTCAGTCACCCACCCAGAGCAGAACAAGTCAGCCAGAGCAGAGCCACCCAGCCATGCATCACACTGGCTTAACTCTGAAACCCTGGCACCATCTCAAAATGGGATTAACTCCCAAACCCTGGAACCATCTCAAAAAACTGGATTAACTCCCAAACCCTGGCACCATCTCAAAAAACTGGATTAACTCCCAAACCCTGGCACCATCTCAAAAAACGGGATTAACTCCCAAACCCTGGCACCATCTCAAAAAACGTGATTAACTTCCAAACCCTGGCACCATCTCAAAAAACGGGATTAACTTCCAAACCCTGGCACCATCTCAAAAAACGGGATTAACTCCCAAACCCTGGCACCATCTCAAAAAACGGGATTAACTCCCAAACCCTGGCACCATCTCAAAAAACGGGATTAACTCCCAAACCCTGGCACCATCTCAAAACACTGGATTAACTCCCAAACCCTGGCACCATCTGAAAACACTGGATTAACTCCCAAACCCTGGCACCATCTCAAAACACTGGATTAACTCCTAAACCGTGGCAACATCTCAAAGGACCAGAGCCCTGCTGACTGGCCCTGGAAGCTATATGTGGCTTTCCCTGGCTGGGCTGGGGATGGAACGGGAGCCCTACTAACTGCCCCTGGAGGCTCTCTGTGGCTTTCTCTGGTTGGGCTGGGGATGGAAGGGGAGCCCTACTGACTGGCCCTGGAGTTTCTCTATGGCTGAGCTGGGGATAGGCCCCATCTAGGCCCTGGAACCATCTCACATCAAAGCCCCACACAATCCCTGGCCCTCCAGGTCCTCCAGGATCTCCTGGACCTACAGTACAGGCTCACTCTGCCTTTTGCTTTTCCCTGACTAGACTGGTTATTGGAAGGGGAGCCCTGCTTGGAGCCCTTCTTTTAGCCCTGCCTGGAGCCCTTCTTGGTGCCCTACTTGCAGCCCTACTTGGATCCCTGCTTGCAGCCCTTCTTGGAGCCCTGCTTGGAGCCCTTCTTGGAGCCCTGCTTGCAGCCCTTCTTGGAGCCCTGCTTGGAGCCCTTCTTGGAGCCCTGCCTGGTTTGGTTCAGCTTAGGTACAACTCAGACTAAATGACATGAGAAGTAAAGGAGGAGCAATAATCATTTGACCCAGATAGAGGTCAGTGATCTGAATGATACTGTATTCAGTCTGTCCAGTCATCCACCTGCCTATCATAACATTCTGATCTCTATCTCTCTATCAATCTAGATCACGCTATCATGCTATCTCTTCCTCTCCCTCTTCCCCTCCCTCGCTCTCTCAGACTGAATTCAATGCCTGATAGTTATTGTATTTAGTGCCTGGAGAATAGAGGAGAGGAGAGGAAAGAAGGAGTTCTGAACAGCCATTGATCTATACTCAATTGTCAGTGAGAGATGGGATGTGACAAAATGGCATTCGATCAATACATCTAGCTATTCACTGAGCTAAATTTTCAGTATGGCACCCTATTCCTACATAGCGCACTACTTTGACCAGGGCCCATAGAGAATGTATAGGGAACAGTGTTCCATTTGGGACACAGCCACTACGTCTTAGACAAGCCTGCAGTTCTCAGGAAGAGAAATGCCAGGAGAGAAAAGATACAAAGAGAAGAAAACGTATTATATTTTTCTAGAACAATCCAGCAGGATGACACCTCTCTTTCTAGAACAATCCAGCAGGATAACGCCTATCTTTCTAGAACAATCCAGCAGGATGACTCCTCTCTTTCTAGAACAATCCAGCAGGAAGATGCCTATCTTTCTAGAACAATCCAGCAGGAAGATGCCTATCTTTCTAGAACAATCCAGCAGGATGACGCCTATCTTTCTAGAACAATCCAGCAGGAAGATGCCTATCTTTCTAGAACAATCCAGCAGGATGATGCTTATCTTTGCAAATGTATGACATTCACAGCTACCATGGTAGAGCTCAGTTTGTAGCTCCTCTATTACAATGTTATGTTGCAAGACAACACACCACAACACAACACAACATCACACCACAACACAACATCACATCACAACATTACATCACACCTCAACACACCACAACATCAAACCACACCACACCACACCACAACATCAAACCCTACCACACCACAACACCACACCACAACACAACATCACACCACAATATCACACCACAACATTACACCATTCCATAACACCACAACACAACATCACATCATACAACACCACAACACAACACAACATCACATCATACAACACCACAACACAACACACATCACATCACACAATACCACAACACAACACAACATGCCACACCACAACATTACAACACACCTCAACACACCACAGCATCACACCACAACACAACACACCACACCACAACACAACATCACATCATACAACACCACAACACAACACACCATCACAACACACCACACCACAACATTACAACACACCTCAACACACCACAACACAACACAATATCCCACCACAACATTACAACATTACATGACACCACACCACAACACAACATCACACCACAACACAACATCACACCACAACATCACACCACACCACACCACATCATACCACACCACACCACAACATCACACCACAACACTACAACATACCACTCCACAACACACCACAGCGGCAGGTAGCCTAGTGGTTAGAGCATTAGGCCAGTAACCAAAAGGTTGCTAGATTGAATCCCTGAGCTGACAAGGTAAAAATCTGTTGTTCTGCCGGGAGTTAACGGCAGTTAACCCACTGTTCCTAGGCCGTCATTGTAAAAAAATAAAACATCTTAACTGACTTGCCTAGTTAAATAAAGGTAAAAAAAGCACTACACGCTACTCATCACATCACAGCACCACAACATCACTACACAACACACCATAGCAGACCATAGCAACATAACACTACAACACTGTCTAACAATCTCAATGGGACTACCAAGTATCAATAAATATTCCATGAAAATAAATGTAAAATCTAGGCCCTGTTTTTTCTGCAATGCAGAGAGAATCACATAAACCAAAATGGCATCAAATGGAGTTAGCCTGCTACTAAAATTAGGGAGAAAACGATGCAATTTGAAAGCCTGTATTGTAGCATGCGGCACATTTCATCAAGTTGCTTGGGGCTGTTTTAATACAGTGCTAGTCAATATGGAGGCTTATCATTTAATATACTTTATATTCCATGTACTGCATAGTGAGTTAAGGTGTGTGAGTGAGTGAGTGAGTGAGTGTGTGTGTGTATGTGTGTGTGTGAATGCCTGCCTGCGTGCGTGCGTGTGTGTGTGCCTGCGGTTGTGCGTGTGTGTGTGTGTGACTGGGTTTGCGAGGTAATGGCAAATAGCATGTGGAAATCCTTGACAGATGTCACTAATGCAGCAGTAGCTGTAAACACAGAAGGGCTACAGCACAGGGCACAGGCACCACCAAGGGCATCAGTCATTCTACCCACACACACACACGGATGCATGCACACACACACGGATGCATACACACACACAGCCACCACTAACAGCCACAGAGAGAAGCACTCCTCTGAGAAACCCTCATTTAGTCTTATTATGCTAGGCTTTTCCTGCAAAGACCAATGTGTTAAAACAATATCTAAGCCATTCATAATGCCTTCATAGGGGCCCAGAGGTACTTAGCTGGAGGTACTGGACCATTTGGCTCAGAGAGTACTCTGAGAACACACACACACATTCACTCTCTTTAGAGGAATTTGTTCTGCAGTGTCCAAAAGTGTCCTTCCTTGGCGACCCCAGGGTGGCAGTCAGTCAGTGTGAGGGAGAGGAGTGACACCTAACCAATACGTAATGGCTCTTCAAGCCATAAATATGAGCCCTGAGACGACTGCACAGATCTATGGGGCCCATTAGCTTGATTCATTCCACTACAAAAGGAGGGCCTTCTGCTGGGTGAAGTCTGGGAGAGACAGAGAGGGGTTGAGAGGAGTTTGTCAGAGGGTTGGAGTTGTGCCCTCGTGTCCTGCAGACTGGCTGGCCTGAAACCATGTATTTGTGATTAACATACCTAGGTTCAAATACTATTTGAAAAATGTCCATTGGTTCTATTGCACTGGGCAAGTTCAATCAAAGCCGGCTGATATCTTTCTTATGATTTCAAAAAGTATTTGAAGACAGTTTTGGTGCCTCATGTCCAGCAGTATGGCAGACTTGCCCGACCCCTCTCTGTGATTAACTTGAACAGGTCTGGCCCAGAACAGGCCATTAAGACTGGGAGTGGTGCTGGCTACTCTTTAACATTGACCTAGCTAATTTAAAGTGCATTCCCGTACTTATCAAACATTCATAGCTGCTTCCCTTAAACACAGCTGTCCTGATTTTCTTTTCACGGAGAAGAGTATGTTCACCCTGAGGACACATGTCTGCAGGAGGAGAGTATGTTCACCCTGAGGAGACACGTCTGCAGGAGGAGAGTATGTTCACCCTGAGGAGACATGTCTGCAGGAGGAAGGTATGTTCACCCTGAGGACACACGTCTGCAGGAGAGTATGTTCACCCTGAGGACACACGTCTGCAGGAGGAGAGTATGTTCACCCTGAGGACACATGTCTGCAGGAGGAAGGTATGTTCACCCTGAGGACACACGTCTGCAGGAGAGTATGTTCACCCTGAGGACACACGTCTGCAGGAGGAGAGTATGTTCACCCTGAGGACACAAGTCTGCAGGAGGAGAGTATGTTCACCCTGAGGACACACGTCTGCAGGAGGAGAGTATGTTCACCCTGAGGACACAAGTCTGCAGGAGGAGAGTATGTTCACCCTGAGGACACACGTCTGCAGGAGGAGAATATGTTCACCCTGAGGACACACGTCTGCAGGAGGAAGGTATGTTAACCCTGAGGACACATGTCTGCAGGAGGAAGGTATGTTCACCCTGAGGACACATCTGCAGGAGGAAGGTATGTTCACCCTGAGGACACATCTGCAGGAGGAAGATATGTTCACCCTAAAGACACATGTCTGCAGGAGGAGAGTGTGTTCACCCTGAGGACACGTCTGCAGGAGGAAGGTATGTTCACCCTAACGACATACGTCAGCAGGAGGAGAGTATGTTCACCCTGAGGACACACATCTGCAGGAGGAAGGTATGTTCACCCTAAGGACACATGTCTGCAGGAGGAGAGTATGTTCACCCTGAGGACACATGTCTGCAGGAGGAAGGTATGTTCACCCTGAGGACACATCTGCAGGAGGAGGGTATGTTTACCCTAAGGACACATGTCTGCAGGAGGAGAGTCTGTTCACCCTGAGGACACGTCTGCAGGAGGAAGGTATGTTCACCCTAAGGACACACGTCTGCAGGAGGAGAGTATGTTCACCCTGAGGACACACGTCTGCAGGACAAGGGGACGAGAGCGGAGACAGTGAGGGCAATACACAGGTGCTGCTTGGTTAGGCTTGTGCAGAGGAAGAGGAGAGGAAGCTGATGTATCTTCGCTACATCACACATGCACACGGGGAGACACACACACCAATGGTGTGGCGGTCAATAAATATTTCACTGTCTCTCCCCAGACACTCACTCAAATAACACATTTTGGCAGTTACGGCATTAGGACACTCATACAGTGCAGTATGCAACTCTCTGCTCCCTATAGACAGTGCAGTATGTCCCTCTCTGCTCCCTGTAGACACAGTGCAGCATGTCCCTCTTTGCTCCCTGTAGACACAGTGCAGTATGTCCATCTCTGCTCCCTGTAGACACAGTGCAGCATGTCCCTCTCTGCTCCCTGTAGACACACTGCAGCATGTCCCTCTCTGCTCCCTGTAGACACAGTGCAGCATGTCCCTCTCTGCTCCCTGTAGACAAAGTGCAGTATGTCCCTCTCTGCTCCCTGTAGACAAAATGCAGTATGTTCCTCTCTGCTAACTGTGGACAGAGATGACCTAGCCTTATATTGAACCTCGACACCCCTCCTCACCTATCTGTCACGTGTGCTCCCTCTTCGGCCTCTAGGTCACCAGGCTGCTTGTTATGGAGCACACCTGTCACCAGCGTTATGCGCATAATGACAGTAACCTGGGCTCCATCACCTCCTTGATTACCTGCCCTTTATATGTCACTCCCTTTGGTTTCTTCCCCAGTCGTCATTGTTGCCTGTATCTGTTTCATGTCGGTGAGCTGTTCATGTTTCTCGTTTTGTTCATTTATTTATTAAATGTATTCACTCCCTGAACTTGCTTCCCGACTCTCAGCGTACATCGCTACACTATCATTCTATTGCCACCCTCATCCACCCCCCTTGATTCATTACCATGGTGATGTCATAGGTTTACACAATTGAACGTGCAAGAGCGTTTCCGAATTAATCTCTTCCATTGTTGGCTTTGCTTGTGAAACATGGATCCACTACTGCTGCGGCACTGCGGTCGGTTCTGTGGCACACAGACAGTAGCGGCCAATTACACTGTGGATCAATGTTGTTGACAGAGCACTCATTCATACAAAAGGTAGCAACTGCCCAAGCTCTCTTTCCGTAGGCCATCAGGAGAAGAGATGCTCTTTCTCTGATGGCGTGCCAAGGAAATACATAATGTCCATATACTGCAGGGAAAGAGGGAGAGTGATCACGGGTGTGAAAGAGAGTAGAGGAGTGAAAAAGAGAGAGAGGAGAAGAGAGGAAAGAGAGAGACAAGAGGAGGATGAGAGTTAGGAGAGAGAGAGAATAGAGAGTGAGGAGAGAGGACTAGAAGAGTGAGGACTAGAGGAGAGAGAGGACTAGAGGAGAGAGGACAAGAAGAGAGAGGACTAGAGGAGAGAGGACTAGAGGAGGGATTACTAGAGGAGAGAGGACTAGAGGAGGGATTACTAGAGGAGAGAGGACTAGAGGAGAGAGGACTAGAGGAGAGAGGACTAGAGGAGGGATTACTAGAGGAGAGAGGACTAGAGGAGAGAGGACTACGGGAGGGAGTCCAAACCAGTCCTTGTTAGTCTTCTACAGGCATAGTAAGCAATCTCTTCTCAGTGTTAAATATTGATACGTCATACAGGGCTGACAAAAGGGAGACAATGGTTTCAATACTCCTACCCCTTCTTTCGGCATGCTGTCTGTGTATTCCTCCATCCATTCCTCCCTACCTCCCACCCTTCCATTTCTACTTTTCTCCTTCCCTCCCTCCAGACCCAAGGTCACCCGCATCAGCCCCGGCCCTGGCTCCCTCCATCCCTCCCTCTATTCCTCTATGCCTTAACATGCAGCTCAAGCCAGCCTACCGGCCCCACGGACCACAGCTCACTGTCAGCACAGGGGATAGGGTAGAGAGGGGGAGGGAGAGAGGGAGAGGAGAAGGGGACAGAGAATGAAGGAAAGAGAGAGAAATGAGAGAGCGAGAGAGTCGGGGGAGACAATGATGGAGAGATAGAGATAATTACTTATCGGAAAGAATTTACAAAAAAACAGAGCAAACAAGAGTACACAGAGAGTACACAGTGGCAGAATACCTGACCTCTGTGACTGACTCAAAAATAAGGAAAGCTTTGATTATGTACAGACTCAGTGAGCACAGGCTTGATATTGAGAAAGACCGCCGTAGGCAGACCTGGCTCTGTGCACACTGCCCACAAAATGAAGTGGAAACTGAGCTGCACGTCCTAACCTCCTGCCATATGACCATATGAGAGACACATATTTCCCTTAGATTACACAGACCTACAAAGAATTCAAAAACAAAACTGACTTTGATAAACTCCCATATCAATTGGGTGAAATACCACAGTGTGCCATCACAGCAGCAAGATTTGTGATCTGTTTTCACAAGAAAAGGGCAACCAGTGAAGAACAACACCATTGTAAATACAACCCATATTTATGTTTATTTATTTTCCCTGTTGTACTTTAACTATTTGCACATAATATGACATTTGAAATCAAATCAAATCAAAATCGATATCCAATTGTATTGGTCACATACACATATTTATCAAATGTTATTGTGGGTGTAGTGAAATGCTTGTGTTCCTAGCTCAAACAGTGCAGAAGTATCTAACAATTCACAACGATACACAAATCTAAAAGTAAAAGAATGGAATTAATAAATATATAAATATTAGGATGAGCAATGTCGGAGTGGCAATGACTAAAATACAGTAGAATAGAATACAGTATATACATATTAAATGAGTTAAGCAGTACGTAAACATTATTAAAGTGACTAGAGTTCGTATTATTAAAGTGTCCAGTGATTGTCTATATACAGTACCAGTCAAAAGTTTGGACACACCAACGAATTCAAGGTTTTTTCTTTATTTTACTATTTTCTACATTGTAGAATAATAGTGAAGACATTCACACTATCAAATAACATATATAGAATCATGTAGTAACCAAAAAAGTATTAAACAAATCAAAACCCTTTGCCTTCATGACATCGTTGCACACTCTTGGCATTCTCTCAACCAGCTTCATGAGGTAGTCACCTGGAATGTATTTCAATTAACAGGTGTGCCTTGTTAAAAGTTAATTTGTGGAATTTCTTTCCTTCTTAATTTCTTTGGGATAGGGGACGGTATTTTGACATCCGGATGAAAAGCGTGCACAAAGTAAACTGCCTGCTACTCAGGCCCAGATGCATATAATTGGTAGATTTGGATAGAAAACACTCTAAAGTTTCTTAAACTGTTAAAATAATGTCTGTGAGTATAACATAACTGAAATGGCAGGCAAAACCCAGAGGACAATCCATCCCCAAAAATAAAAATGAATCCTACCACTGATTTCAATGGCTGGCACATTTATAATAGGGCAAAATCGTGCCCGATTGCAGTTCCTAGGGCTTCCACTAGATGTCAACAGTCTTTAGAAAGAGTTTCAGGCTGGTTTTTGGAAAAATGAGCCAGAAATTGTAGTTTTTCTAGGTGGCTCCCATTTTGGCTGTAGTGTTTCCAAGCTCGTGACTGAGAGCGCGTTCTTTGGTATTTTTCTCCGGTAAAGACAATAACGATTCTCTGTCTTCAATTTTATTGTTTATTTTATTGGGGTACCGATTGTTTGATTATAAACGTTGATTGACTTGTCTGGATAAGTTTATTGGTAACGTTTGGGATTCATTTTGTATGCATTTTCAAGGAGGGAAACCGAGTGGATTATTGACTGAAGCGTGCCAGCTAAACTGAGTTTTATTGGATATAAAGAAGGACATTATCGAACAAAAGGACAATTTGGACCATTTGTAATGTAACTGAGACCTTTTGGAGTGCCAACAGAAGAAGATCTTCAAAGGTAAGGCATTTTTTATATCGCTATTTCTGACTTTCGTGTCGCAACTCCCTGGTTGAAAATGATTTGTTATGCATTTGTGTGCTGGGTGCTGTCCTCAGATAATCGCATGGTTTGCTTTCGAAGTTTTGAAATCTGACACCTTGGCTGGATTAACAACAAGTTAAGCTTTATTTTGCACTTGTGATTTCATGAAAGTTTAATATTTATAGTAATTTAATTTGAATTTGGCACTCTGCTATTTCACCGGAAATTGTTGAAATGGGACAGTAGCATCCCACTAATCCACAAGAAGTTAATGGGTTTGAGCCAATCAGTTGTGTTGTGGCAAGGTAGGGTTGGTATACAGAAGATAGCCATATTTGGTAAAAGATCAAGTCCATATTATGGCAAGAACAGCTCAAATAACCAAAGAGAAATGACAATCCTTCATAAATTTAAGATATGAAGATCAGTTAATACGGAAAATTTCAAGAACTTTTAAAGGTTCTTCAAGTGCAGTCGCAAAAACCTTCAGGCGCTATGATGAAACTGGCTCTCACGAGGACCGCCACAGGAAAGGAAAACCCAGACTCACCTCTGCTGTAGAGGATAAGTTCATTAGTGTTACCAGTCCCAGAAATTGCAGACACCAATAATAAGAAGAGACTTGCTTGGGCCAAGAAACATGAGCAATGGACATTAGACTGGTGGAAATCTGTCCTTTGGTCTGATGAGACCAAATTTGAGATTCTTGGTTCCAAACAACATGTCTTTGTGAGACG
The DNA here is from genome assembly GCF_965601325.2 of Salmo salar. Classification (NCBI taxonomy): domain Eukaryota; kingdom Metazoa; phylum Chordata; class Actinopteri; order Salmoniformes; family Salmonidae; genus Salmo; species Salmo salar. Next base: position 101,999,590 of record NC_138291.1, read on the forward strand.
CAGAGTAGGTGAACGGATGATCTCTGCGTGTGTGGTTCCTACCATGAGGCATGGAGGAAGAGGTGTGATGGTGTGGGGGTGCTTTGCTGGTGAGACTGCCAGTGATTTATTTATAATTCAAGGCAGACTTAACCAGCATGGCTACCGCAGCATTCTGCAGCGATACGCCATCCCATCATGTTTGCGCTTAGTGGGACTATCATTTGTTTTTCAATCAGACAATGACCCAACACACCTCCATGCTGTGCAAGTGCTATTTGGCCAATAAGGAGAGTGCTAGAGCGCTGCATCAGATGACCTGGCCTCCACAATCACCCGACCTCAACCCAATTGAGATGGTCTAGGATGAGTTGGACTGCAGAGTGAAGGTAAAGCAGCCAACAAGTGCTCAGCATATGTGGGAAGTCCTTCAAGACTGTTGGAAAAACATTCCAGTTGAAGCTGGTTGAGAGAATACCAAGAGTGTGCTAAGCTGTCATCAAGGCAAAGGGTAGCTACTTTGATAATCTAATTTAACAAATATATTTTGATTTGTTTAACACTTTTTTGGTTACTACATGATTCCATATGTGCTATTTCATAGCTTTGATGTCTTCACTAATGTTCTACAATGTAGAAAATAGTAAAAATAAAGAAAAACCCTTGAATGAGTAAGTGTGTCCACACTTTTGACTGGTACTGTATATAGGGCAGCAGCCTCTAAGGTGAAGGGTTGAGTAACCCGGTGGTAGCCGGCTAGTGATGGCAATTTAACAGTCTGATGGCCTTGAGATTGAAAAACAGCTTATGTCACTCGGTCCCAGCTTTGATGCACCTGTACTGACCTCACTTTCTGAATGATAGCAGGGTGAACAAGCCGTGGCTTGGGTTGTTGACATCCTTGATGATCTTTTTGGCCTTCCTGTGACATCGGGTGCTGTAGGTGTCCTGGAGGGAAAGCAGTGTGCCCCCGCTGATGCGTTGGGCAGACCGCCACACCCTCTGTGGAACCCTAAGGTTACGGATGGTGTAGTTGTCGTACCATGCGGTGATAAAGCCCGACAAGATGCTTTCAATTATGCATCTGTTAAAGTTCCTGAGGGTCTTAGGTTGAAGGAGCGCTGTTGCGCCTGATTCACCACACTGTCTGTGTGGGTGGACCATTTCAGTTTGTCAGTGAGGTTTATGCCAAGGAACTTGAAGCTTTCCACGTTCTCCACTGTGGTGGATATGATTCCTTAACTAGCCTCTCAAAGTACTTCATGATGACAGTTTCTTGGGTACAGGAACAATGGTGGACATCTTGAAGCAAGTGGGAACAGCAGACTGGGATAGGAAGAGATTCAATAAATATCTTAAATGTCTTACTCAAATCAGCCATGGAGAACGAGAGCCCACTGTCCTTGGGAGCGGGTGCGTCGGTGGCACTGTGTTATCTTCAAAGTGGGAGAAGAAGGTGTTTAACTTGTTTGGGAACAAGAAGTATGTGTCCGCGATGTGGCTGGTTTTCCCTTTGTAATCCGTGATTGTCTGTTGACCCTGCCACATATGTATTGTGTCTGAGCCGTTGAATTGCGACTCCACTTTGTCTCTGTACTGATGTTTTGCCTGTTTGATTGCCTTGTGGAGGGAATAACTACACTGTTTGTATTCAACCACATTCCCAGTCACCTTGACATGGTTAAATGCGGTGGTGGTTTTTGCTTTCAGTTTTGCGTGAACGCTGCCATCTATACACATTTTCTGATTTGAGTAGGTTTTAATAGTCCCTGTACGAACAACATCCCCTATGCACTTCCTGATGAACTCAGTCACCGTGTCCATGTAAACATCAATGTTATTCTCAGAGGCTAACCGGAACATATTCCAGTCTGCTTGATCAAAACAATCTTGATGCATGGATTCCGATTTGTCAGACCAGCGTTGAATAGACCTTAGCACAGGTACTTCCTGTTTGAGTTTCTGCCTATAGGAATGGAGGAGCAAAATTGAGTCGTGATCTGATTTGCTGAAGGGAGGGTGGGGGAGAGCCTTGTAGGCAGGAGAGTAGCAGTGGTGTAGTTTTTTTCCTAAGCGAGTACCGCAGTCAATGTGTTGATATAACTTTGGTAGTGTTTTCCTTAAATGTGCTTTGTTAAAATCCCCAGCTACAATAAATGTGGCCTCAGGATATGTGGTTTCAAGTTTGCATAAAGTGCAGTGTAAAGACTTGAGGGCCGTCGTGGTATCGGCTTGAGGGGGAATATACACGGCTGTGACTATAACTGGAGATAATTCTCTTGGGAGGTAGTAAGGTCGGCATTTGATTGTGAGGTATTCCAGGTCGGGTGAACAAAAGGACTTGAGTTTCTGTATGTTATCACAGTCACACCATGAGTAGTTAACTTCACTAGGGTAGGGGGCACTATTTTCACCTCCGGATGAAAAGCATGCTCAAAGTGTACTGCCTGCTACTCCGGCCCAGAAGCTAGGATATGCACATAATTGGTAGATTTGGATAGAACACACTCTAAATGTATGTGAGTATAACAGAGCTGATATGGCAGGCAAAAACCTGAGAAGTGGGATCCATCCAGGAAGTGGGATGTTTTTTATTTTGTTGTTTTCTATTGAATGCCATTATAGTATCCATTGATTTAGGACTCAAATTGCACTTCCTATGGCTTCCACTAGATGTCAACGGTCTTTAGAAATTGTTTCAGGCTTGTATTTGAAAAATGAGGGAGTAAGACCACTTTGAATAAGTGGACCATTCAGTGTCCCAGAGGTTTTTCATCCTCGTGACCGAGAGCACGCCTTTCTTGTTTTCCTTTTATATTGACAAAGCTTTTGTCCAGTTGAAATGTTATTGATTATTATGACTAAAAACAACCTGAGGATTGATTATAAATATCGTTTGACATGTTTCTACGAACTTTACTGATACTTTTCGGATTTTTCATCTGTCTGTTGTGACTGCCTTTGAGCCTGTGGATTACTGAACAAAATGTGCGAACAAAATTGAGGTTTTTGAATATAAAGAGGGACTTTATTGAACAAAACAAAGTCTTGTGAGTGTAACCATACAAAGATCATCAAAGGTAAGTGATTAATTTTATCACTATTTCTGACTTGTGTAACTCCTCTACATGGCTAGTAACTGTTTGTAATGATTTGTCTGCTGGGCGCTGTTCTCAGATAATCGCATGGTATGCTTTAGCCGTAAAGCCTTTTTGAAATCTGACACCGTGATTGGATTAACAAGACGTTAATCTTTAAACCGATGTATAATACTTGTATGTTTTATGAATTTTTATAATGAGTATTTCTGTTTTTGAATTTGGCGCTTTGCAATTTCACTGGATGTTGGCCAGGTCGGACGGTAGCGTCCCACACCCTCTAAAGAGGTTAATCATGAAACTTACACCTCCACCTTTCTTCTCCCCTATAGTTCTTTATTCCTGTCTGCATGATGAACTGAGAACCCAGCTGGCTTTATGGACGGGGACAGTATATCCCGAGAGAGCCATGATTCCGTGAAACAGAGTATGTTACAGTCCCTGATGTCTCTCTGGAAGGAGATCCTCGCCCTAAGCTTGTCTACTTTATTGTCCAGAGACTGAACATTAGCGAGTAATATCCTCACATGCAGTGGATGGTGTGCTCGCCTCCTGAGTCTGACTAGAAGTTCACTCAGAATACCTCTTCTCCGGGTACGAACAAAGGATCCAATTCGGGATAGTAATATTCCTGCTCATAATGCTATGAGTTACCGCCGCTCTGATATCCAAAAGTTAATTCCGTCTGTATGTAATAACACAAAAAATGTTCTGGGCTAATAATGTAAGAAATAACACAAAAAAATATATATACTAACAAGTTGCTTAGGAGCTAGAAGCAGAGCTGCCCTATCAGCTTCCCTATCAGCTGCCCTTTCAGCCTCCCTATCAGCTGCTCTTTCAACTTCCCTATCAGCAGCCCTTTCAGCTTCCCTATCAGCTTCCCTATCAGCTTCCATTTCAGCTACCCTATCAGCTGCCCTGTCAGCTGCCCTATCAGCCTTTCTATCAGCTGTCCTATCAGCTGCCCTATCAGCTTCCCTATCAGCTGCCCTATCTGAGCTTCGTTATCAGCTGGCCTATTTGAGCTGCCATATCTGAGCTGCCATATGTGAGCCTCCCTATCAGCCTGCCTATCAGCTGCCCTATCAGCTGTCCCATCCGCTTCCCTATCAGCTGCCGTCTGAGCCTCCCTATCAGCTGCCCTATCTGAGCTGCCCTATCTGAGCTGCCCTATCTGAGCTGCCCTATCTGAGCTGCCATGTCTGTCAGCGCCACTTTTATTATCTTTAATGTATTTAATGCCTTTATTATTTTGGAACTATTGTGAGTGTAATATTTACTGTCAGTTTTTGGATTGTTTATTTCACTTTGGTTTAATATCTATTTCACTGGCTTTGACAATGTGAACATACATTTCCCATGCCAATAAAGACATTAAATTGAAATTGAGAGAGAGAGAGGGAGGGAGAGAGAGAGAGAGAGAGACATGGACTGGTGCCAACAAGAGTGCAAAGTGAGTGCAAAGTGACAAACTGACATCAACAGACAACTCCAGAGAGAGGGCTGTGATAGGATAAAGATATATACCCTGTTGCCTGACAGGCTGTTGTCTGCCTGAGCCAAGGGTCTGGGCAACCCGCAGGCAGCTAAAACACTCCCTGTCCACTGAAATACTGATACAACACTCATAAATATGTCATTCCAGACACTCTAGACACAACTCTTTCTAAACACTCCAGACACAACTCATTCTAGACACTCCAGACACAACTCATTCTAGACACTCCAGACAGAACACATTCTAGACACTCCAGACAGAACACATTCTAGACACTCCAGACAGAACACATTCTAGGCACTCCAGACAGAACTCATTCTAGACACAACTCTGTAATATATACATTTTATTTTAATTCTGGAAGCCCCTTTTATCCCCCTACCTTCCCTCTCTCCCCATTCTGTAAATTTGTTAAAACCCATATTCTAATTCAGAAAGACTCTCTCTCTCTCTTTTTCTCCCTGCCTTACTCTGTCTCTCCCTCCCTGCCTACTAGCTGGAAAATTCTATCCAAAAGCTCATCTTGTCACGGCCCACAATTGCAGATATTTAGTGAAGATATACATAAGATGTAGGCCTATATACAGGACCTATAAATTGGCAGGTTGTTTCTCCCTCTGCTGTTGAATGATGATTGGGAGGCAAAGATGCTTTTACATTTGACTTGCAATTTGATATTTGCTTGAGCGTGCAAACACACACACACACACACACACACACACACACACACACACACACACACACGCACACACACACACACACACACTAACAGACAGACACACACGCACAGAGGCACAGACACACAGAGACACAGACAAACAGACAAACAGACACGTGCACATAGGGGAACACAGACATACATGCACAGAAACACACACACACACACTCAGATGGGAAGGAGGGAGATTCCTCTGCTGTATTTAGTAATCTATTTCCTCATATGTCATCTGTCGCTATCGCAAAAAAATGTATTGTATGAAATGTATGCATTCACTACTGTAAGTCACTCTGGATAAGAGCGTCTGCTAAATGACTAAAATGTAAAAATGTAAAATGATCTGCCCAAGACAGACAATATTTTTTGGAGAACGTACGTCATGAAAGGAGATGCAATCTGATATCTGATACTTGATCGGGCTTAAAATGTGTTGTGTTTTAGTCTGTGTTCGGTCAATGTATAAGGCTGTTTGTTTGTGTGTCGAATGGTGCTGTCAAGCTTCAGAGATGCTCGTAGATTGAACAAAATCATTCCAATTAATAAAAAGTGAATGGGATTTATAAGTAAGAGCAGATAGGCAGAATTTTATTTAATCAGGCAGAATTTTATTTAATCAGGCAAGTCAGTTAAGAACAAATTCTTCTTTTCTAGGACAGCCTACCACGGCCAAACCCCAACCCAGACGACGCTGGGCCAATTATGTTCCCTACGGGACTCCCAATGACAGCCGGTTGGAATACAGCCTGGAATCAAACCAGGTTCTGTAGTGACACCTCTAGCACTGAGATGCAGTGCCTTAGACTGCTGTGCCACTCGGGAGGGATAGAGAGTGGGATTGACAGAGGCACAGATAGAGGGATACACAGAGGGATAGAGCGATGGACAGATAGATGAAATCTCGCCAGAGGAAGACAGGGAGCTGATTTGCACTTTGAATCCCTTCAATCCCTTCTGTCTCTCTCTGTATGTCTGCTGCTTGGGGGAAAGCGCTTTGTCAGCATGATGATGGAGGGGAGGAGGAGGAGGAGGAGGAGGAGGAGGAGGAATATATGGCTGTTCACACTTAGTCTCTCTCTCCCCTTCTCCTCCACCCCCACTATATGCTCCTCTCTCTATCACTCTCTCTTTCACTCACTCTCCTCCTCTCTGTTTAACTCCATCTCTCTTTTGCTCCCTCTCCTACTCGGTGTTTATCTCTCTCTCTCTCTTTCCCTCCCTTTCCTCTACTCTCTTGTCTCTCAGTGACAAAGCAGCAACGAGCCAAACCATGCAGTTACTCAACAGGAGGAGTTAACAACCAACCCTAACACAGTCCCACTTTAACTAATAGCAGTAAACTAACTACAAACCCTAACACAGTCCCATTTTAACTCATAGCACTTCACGAACTACCAACCCTAACACAGACCCACTCTAACACCAAGCAATTAACTACCAACCCTAACACAGTCCCACTTTAACTCCTAGCAGTTAACTACCAACCCTAACACAGTAACACTCTAGCAGTTCACTAACTACCAACCCTTACAAAGTCCCACTCTAACTCCTAGCAGTTAACTACCAACCCTAACACAGTACCACTATAACTCCTAGCAGTAACTACCAACCCAAACACAGTCCCACTAACTCCTGGCAGTTAACTAACTACCAACTCTAACACAGTCCCACTCTAGTCTCTCACCGTTGCCGCCTGCTATAGACCACCCTCTGCCCCCAGCTGTGCTCTGGACACCATATGTGAACTGATTGCCCCCCATCTAACTTCAGAGCTCGTGCTACTAGGTGACCTAAACTGGGACATGCTTAAAACCCCAGCCATCCTACAATCTAAGCTTGATGCCCTCAATCTCACACAAATTATCAATGAACCTACCAGGTACCACCCCAAAGCCGTAAACACGGGCACCCTCATAGATATCATCCTAACCAACTTGCCCTCTAAATACACCTCTGCTGTTTTCAAACAAGATCTCAGAGATCACTGCCTCATTGCCTGCATCCGTAATAGGTCAGCGGTCAAACGACCTCCACTCATCACTGTCAAATGCTCCTTGAAACATTTCAGTGAGCAAGCCTTTCTAATCGACCTGGCCCGGGTATCCTGGAAGGATATTGACCTCATCTCGTCAGTAGAGGATGCCTGGTTATTTTTTTTTAAATGCCTTCCTCGCCATCTTAAATAAGCATGCCCCATTTAAGAAATTTAGAACCAGGAACAGATATAGCCCTTGGTTCTCTCCAGACCTGACTGCCCTTAACCAACACAAAAACATCCTGTGGTGTTCTGCATTAGCATCGAACAGCCCCTGTGATATGCAACTCTTCAGGGAAATTAGAAACCAATATACACAGGCAGTTAGAAAAGCCAAGGCTAGCTTTTTCAAGCAGAAATTTGCTTCCTGCAACACAAACTCAAAAAAGTTCTGGGACACTGTAAAATCCATGGAGAATAAGAAAACCTCCTCCCAGCTGTCCACTGCACTGAGGATAGGAAACTCTGTCACCTCTGATAAATCCACTATAATTGAGAATTTCAATAAGCATTTTTCTACGGCTTGCCACGCCTTCAACCTGGCTACCCCTACCGCGGTCAACAGCACTGCACCCCCCACAGCTACTCGCCCAAGCCTTCCCCATTTCTCCTTCTCCCAAATCCAGTCAGCTGATGTTCTGAAAGAGCTGCAAAATCTGGACCCCTACAAATCAGCCGGGCTGGACAATCTGGACCCTTTCTTTCTAAAATTATTTGCCGAAATTGTTGCAACCCCAATTACTAGCCTGTTCAACCTCTCTTTCGTGTCATCTGAGATTCCAAAAGATTGGAAAGCAGCTGCTGTCATCCCCCTCTTCAAAGGAAGGGACACTCTTGACCCAAACTGCTACAAACCTATATCTATCCTACCCTGCCTTTCTAAGGTCTTCGAAAGCCAAGTCAACAAACAGATTACCGATCATTTCGAATCCCACCGCACCTTCTCCGCTATGCAATCTGGTTTCAGAGCTGGTCGTGGGTGCACCTCAGCCACGCTCAAGGTCCTAAACGATATCGTAACCGCCATCGATAAGAAACAATACTGTGCTGCCATATTCATTGACCTGGCCAAGGCTTTCGACTCTGTCAATCATCACATCCTCATCGGCAGACTCAATAGCCTTGGTTTCTCAAATGATTGCCTCGCCTGCTTCACCAACTACTTCTCTGATAGATTTCAATGTGTCAAATCGGATGGCCTGTTGTCCGGGCCTCTGGCAGTCTCTATGGGGGTGCCACAGGGTTCAATTCTTGGGCCAACTCTTTTCTCTGTATACATCAATGATGTCGCTCTTGCTGCTGGTGAGTCTCTCATCCACCTCTATGCAGACGACACCATTCTGTATACTTCTGGCCCTTCTTTGGACACTGTGTTAACAACCCTCCAGACGAGCTTCAATGCCATACACCTCTCCTTCCGTGGCCTCCAACTGCTCTTAAATACAAGTAAAACTAAATGCATGCTCTTCAACCGATCGCTGCCTGCACCTGCCCGCCCGTCCAGCATCACTACTCTGGACGGTTCTGACTTAGAATATGTGGACAACTACAAATACCTAGGTGTCTGGTTAGACTGTAAGCTGTCCTTTCAGACTCACATCAAACATCTCCAATCCAAAGTTAAATCAAGAATTGGCTTCCTATTTCGCAACAAAGCATCCTTCACTCATGCTGCCAAACATACCCTCGTAAAACTGACCATGCTACTGATCCTCGACTTCGGCGATGTTATTTACAAAATAGCCTCCAATACCATACTCAATAAACTGGATGTAGTCTATCACAGTGCCATCCGTTTTGTCACCAAAGCCCCATATACTACCCAACACTGCGACATTTACGCTCTCGTTGGCTGGCCCTCTCTTCATACTCGTCGCCAAACCCACTGGCTCCAGGTCATCTACAAGACCCTGCTAGGTAAAGTCCCCCTTTATCTCCGCTCACTGGTCACCATAGCAGCACCCACCTGTAGCACGTGCTCCAGCAGGTATATCTCTCTGGTCACCCCCAAAGCCAATTCCTCCTTTGGCCGTCTCTCCTTCCAGTTCTCTGCTGCCAATGACTGGAACTAACTACAAACATCTCTGAAACTGGAAACGCATATCTCCCTCACTAAATTTAAGCACCAGCTGTCAGAGCAGCTCACAGATCACTGCACCTGTACATAGCCCATCTAAAATGTAGCCCATACAACTACCTCTTCCCCTACTGTATTTATTTATTTAGCTCCTTTTACCCCATTATTGCTATTTCTACTTTGCACTTTCTTCCACTGCAAATCTACCATTCCAGTGTCTTACTTGCTATATTGTATTTACTTTGCCACCATGGCCTTGTTTGCCTTTACCTACCTTATCTCACCTCATTTGCTCACATTGTATGTAGACTTATTTTTCTACTGTATTATTGACTGTATGTTTGTTTTACTCCATGTGTAACTCTGTGTTGTTGTATGTGTCGAACTGCTTTGCTTTATCTTGGCCAGGTCGCAATTGTAAATGAGAACTTGTTCTCAACTTGCCTACCTGGTTAAATAAAGGTGAAATAAATAAATAATATAACTCCTGGCGGTTAAATAACTACCAATGCTAACACAGTCCACTCTAGCAGTTAACTAACTACCAACCCTAACACAGTCCACTCTAGCAGTTAACTAACTACCATCCTGATCACAGACCGACTCTAACTCCTTGCGGTTAACTAACTACCAACCCTAACACAGTCCACTCTAACTCCTAGTTGTTAACTACCAAACCTAACACAGAACCAATATAACTCCTAGCAGTTAACTACCAATCCTAAAATAGTACCACTCTAACTCCTACCAATTTCATAACTACCAACCCTAAAACCGTCACACCATAACTCCTAGCAGTAAACGAAATACCAAACCTAACACAGTCCCACTATAACTCCTAGCAGTTTACCGAATACCAACCCTAACACAGACCCACCGCAACACCTAGGAGATTACTAACTACCAACCCTAAAACAGTCCAACCATAACTCCTAACAGTTTACTAACTACAAACCCTAACACAGTCCCACTATAACTCCTAGCAGTTTACCGAATACCAACCCTAACACAGACCCACCGCAACACCTAGGAGATTACTAACTACCAACCCTAAAACAGTCCAACCATAACTCCTAACAGTTTACTAACTACAAACCCTAACACAGTCCCACTATAACTCCTAGCAGTTGACTAACTACCAACCGTAACACAGTCCCACTCTAGCAGTTCACGAACTACAAACCCTAACACAGTACCAATACAACTCCTAGCAATTTCATAACTACCAACCCGAACAAAGTCCCATTTGAACTCCTAGCAGTTTACTATCTACCAACACTAACACAGTACCACTATAACTCCTAGCAGTTAACTACCAACCCTAACACAGTGCCACTCCAATCCTTAGCAATTAATGACCAACCCTAACACAGTCCCACTAACTCCTGGCTGTTAACTAACTACCAATCCTAACACATTCACACTCTAGTAGTTAACAAACTACCAACCCTAACACAGTACCACTCTAACTCCAGCTGTTAACTAACTACAAACCCTAACACAGTCCACTCTAACAGTTAACTAACTACCAACCAAAACACATACCCACTCCAACTTCTAACAGTTTAACTACCAACCCTAAAACAGACACGCTCTAACTCCTAGTAGTTAACTAACTACCAACCCTAACACAGTATGACTCCAACTCCTAGAAGTTTACTAACCAACAACCCTAACAGACTCCCACTCTAACTCCTACCAGTTCACTAACTACCAACCCTAATACAGTCCACTCTAAGTCCTAGCCGCTTACTAACTACCAACACTAACACAGTCCCACTATAACTCCTAGCAGTTTACTAACTACCAACCCTAAAACCGTCACACCATAACACCTAGCAGTAAACTAACCACCAAACCTAACGCAATCCCAATACAACTCCTAGCAATGTCTTAAATACCAACCCTAACACAGTCCCACTCTAACTCCTAGCAGTTAACTACCAACCCTAACACAGTACCACTCTAACTCATATCAGTTAACTACCAACCCTAAAACTTTACCACTCTAACTCCTAGCAGTTAACTACCAACCCTAACACAGTACCACTCTAACTCATATCAGTTAACTACCAACCCTAAAACTTTACCACTCTAACTCCTAGCAGTTAACTACCAACCCTAACACAGTAACACTTTAACTCCTATCAGTTAACTACCAACACTAACACAGTACAAATATAACTCCTAGCAGTTATCTACCAACCCTAACACAGCCCAACTAACTACCAATCCTAACACAGTCCACTGTAGCAGTTAACTAACTACCAACCCTAACACAGTACGACTCCAACTCCTAGAAGTTTACTAACTATCAACACTAACACAGTACCACTATAACTCCTAGCAGTAACTACCAACCCAAACACAGTCCCACTAACTCCTGGCAGTTAACTAACTACCAACTCTAACACAGTCCCACTCTAGTCTCTCACCGTTGCCGCCTGCTATAGACCACCCTCTGCCCCCAGCTGTGCTCTGGACACCATATGTGAACTGATTGCCCCCCATCTAACTTCAGAGCTCGTGCTACTAGGTGACCTAAACTGGGACATGCTTAAAACCCCAGCCATCCTACAATCTAAGCTTGATGCCCTCAATCTCACACAAATTATCAATGAACCTACCAGGTACCACCCCAAAGCCGTAAACACGGGCACCCTCATAGATATCATCCTAACCAACTTGCCCTCTAAATACACCTCTGCTGTTTTCAAACAAGATCTCAGAGATCACTGCCTCATTGCCTGCATCCGTAATAGGTCAGCGGTCAAACGACCTCCACTCATCACTGTCAAATGCTCCCTGAAACATTTCAGTGAGCAAGCCTTTCTAATCGACCTGGCCCGGGTATCCTGGAAGGATATTGACCTCATCTCGTCAGTAGAGGATGCCTGGTTATTTTTTTTTAAATGCCTTCCTCGCCATCTTAAATAAGCATGCCCCATTTAAGAAATTTAGAACCAGGAACAGATATAGCCCTTGGTTCTCTCCAGACCTGACTGCCCTTAACCAACACAAAAACATCCTGTGGTGTTCTGCATTAGCATCGAACAGCCCCTGTGATATGCAACTCTTCAGGGAAATTAGAAACCAATATACACAGGCAGTTAGAAAAGCCAAGGCTAGCTTTTTCAAGCAGAAATTTGCTTCCTGCAACACAAACTCAAAAAAGTTCTGGGACACTGTAAAATCCATGGAGAATAAGAAAACCTCCTCCCAGCTGTCCACTGCACTGAGGATAGGAAACTCTGTCACCTCTGATAAATCCACTATAATTGAGAATTTCAATAAGCATTTTTCTACGGCTTGCCACGCCTTCAACCTGGCTACCCCTACCGCGGTCAACAGCACTGCACCCCCCACAGCTACTCGCCCAAGCCTTCCCCATTTCTCCTTCTCCCAAATCCAGTCAGCTGATGTTCTGAAAGAGCTGCAAAATCTGGACCCCTACAAATCAGCCGGGCTAGACAATCTGGACCCTTTCTTTCTAAAATTATTTGCCGAAATTGTTGCAACCCCAATTACTAGCCTGTTCAACCTCTCTTTCGTGTCATCTGAGATTCCAAAAGATTGGAAAGCAGCTGCTGTCATCCCCCTCTTCAAAGGAAGGGACACTCTTGACCCAAACTGCTACAAACCTATATCTATCCTACCCTGCCTTTCTAAGGTCTTCGAAAGCCAAGTCAACAAACAGATTACCGATCATTTCGAATCCCACCGCACCTTCTCCGCTATGCAATCTGGTTTCAGAGCTGGTCGTGGGTGCACCTCAGCCACGCTCAAGGTCCTAAACGATATCGTAACCGCCATCGATAAGAAACAATACTGTGCTGCCATATTCATTGACCTGGCCAAGGCTTTCGACTCTGTCAATCATCACATCCTCATCGGCAGACTCAATAGCCTTGGTTTCTCAAATGATTGCCTCGCCTGCTTCACCAACTACTTCTCTGATAGATTTCAATGTGTCAAATCGGATGGCCTGTTGTCCGGGCCTCTGGCAGTCTCTATGGGGGTGCCACAGGGTTCAATTCTTGGGCCAACTCTTTTCTCTGTATACATCAATGATGTCGCTCTTGCTGCTGGTGAGTCTCTCATCCACCTCTATGCAGACGACACCATTCTGTATACTTCTGGCCCTTCTTTGGACACTGTGTTAACAACCCTCCAGACGAGCTTCAATGCCATACACCTCTCCTTCCGTGGCCTCCAACTGCTCTTAAATACAAGTAAAACTAAATGCATGCTCTTCAACCGATCGCTGCCTGCACCTGCCCGCCCGTCCAGCATCACTACTCTGGACGGTTCTGACTTAGAATATGTGGACAACTACAAATACCTAGGTGTCTGGTTAGACTGTAAGCTGTCCTTTCAGACTCACATCAAACATCTCCAATCCAAAGTTAAATCAAGAATTGGCTTCCTATTTCGCAACAAAGCATCCTTCACTCATGCTGCCAAACATACCCTCGTAAAACTGACCATGCTACTGATCCTCGACTTCGGCGATGTTATTTACAAAATAGCCTCCAATACCATACTCAATAAACTGGATGTAGTCTATCACAGTGCCATCCGTTTTGTCACCAAAGCCCCATATACTACCCAACACTGCGACATTTACGCTCTCGTTGGCTGGCCCTCTCTTCATACTCGTCGCCAAACCCACTGGCTCCAGGTCATCTACAAGACCCTGCTAGGTAAAGTCCCCCTTTATCTCCGCTCACTGGTCACCATAGCAGCACCCACCTGTAGCACGTGCTCCAGCAGGTATATCTCTCTGGTCACCCCCAAAGCCAATTCCTCCTTTGGCCGTCTCTCCTTCCAGTTCTCTGCTGCCAATGACTGGAACTAACTACAAACATCTCTGAAACTGGAAACGCATATCTCCCTCACTAAATTTAAGCACCAGCTGTCAGAGCAGCTCACAGATCACTGCACCTGTACATAGCCCATCTAAAATGTAGCCCATACAACTACCTCTTCCCCTACTGTATTTATTTATTTAGCTCCTTTTACCCCATTATTGCTATTTCTACTTTGCACTTTCTTCCACTGCAAATCTACCATTCCAGTGTCTTACTTGCTATATTGTATTTACTTTGCCACCATGGCCTTGTTTGCCTTTACCTACCTTATCTCACCTCATTTGCTCACATTGTATGTAGACTTATTTTTCTACTGTATTATTGACTGTATGTTTGTTTTACTCCATGTGTAACTCTGTGTTGTTGTATGTGTCGAACTGCTTTGCTTTATCTTGGCCAGGTCGCAATTGTAAATGAGAACTTGTTCTCAACTTGCCTACCTGGTTAAATAAAGGTGAAATAAATAAATAATATAACTCCTGGCGGTTAAATAACTACCAATGCTAACACAGTCCACTCTAGCAGTTAACTAACTACCAACCCTAACACAGTCCACTCTAGCAGTTAACTAACTACCATCCTGATCACAGACCGACTCTAACTCCTTGCGGTTAACTAACTACCAACCCTAACACAGTCCACTCTAACTCCTAGTTGTTAACTACCAAACCTAACACAGAACCAATATAACTCCTAGCAGTTAACTACCAATCCTAAAATAGTACCACTCTAACTCCTACCAATTTCATAACTACCAACCCTAAAACCGTCACACCATAACTCCTAGCAGTAAACGAAATACCAAACCTAACACAGTCCCACTATAACTCCTAGCAGTTTACCGAATACCAACCCTAACACAGACCCACCGCAACACCTAGGAGATTACTAACTACCAACCCTAAAACAGTCCAACCATAACTCCTAACAGTTTACTAACTACAAACCCTAACACAGTCCCACTATAACTCCTAGCAGTTGACTAACTACCAACCGTAACACAGTCCCACTCTAGCAGTTCACGAACTACAAACCCTAACACAGTACCAATACAACTCCTAGCAATTTCATAACTACCAACCCGAACAAAGTCCCATTTGAACTCCTAGCAGTTTACTATCTACCAACACTAACACAGTACCACTATAACTCCTAGCAGTTAACTACCAACCCTAACACAGTGCCACTCCAATCCTTAGCAATTAATGACCAACCCTAACACAGTCCCACTAACTCCTGGCTGTTAACTAACTACCAATCCTAACACATTCACACTCTAGTAGTTAACAAACTACCAACCCTAACACAGTACCACTCTAACTCCAGCTGTTAACTAACTACAAACCCTAACACAGTCCACTCTAACAGTTAACTAACTACCAACCAAAACACATACCCACTCCAACTTCTAACAGTTTAACTACCAACCCTAAAACAGACACGCTCTAACTCCTAGTAGTTAACTAACTACCAACCCTAACACAGTATGACTCCAACTCCTAGAAGTTTACTAACCAACAACCCTAACAGACTCCCACTCTAACTCCTACCAGTTCACTAACTACCAACCCTAATACAGTCCACTCTAAGTCCTAGCCGCTTACTAACTACCAACACTAACACAGTCCCACTATAACTCCTAGCAGTTTACTAACTACCAACCCTAAAACCGTCACACCATAACACCTAGCAGTAAACTAACCACCAAACCTAACGCAATCCCAATACAACTCCTAGCAATGTCTTAAATACCAACCCTAACACAGTACCACTCTAACTCATATCAGTTAACTACCAACCCTAAAACTTTACCACTCTAACTCCTAGCAGTTAACTACCAACCCTAACACAGTAACACTTTAACTCCTATCAGTTAACTACCAACACTAACACAGTACAAATATAACTCCTAGCAGTTATCTACCAACCCTAACACAGCCCAACTAACTACCAATCCTAACACAGTCCACTGTAGCAGTTAACTAACTACCAACCCTAACACAGTACGACTCCAACTCCTAGAAGTTTACTAACTATCAACACTAACACAGTCCCACTATAACTCCTAGCAGATTACTAACTACCAACCCTAACACAGTCTAACCATAACTCCTAGCAGTTTCCTAACTACCAACCCAAACACAGTACCAATACAATTCCTAGCAATTTTGTAACTACCAACCCTAACACAGTACCAATACAATTCCAAGCAATTTCGCAACTACCAACCCTAACACTGTCCCACTCTAACTCCTAGCAGTAACTACCAACCCTAACAAAGTCCCACTATAACTCCTAGCAGTTAACTACCAACCCTAACACAGTCCCACTATAACTCCTAGCAGTTAACTAACTACAAACCATAACACAGTCCCACGCTAGCAGTTAACTAACTACCAAACCTGACACATTCACACTCTACCACTTAACTAACTACCAACACTAACACTGTCCCACTCTATCAGTTAACTAACTAACCAACTACCAACCCTAACACAGTAACGACTCTAACTCCTAGCAGTTAACTAACTACCAACCCTAACACAGTACCACTCTAACTCCTAGCAGTTATCTACCAACCCAAACACAACTCCAAGCTAGCTCCTAATTGTAAATACCAAGCCTAACACAGTACTACTCTATCAACTAGCAGTTAACTACCAACCCTAACACAGTACCACTATAACTCCTAGCAGTTAAGTACCAACCCTAACACAGTACCACTATAACTCCTAGCAGTTAAGTACCAACCCTAACACAGTACCACTATAACTCCTAGCAGTTAAGTACCAACCCTAACACAGTCCCACTATAACTCCAAGCAGTTAACTACCAACCCTAACACAGTACCGACTCTAACTCCTAGCAGTAAACTAACTACCAACCCAAACACAGTCCCTCTATAACTCCCACCAGTTAACTAACTACAAACCCTAACACTGTCCCACTCTAGCAGTTAACTAACTACCAACCCAAACACAGTCCCTCAATAAATCCTACCAGTTAAGAAACTACCAACCCAAACACAGTCCCAATCTAACTCCTAATTGTAAATACCAACCCTAACACAGTACTACTCTATCAACTAGCAGTTAACTACCAACACTAACACAGAACCACTCTAACTCCTAGCAGTTAACTACCAACCCTAACACAGTACTACTCTATCAACTAGCAGTTAAGTACCAACACTAACACAGTACCACTCTAACTCCTAGCTGTGAACTACCAACCCTAACACATTCCCACTCTACCACTTAACTAACTACCAACCCTAACACTGTCCCACTCTACCATTTAACTAACTACCAACCCTAACACTGTCCCACTCTAGCAGTTTACTAACTACCAACCCAAACACAGTCCCTCAATAAATTCTACCAGTTAACTACCAACCCAAACACAGTCCCACTCTACCACTTAACTAACTACCAACCCAAACACAGTCCCACTCTACCATTTAACTAACTACCAACCCTAACACTGTCCCACTCTACCAGTTAACTACCAACCCAAACACAGTCCCACTCTACCACTTAACTAACTACCAACCCTAACACTGTCCCAGTCTACCATTTAACTAACTACCAACCCTAACACTGTCCCACTCTACCATTTAACTAACTACCAACCCTAACACTGTCCCACTCTACCATTTAACTAACTACCAACCCTAACACTGTCCCACTCTAGCAGTTAACTACCAACCCTAACACAGTCCCAATCTAGCAGTTAACTAACTACCAATCCTAACACAGTACCACTGACTATTACTGTAAATACTCTCTAACCCCCACCAACCCTAACACAATCACACTGATTATTGAACATATTCAGAGAGTGAAAGTAATTACAAAAGGTAATCCTACTGCAGTGCAGCTGGAGTGTCATCAGAGCACTGGGAGGCACAGGAAATGGTTAACTAATAGCAGAGGGTTCTGAAGCCACAAGGACAGCTAAATCAATTAATTACAGCCAGTAGGGCGCTGTGTTTAAAGGGAGTGTATGTGTGTGTGTGTATGTGTGTGTGTGTGTGTGCTGTGTTAAAGGGGAATGTGTGTTTGACAATTCTCTTAGCATAGACTATGCTCTAAGCACCACTCCTGTTGCCATAACTGCGTCAGCATCTCCTGGAGAACATCTCCTGGAGAACATCTCCTGGAGAACATCTCCCGAGTGGCGCAGTGGACTAAGGCACTGTGTGTCAGTGCTAGAGGTGTCAGTACAGACCCTGGTTCGATTCCAGGCTGTATCACAACTGGCCGGTGTTTGGACTCCCATAGGGCGGCGCACAATTAGCCCAGTGTCGTCCGGGTTAGGGTTTTGCCGGGGTAGGCCGTCATTGTAAATAACAATTAGTTCTTCACTAACAGGCCAAGTTAAATAAAGGTTAAATATAAAAAATACAAATATAATTATCTTCTCCACTCCGTATATACATAGCCACTTTCCCACACAGTCTCTCTTTAACCCTCACTCCGTCCCACCCTCCCTCCATCCCTTCATCCCTCTATCTATCATTTCTGCATTCTCATAGTGATGGAGAAAAAAAACAGACTTGGTAAGAAAGTTTGTTTACTGTATAATTGGTCCCAGTATCTTTTCTAAGACTTCTTCTGTTGGCTCCATATTTACTTTCCTAAATGCTCTCTATTCTCTTACCGGGGGTCATCCTGTCTCACCATCTTGTCTCACCATCCTGTCTCACCACCGAACCCCACAGAGGTAGTGAGTCCTGGGGATTATGCCATCCTGTCTCACTGCTGAACCCCACAGAGGTAGTGAGTCCTGGGGATTATGCCATCCTGTCTCAACACCGAACCAAACAGAGGAAGTGAGTACTGGGGATTATGCCATCCTGTCTCACCACCGAACCCCACAGAGGTAGTGAGTCCTGGGGATTATGCCATCCTGTCTCACCACTGAACCCCACAGAGGTAGTGAGTCCTGGGGATTATGCCATCCTGTCTCACCACCGAACCCCACAGAGGTAGTGAGTCCTGGGGATTATGCCATCCTGTCTCACCACAGAACCCCACAGAGGTAATGAGCCACTCTGTAGTTAGTCTAAAGAGACCAGGCAGAGAGAGTACAGAGGGAGTACAGTACAGTAGCCAGGATCACGGAAGGATCTGATCCTCTCAGGACATAGCTCTTCTGCCAAACAGTGAAGACAATTATACACTAGCTCTTCCAACCATCTTCTTTTTTCTATCGCTCTCACTTTTCCCTCGTCCTCCCTTGTTCTCACAGCTCCCAGGTAGGGAGATGTGGGGTGAAGATGATACTGCACACACACAAACACTCACACACTCACACACACTGCATTTGGGGAAATTAATTTGGGTCACCCTTCGAAGGAGCCTTGTTCCTATGGCAACCACATGCAATAATGAACGTAGGCTCATCGTTTTGATGAACGCAGTTAGTCCCTGTCGCAAGGGGAGTAGAAGAAGGAGGAGGAGGAAGAGGTCTCCAATATTTGAGAAACAACACAGTCCAACCACAGGTGCTTTTGTTACTCGACTGTGTTGAGTTAATTTCCGTTAACGCTCTCAGAGTGAAAAATACATGGGAGGGGCCTCATTATCACATTATCACACCAGCATACTATGTTGCAGGTTTATTTTTAGACTATTTTGCTTTCATATCTATATTTCATTGATTGTTTGATCTTATACTATACAAAGATAAATACATGACATTTTTCTAAATTAATCCAATCTGTAAGGGATTGGATTTATTGCACCTGTAACTGAGATGGTTGTTTCAGTTTAGATGGTTATTAAGGTAATATTGGTAATATTGTTTGTCTCCTTCACCATAGCAGTCATTCTGAGCGCAGGTTGTGGGTGATAAAATATTCCAAGTGTTGGATATCCTCCCTCTGGCTGGATTCTGATAGGAATTACTCATCACTTCACAAACCAGCATATTATGACTTGCAGGTCTGATGTGGCCCATGAGCCAGGATTTTCAGACAATAACTAGGCCCTAACTAAAGGATAACTAGGCCATAGCTAAAGACTGATGATAACTAGGGCATAACTAAAGGCTGACAATAACCAGGCCCTAACTAAAGGCTGAGAATAACTAGGCCATAGCTAAAGTCTGAAGATAACTAGGCCCTAACTAAAGGCTGAAAATAACTAGGCCATAGCTAAAGTCTGAAGATAACTAGGCCCTAACTAAAGGCTGAAAATAACTGGGCCATAACTAAAGGCCTTATGACATGTAAAAAAATGTGCTAATGAAGGATTAACTTTTAATTGAAACACATTTAGGCAGTCACTTCGTGAAGGTTTCAGGATTCGAAGTTATCGAATACAACAGCCATGTCTCTGTCACTAACAAACACAGGCATGATGGGTGGGTATATCTTACATTAACTCCAAAGCCATACTGGGAAATATGGTTTTACACCCTACAGTGTTAAAACAACACCCACAGTGTTTAGTGTTTAAAGCCTAAATTCCTTGTGCTGAATAAATGTGTTCATGTGTTCAAAAAGCGTTACAGCAAATAAACATGTTCTGGTGTTTACAATCTAAACCAGGGGTCTCTACCAGTAGCTCACAGCCCACGTATGAGTAGCTCGCCAAACAATTCTGAAAGTATATGCAATTTTAATGTGTTCCACCGCACACTGTCATAAACAAATCTCACCAATATCAGACACCACAAGCACCCAGCTACTATCTAATCAACACAACATTGACATTATCACATTGTGCCTAGTTCAATAAAGGTTCAATTAAACATACCAATAAATAAAATTATCCCACCCCTGGCTGGGCACTATTGGCTTAAAAAGCCAAACCTAACACAATATCTGCCAATTAATTTCCTGTAATGTTGCCCGTCTGTCTTTGTGGTGAGCGGTAGTCTATCACTCTGTGTTTAGCCAGTGATAACCATCTTGTAGGTTGACAGAAATACATTCCCCAAAACCTTCTCAATTAAATGTTAACTGCAAAGTACGCTTACCTGGCAGAAGTGTATCATGGGGAGGTATATAATTTGTATCTATTATTTGTTTTTTGCAAACTTTGCCATGAAATGAGCAGTAGCAGTACAGAACCATCACATTAGACAGCACATTAGATGGCACATCCCTCACTCGATAGATGTGCAATTAAAGGGCCAGATGTGTAATTAAAGGGTAATTACACAAACAATTAAAAATGTATTCATTTTCTTCCAGACCAAAACAAAATGGTGTTCAGATGTGATTTAAGCATTGACATGGACTCAGAACATCCTGTTTTGTTGTTTCTCTATGAACAACTGTAATTTTGAGAGTGAAAAACAAACAAAATCTAAAACCAGGATAAATAAAATGGCAAAAATATAATTTGGGAAAATATTTTAAAATATATATTTTATAGGGCCCCCTTTAGAGTTGTTTTTGCAAGCTAGAAAAAAATGTGTAGCTCACCATGTTTAATTTTTTAGAAAAGATTGGGGATCCATAATCTAAACACTATGACGCATTTTCATTGATATTCTAAATAGCGTGACGTGTTTAGAAAGTGTTACAGAAAGATATTTATTTATGTGTTTAGATCAGCGGTCTAAGGCACTGCATAGAGGTGTCACTACAGACATCCTGGTTCGATTCCAGGCTGTATCACAACCGGCAGTGATTGGGAGTCCCATTGGGCGGCGCACAATTGGCCCAGCGTCGTCCGGGTTTGGCCGGTGTAGGGCGTCATTGTAAATACGAATGTGTTCTTAACTGACTTGCCTTGGAGGAGGAGGTCCGGGCAGGGACCTTTGGATCCTCTCATCCAATTCGCTTTGAAAGCAGGAAATAAGGATTAAGGAAGAAAGCGAGTTTGACAGCTAGTAATGTTTTTAGACACAACCAGACAGCCAGACTGCCTGAGACATGGGACTCAGAGTGCTAATTGGGCTTGCTGACAACATACAATTCAAGCTGTGGCCAACAGAGAAGGAATGATAGTTTTGTGGATACTGTGGATCGATAAGGAACTACACACACACACACACACACACACACACACACACACACACACACACACACACACACACACACACACACACACACATAGGTATATACAAATACACACACAAGCACACACACACAGAGGTACATACAAATACACACACAAGCACACACATGCATTCAAGCACACCAACACACACACACACACACACACACACACATGCCACAGCAGGTTGGTGGCACCTTAAATTGTTTGATTTCATTCCATTTGCTTATTATTAACCATTATTATGAGATGTCCTCCCCTCAGCCGGCTCCACTGACAAACACACTTATGTATACCGTAGTACTCTGTGAGCTGGTTTTATTAGGTAGTAACCCCTGGAGTATACAGTGTAGTAACTGTACTGTAGTGCTCCGTGAGCTGGTTTTATTAGGTAATAACCCCTGGAGTATCCAGTGTAGTAACTGGATATACATTTTCCCCAGGGCTCTTATTAAAAAGCTGGCTGCCATGTTACTGACCAAATCCCCTGACACACACACCCAGAGAGAGAGAGAGAGAGAGAGAGAGAGAGAGAGAGAGAGAGAGAGAGAGAGAGAGAGAGAGAGAGAGAGAGAGAGAGAGAGAGAGAGAGAGAGAGAGAGAGAGAGAGAGAGAGAGAGAGAGAGAGAGAGAGAGAGAGAGAGAGAGAGAGAGAGAGAGAGAGAGAGAGAGAGAGAGAGAGAGAGAGAGAGAGAGAGAGAGAGAGAGAGAGAGAGAGAGAGAGAGAGAGAGATCTACTTCACTTGCTTTGGCAATGTTAACATACGTTTCCCATGTCAGTAAAGCCCTTAAATTGTAATTGAATTGTTAGAGAGAGAGAGAGCGATATGCATGTTCTGTACATTCCCCCAATGAAAACTAAATGTTTCTTTGACTGGTCTGATATTTGTAATACAGTAAGACAAAAATGAAAGAGTACAAAGTACTAATAGAGTACCCAAAGATGTGGGATGGAAGAGGGAGAGAGAGAGAGGGAGAGACAGAAAGGGAGAGAGAAAGAGAGAGGGAGGGAGAGCGGGAGAGACAGAGAGGGAGAGTGAGAGACAGAGAGGGAGAGACAGAGGTAGAGACAGAGAGGGAGAGACAGAGGTAGAGACAGAGGTAGAGACAGAGGGAGAGACAGACAGAGAGAGAGAGACAGACAGACAGACAGAGAGGGAGAGAGAGAGGGAGAGAGAGAGCGGGAGAGACAGAGAGGGAGAGTGAGAGACAGAGAGGGAGAGACAGAGGGAGAGACAGAGGGAGAGACAGAGGGAGAGACAGAGGGAGAGACAGAGGGAGAGAGAGAGAGAGAGAGAGAGAGAGGAGAGAGAGAGAGAGAGAGAGAGAGAGAGAGATATACTCTGCACAGATTCTGCCAGACCTGGGCCCTGACAGTAAATCACAGTAAGACCAAAATAATGGTGTTCCAAAAAAGGTCCAGTCGCCAGGACCACAAATACAAGTTCCATCTAGACACCGTTGCCCTAGAGCACACAAAATACTATACATAACTTGGCCTAAACATCAGCACCACAGGTAACTTCCACAAAAATATCCTCAGTGTACAATGTAGAACACCAATTAATGCGTGCAGAGCCGAATTAGGCCGATACCCGCTAATAATCAAAATCCAGAAAAGAGCCGTTAAATTCTACAACCACCTAAAAGGAAGCGATTCCCAAACCTTCCATGACAAAGCCATCACCTACAGAGAGATGAACCTGGAGAAGAGTCCCCTAAGCAAGCTAGTCTTGGGGCTCGGTTCACAAACACAAACCGACCCCACAGAGCCCCAGGATAGCAACACAATTAGACCCAACCAAATCATGAGAAAACAAAAAGATAATTACTTGACACATTGGAAAGAATTAACAAAAAACTGAGCAAACTAGAATGCTATTTGGCCCTAAACAGAGAGTACACAGTGGCAGAATACCTGACCACTGTGACTGACCCAAACTTATGGAAAGCTTTGACTATGTACAGACTCAGTGAGCATAGCCTTGCTATTGAGAAAGGCTGCCATAGGCAGACATGGCTCTCAAGAGAAGACAGGCTACAGTATGTGCACACTGCCCACAAAATGAGGTGGAAACTGAGTTGCACTTCCTAACCTCCTGCCCAATCTATGACCATATTAGAGACACATACTTCCCTCAGATTACACAGATCCACAAAGAATTCGATAACAAACCCGATTTTGATAAACTCCCATATCTACTGGGTGAAATACCACAGTGTGCCATCACCACAGCAAGATTTGTGACCTGTTGCCACAAGAAAAGGTCAACCAGTGAAGAACAAACACCATTGTAAATACAACCCATATTTATGCTTATTTATTTTCCCTTTTGTACATTAACCATTTGTACATCGTTACAACACTGTATATATACATAATATGACATTTGTAATGTCTTTATTCTTTTGAAACATCTGTACGTGTAATTTTTACTGTTCATTTTTATTGTTTATTTCACTTTTGTATATTATCTACCTCACTTGCTTTGGCAATGTTAACATATGTTTCCCATGCCAATAAAGTCCCTTGAATTGAATTGAATTGAATTGAGAGAGTGATAGGGAGAGACAGAGAGGGAGAGACCGAGGGAGAGAGAAAGGGAGAGGGAGTGGGAGAGAGAGAGAGAGAGAGGGAGAGAGAAAGGGAGAGGGAGTGGGAGAGAGGGAGAGAGAGACAGAAGAGAGAGAGAGAGACAGAGACAGAGAGAGAGGGAGAGACAGAGATAGGAAGAGGGAGTGGGAGAGAGGGAGAGACAGAGGGAGAGGGAGAGAGGGAGAGAGGGAGAGGGAGAGAGGGAGAGAGGGAGAGAGAAAGAGAAGGAGAGTGGGTGAGTGGGTTTGTGTGGAATAAGGACACAGATCTAAGACAAACTGACTCAATTGTGGAAACTGCTGCTCTCTTTCTTCTTCAATGATTAAGAAATGATCTCTGGACCGATTTGTTATTATATATTCCTACCAATGAAGAAATTAATGTCTCCTTGTGTAGGGAGTTGCCATGGAGCAGAATGCTCCTCCATTTCCTAGCCAAAGAACATTGATAGGACAACATGGTATCAAGTGAAACGTAAGCCAAGTTGACAGCCTCAACGGATCTTGTCTCATTCTTAGAGAAATACTTCAGAAAGACTAACCAAAACATTAGAACAACTTGAAAGCCTTCAAGATGTATGTGTCCATCTGAAATATCCATCCTCCAGGTAGAAATACTACATTGTAGTCAGACTGATCAGAATCACTCACTGTGATCAGGATTAGCTACACTGTGCCTCGTCTTGCTCAAACAAATCCCTTCAGACACTGAGAGCTGATTGACATTCGGATCAGTTGCATACCTCATACCTGTGCTGTCAGCAACACATGCCAGGAGTGCCCTTCCTTTTTGGGGTGGAATTGAACCATGAACCAAGGGTTATGAGTCAGAATTAGTCATTACTCCACAACAAGAGGCCATGCATCCCCTCGCTGCCCTGTGGTGCTGCTCTGGCAGCATCCTCAATGGCACCCTATTCCCTAGAGCACATAGGCCTCTGATCAAATGTAGTGTACTCTGTAGGGAATTGGGTGCAATTTTGGACGCAGCCTCTGTCCCACAGTAATGCATTCTAATCTGTCTGGTCAGTCTGTAGGGAGCCTAGACTACTTTACAGATAGTAGGATCGGCCTGAAAGATATCTGGTCGGTCTGTAGGGAGCCTAGACTACATTACAGATAGTAGGATCAGCAAGGACATCTGGCAACATATCAAATCGATCAGGCACTGAGCTGAGCTGCATGCTCTGTGCATCACACAGGGAAGTCAGGGGCTGTATCCCCAAATTGCGCTTTATTCCCCTAGATAGTGCACCACTTTTGAACAGTTCCCTATGGGCCACCCTATGGGCACTGGTCAAAAAGTAGTGCACTATAAAGGGAATAAAGTGCCATTTGGGATGTAGTCAAGGATCTTATGCTGTTAAGGTCAAACAACCACCCGTCCTAGCAGGCCTATGCTGGTAGAACTACTGAAGTACTGGTACTCCCTGAATATAGCTTCATTCTCTTGTACTTTATAGATGGGTTGGCTGACAATGTCATGAAAACAATGTGTGCGCGTCGATGGGGCAGAAGGCAGTGTGTTGTTGTGAATCTGGATGACCAGATAGCTAGCAACAATAACAAGACGCTGAAATGTGGGGAATCACAGCTGGCTCGTTTCAGCTACTTTCATGCCATCTGTTTTGCCCCATAGTCGTGCACACGTCAGATATGTTAATAAACAACCAACCTGTCTATTCCTCCTGTTACCATTTGTATTGTTATTTTTTAGCTCTGCATCATTGGGAAGGGCTTGTAAGAAAGAATTTCACACTAAAGTATACACCTGCTGTAATCTGCGCATGTAACAAATAATGAAATTTGATTTGATTTGAAATATTGTCATTACAACCAGATCACAACATGTTCTGGACCAGTTCAAGTCCAACCAGATCACAACATGTTCTGGACCAGTTCAAATCCAACCAGATCACAACATGTTCTGGACCAGTTCAAATCCAACCAGATCACAACATGTTCTGGACCAGTTCAAATCCAACCAGATCACAACAGGTTCTGGACCAGTTCAAATCTAACCAGACCACAACATGTTCTGGAACAGTTCAAATCCAACCAGATCACAACATGTTCTGGAGCAGTTCAAATCTAACCAGATCACAACATGTTCTGGACCAGTTCAAATCCAACCAGATCACAACAGGTTCTGGACCAGTTCAAATTCAAGCAGATCACAACAGGTTCTGGACCAGTTCAACTCCAACCAGATCACAGCATGTTCTAGAACACTTAAAATCCAACCAGATCACAACATGTTCTGGAGCAGTTCAAATTCAACCAGATCACAACATGTTCTGGACCAGTTCAAGTCCAACCAAATCACAACAGGTTTTGGACCAGTTCAAGTCCAACTAGATCACAACAGGTTTTGGACCAGTTCAAGTCCAAGTAGATCCCAACAGGTTCTGGACCAGTTCAAATCCAACCAGATCACAACAGGTTCTGGACCAGTTCAAATCCAACCAGATCACAACAGGTTCTGGACCAGTTCAAGTCCAACTAGATCACAACAGGTTCTGGACCAGTTCAAATCCAACCAGATCACAACATGTTCTGGACCAGTTCAAATCCAACCAGATCACAACATGTTCTGGACCAGTTCAAATCCAACCAGATCACAACAGGTTCTGGACCAGTTCAAGTCCAACCAGATCACAACAGGTTCTGGAAAAGTTCAAGTCCAAGCAGGTCACAACATGTTCTGGAGCAGTTCAAATCTAACCAGATCACATAATATTCTGGACCAGTTGATATCCAACCAGATCAAAACAGGTTCTGGACCAGTTCAAATTCAAGCAGATCACAACAGGTTCTGGACCAGTTCAAATCCAACCAGATCACAACATGTTCTGGACCAGTTCAAATCCAACCAGATCACAACAGGTTCTGGACCAGTTCAAATTCAAGCAGATCACAACAAGTTCTGGACCAGTTCAAGTCCAACCAGATCACAACATGTTCTAGACCAGTTCAAATCCAACCAGATCACAACATGTTCTAGACTATTTCAAATCCAACCAGATCACAACATGTTCTGGACCAGTTCAAATCCAACCAGATCACAACAGGTTCTGGACCAGTTCAAATTCAAGCAGATCACAACAGGTTCTGGACCAGTTCAAGTCCAACCAGATCACAACATGTTCTAGACCAGTTCAAATCCAACCAGATCACAACATGTTCTAGACCAGTTCAAATCCAACCAGATCACAACATGTTCTGGACCAGTTCAAATCCAACCAGATCACAACAGGTTCTGGACCAGTTCAAGTCCAAGCAGATCACAACATGTTCTGGACCAGTTCAAATCCAAGCAGATCACAACAGGTTCTGGACCAGTTCAAATCCAACCAGATCACAACATGTTCTGGACCAGTTCAAATCCAACCAGATCACAACATGTTCTGGACCAGTTCAAGTCCAAGCAGATCACAACATGTTCTGGACCAGTTCAATTCCAAGAAGATCACAACAGGTTCTGGACCAGTTCAAGTCCAAGCAGATCACAACATGTTCTGGACCAGTTCAAGCCCAAGCAGATCACAACAGGTTCTGGACCAGTTCAATTCCAAGAAGATCACAACAGCTTCTGGACCAGTTCAAGTCCAAGTAGATCACAACAAGTTCTGGACCAGTTCAAATCCAAGCAAATCACAACAGGTTGTGGACCAGTTCAAGTCCAAGCAGATCACAACAGGTTCTGGACCAGTTCAAGTCCAACCAGATCACAACAGGTTCTGGACCAGTTCAAGTCCAAGCAGGTCACAACAGGTTCTGGACCAGTTCAAGTCCAAGCAGATCAGAACAGGATCTGGACCAGTTCAAGTCCAAGCAGATCACAACAAGTTCAGGACCAGTTCAAGTCCAAGCAGATCACAACAGGGTCTGGACCAGCTCAAGTCCAAGCAGGGTGTCATGTCCAAATCTTCCCAACGAGAAGTAGTTCCCAATCATTCTAATTGAGGTATGATTGCTAAGTTATGTTGTAAAATTTCTCCCAGCGTGAAAATGTTCCCTGTTCAATAATTGTACATGCTTCTCTGTGTGTGGATGGCTGAGCTCGTGCAGATGTTTCTGTCACCCTCTCACCCTCCCGGATGTTTCCCTCACCCTTTGCAATCACAAAAACTTCCGTCACATCAACCCTCAGCACTTTGATGTGCGAGTCAGGGCGTTTATATGCTGACCTCAAGCCTCAACAAGCTTCTGATTGGTCAGTGTCAATACTCCTGGCCACCATTGTTTTTCGAGGTCGAGGGATGTTGTGAGAAACATCTGCACGAGCTCAGCCATTCACATAAAGAGATGTGTGTGCAATTATTGAACTGGGAACAATTTCATGCTGGGAAGATTATTACATGACACAGGGCACAACCTTGTGGAACGTTCAGATGGAAATATATTATGTTAAACAAGCATGCCTCTGACATTTAGAATAAGGAGTAATGTCAGCTCTACTCATTAAATTTATATCGGAAAGGTTCCACAACATTTGCCTAGTGAACGTTTATTTTGTTACGTAGTTCTAGTCCAGTGCTCTGTCCATCAATGTCTCCTTATATTGTCTTTCTTCTTGTTAACACTATGAACAACATTTCACGTGGGAAAGACATTTAAGCATGGCAACCCTAGCAAGACTGCCGGCCCAAACGGCATCCCTAGTTGCGTCCTCAGAGTATGTGCAGACATATTCAATCTCTCCCTATCTCAGCCCGTTGTTCCTATGCTTCAAGATGTCCACCATTGTTAATGTACCCAAAAAACTGAAAGTAACTGAACTGAATGACTATCGCCCCATAGCACTCTCTTCTGTCATCATGAAGTGCTTTGAGAGGCTAGGTAGCCCTTTCTTGAAGTCTAATTACCAACTCGCCCTCTAGTGGCCTCATGGGTGGAATGTTCTAACCTGTTAGGGCTAGGGGGCAGCATTTGCACGTCTGGATAAATTTTTTTTACCCGATTTAATCTGGTTACTAATCCTACCCAGTAACTAGAATATGCATATACTTATTATATATGGATAGAAAACACTCTAAAGTTTCTAAAACTGTTTGAATGGTGTCTGTGAGTATAACAGAACTCATTTGGCAGGCAAAACCCTGAGACATTTTCTGACAGGAAGTGGATACCTGATGTGTTGTATTACCTTTAAACCTATCCCATTGAAAAACACAGGGGCTGAGGAATATTTTGGCACTTCCTATTGCTTCCACTAGATGTCACCAGCCTTTACAAAGTGTTTTGAGTCTTCTGGAGGGAGATCTGACCGAACAAGAGCCATGGAACGATGATGTCCCATTAGACACCTGGCGCGCGAGTTCATGTTGGGTACCCTCGTTCCAATACGTTATAAAAGAGTATGCATTCGTCCACCTTGAATATTATTCATGTTCTGGTTAAAAAAGGCCCTAATGATTTATGCTATACAAAGTTTGACATGTTTGAACGAACGTAAATATATTTTTTCCCCTCGTTTATGACGAGAAGTCCGGCTGGCTTAGATCATGTGCTAACAAGACGGAGATTTTTGGACATAAATGATGAGCTTTTTTGAACAAAACTACATTCGTTATGGACCTGTGATACCTGGAAGTGACATCTGATGAAGAGAATCAAAGGTAATGGATTATTTACATAGTATTTTCGATTTTAGATCTCCCCAACATGACGTCTAGTCTGTATCGCAACGCGTATTTTTCTGGGCGCAGTGCTCAGATTTTTGCAAAGTGTGATTTCCCAGTAAGGTTATTTTTAAATCTGGCAAGTTGATTGCGTTCAAGAGATGTAAATCTATAATTCTTTAAATGACAATATAATATTTTACCAATGTTTTCTATTTTTAATTATTTAATTTCTGACGCTGACTTGACTGCCGGTTATTGGAGGGAAACGATTTCCTCAACATCAATGCCATAGTAAAACGCTGTTTTTGGATATAAATATGAACTTGATAGAACTAAAAATGCATGCATTGTCTAACATAATGTCCTAGGAGTGTCATCTGATGGAGATTGTAAAAGGTTAGTGCATCATTTTAGCTGGTTTTATGGTTTTGGTGACCCTGTCTTTGAATTGACAAAACATTACACACAACTCTTGTAAATGTACTGTCCTAACATACTCTAAATTTATGCTTTCGCCGTAAAACCTTTTTGAAATCGTAAAACATGGTTAGATTAAGGAGATGTTTATCTTTGAAAGGGTGTAAAATAGTTGTATGTTTGAAAAATTTGAATTTTGACATTTATTTGGATCCAAATTTGCCGCTCTTGAAATGCACCTGCTGTTGATGGAGTGCACCACGGTTGGCACGCTAGCGTCCCACCTAGCCCATAGAGGTTAATATTACCCGACACCCTAGACCCATTACAATTTGCATATCGCACAAACAGATCCACGATAACGCAATTGCCATTGCAATTGCGTTATCCCATCTGGACAAGAAGAATACCTGTATAACAATGTTGTTCATAGACTACACTTCAGCTTTCAATACGCTAGTACCCTCCAAGCTCATCACAAAGCTCGGAGCCCTGGTGCTGAACCCCACCCTGTCCAACTGGGTCCTGGACTTCCTGAAAGGCAACAACACCTCCGCTAAGCTGATCCTCAACACCTCCACAGGGTGCGTGCTCAGATCCCTGCTGTACTCCCTGTTCACCCATGACTGCGTGGCCACGTACGTCCCCAACGCAATCATCCATTTTCTAAACAGCTTCTACCCCCAAGCCATAAGACTCCGAAAGGTCTAACCAAATGGCTACTCAGACTATTTGCCCCCCCCCCCCCTTTTACACCGCTGCTACTCTCTGTTGTTATCATCAATGCGAAGTCACTTTAATAATTCTACCTACATACACATGTTACCTCGACTAACCGGTGACCCCGCACTTTGACTCTGTACAGTGCATAGTGCACCTGTGCATAGTCTCACTCATGTTATTTTACTGCTGCTCTTTAAGTACTTGCTACTTTTATTGTTATTTGTATTATTTATTTTAATTTTAACCTGTTAGGGCTAGGGGGCAGTATTGACACGGCCGGATAAAAAACGTACCCGATCTAATCTGGTTACTACTCCTGCCCAGTAACTAGAATATGCATATAATTATTGGCTTTGGATAGAAAGCACCCTAAAGTTTCTAAAACTGTTTGAATGGTGTCTGTGAGTATAACAGAACTCATATGGCAGGCCAAAACCTGAGAAGATTCTATGCAGGAAGTGGCCTGTCTGACAAGTTGTGTTTCATCTTGGCTCTTTTTATTGAAGACTGAGGAACTTTGCTATAACGTGACACTTCCTACGGCTCCCATAGGCTCTCAGAGCCCGGGAAAAAGCTGAACGATATCAAGGCAGCCTCTGGCTGAAACACTTTATCGCGTTTGGCAAGTGGCCGATCAGAGTACTATGGGCTTAGGCGCGTGCCCGAGTCGACCCCATGCTTTATTTTCTTTCGTCTGTTTACCTAAACGCAGATTCCCGGTCGGAATATTATCGCTTTTTTATGAGAAAAATGGCATAAAAATTGATTTTAAACAGCGGTTGACATGCTTCGAAGTACGGTAATGGAATATTTAGATTTTTTTTGTCATGAATTGCGCCATGCTCGTCACCCTTCTTTACCCTTTCAGATAGTGTCTTGAACGCACGAACAAAACGCCGCTATTTGGATATAACAATGGATTATTTTGAACCAAACCAACATTTGTTATTGAAGTAGAAGTCCTGGGAGTGCATTCTGACGAAGACAGCAAAGGTAATAACATTTTTCTTATAGTAAATATGACTTTGGTGAGTGCTAAACTTGCTGGGTGTCTAAATAGCTAGCCCTGTGATGCCGGGCTATATACTGAGAATATTGCAAAATGTGCTTTCACCGAAAAGCTATTTTAAAATCGGACATATCGAGTGCATAGAGGAGTTCTGTATCTATAATTCTTAAAATAATTGTTGTGCTTTTTGTGAACGTTTATCGTGAGTAATTTAGTAAATTCACCGGCAGTGTTCGGTGGGAATGCTAGTCACATGCTAGTCACATGCTAATGTAAAAAGCTGTTTTTTGATATAAATATGAACTTGATTGAACAAAACATGCATGTATTGTATAACATAATGTCCTAGGGTTGTCATCTGATGAAGATCATCAAAGGTTAGTGCTACATTTAGCTGTGGTTTGGGTTTATGTGACATTATATGCTAGCTTGAAAAATGGGTGTCTGATTATTTCTGGCTGGGTACTCTGCTGACATAATCTAATGTTTTGCTTTCGTTGTAAAGCCTTTTTGAAATCGGACAATGTGGTTAGATAAAGGAGAGTCTTGTCTTTAAAATGGTGTAAAATAGTCATATGTTTGAAAAATTGAAGTTTTTGCATTTTTGAGGAATTTGAATAACGCGCCACGGGATTACACTGGCTGTAGAGGTTAAACTGCATTGTTGGTTAGGGGCTCGTAAGTAAGCATTTCCCTGTAAGTACTGTTGTACTTGGCGCATGTGGCTAATATATATATATATATTTATATATATATATATATATATATTTGATTTGATTTGATTACCAACAATGACAAGATAGCCTACAGGGAGGAGGTAAAGGTCGTGGCAGAGTGGTGCCTGGAAAATAACCTATCCCTCAACGTCATCAATCGAAGGAGCTGGTCCACATCGACGGGGCCACAGGGGAGAGGGTGAAAAGCTTCAAGCTCCACTGACAACCTGAAAAGGTTCATCCACACAAATAGCGTGGTGAAGAAAGCACAAATCAAATCAAAGTTTATTTGTCACGTGCGCCGAATACAACAGTGAAATGCTTATTTACACGCTCCAACCAATAGTGCAAAAAAGGTATTAGGTGAACAATAGGAAATAAAACAACAGTAAAAAGAAAGGCTATATACAGTAGTGAGGCTATATAAGTAGCGAGGCTACATACAGACACCGCTTAGTCAGGTTGATTGAGGTAGTATGTACATGTAAATATGGTTAAAGTGTCTATGCATATATGATAAACAGAGAGTAGCAGTAGCGTAAAAGAGGGGTTGATGGGTGGTGGGTGGAGAGACACAATGCAGATAGCCCGGTTAGCCAATGTGCAGGAG
Source organism: Salmo salar (assembly GCF_965601325.2). Lineage (NCBI taxonomy): Eukaryota > Metazoa > Chordata > Actinopteri > Salmoniformes > Salmonidae > Salmo > Salmo salar. Next base: position 102,033,578 of record NC_138291.1, read on the forward strand.
CACTGGTTGGTCGGCCCAATTGAGGTAATATGTACATGAATGTATAGTTAAAGTGACTTTGCATATATGATAAAAAGAGAGTAGCAGCAGCATAAAAGAGGGGTTGGGGGGGCACACAATGCAAATAGTCCGGGTAGCCATTTGATTACCTGTTCAGGAGTCTTATGGCTTGGGGGTAAAAACTGTTGAGAAGCCTTTTTGTCAAAGACTTGGCACTCCGGTACCGCTTGCCATGTAGAGAGAACAGTCTATGACTGGGGTGGCTGGGGTTATTGACAATTTTTAGGGCCTTCCTCTGACACCGCCTGGTGCAGAGGTCCTGGATGGCAGGCACCTTAGCCCCAATGATGTACTGGGCCGTACACACTACCCTCTGAAATGCCTTGTGGTTGGAGGCCGAGCATTGCCGTACCAGGCAGTGATGCAACCAGTCAGGATGCTCTTGATGTTGCAGCTGTAGAACCTTTTGAGGATCTCAGGACCAATGCCAAATCTTTTTAGTTTCCTGAGAGGGAATAGGCTTTGTCGTGCCCTCTTCACGACTGTCTTGGTGTGTTTGAACCATTCTAGTTTGTTGTTGATGTGGACAGCAAGGAACTTGAAGCTCTCAACCTGCTCCACTACAGCCCCGTCGATGAGAATTGCAGCGTGCTCGGTCCTCCTTTTCGTGTAGTCCACAATCATCTCCTTAGTCTTGGTTACGTTGAGGGAAAGGTTGTTATTCTGACACCACCCGGCCAGGTCTCTGACGTCCTCCCTATAGGCTGTCGCGTCGTTGTCGGTGATCAGGCCTACCACTGTTGTGTCATCTGCAAATGTAATGATGGTGTTGGAGTGTGCCTGGCCATGCAGTCGTGGGTGAACAGGAAGTACAGGAGGTGACTGATTACGCACCCCTGGGGAGCTCCAGTGTTGAGGATCAGCGTGGCAGATGTGTTGCTACCTACCCTCACCACCTGGGGGCGGCCCGTCAGGAAGTCTAGGATCCAGTTGCAGAGGGAGGTGTTTAGTCCCAAGATCCTTAGCTTGGTAATGAGGTGTGAGGGTACTATGGTTTTGAATGTTGAGCTATAGTCAATGAATAGCATTCTCACATAAGTGTTCCTTTTGTCCAGGTGGGAAAGGGCAGTGTGGAGTGCAATAGGTATTGCATCATCTGTTGATCTGTTTGGGCGGTATGCAAATTGGAGTGGGTCTAGGGTTTCTGGGATAATGGTGTTGATGTGAACCATTACCAGCCTTTCAAAGCACTTCATTGCAACGGACATATGTGCTACGGGTCTGTAGTCATTTAGGCAGGTTGCCTTTGTGTTCTTGGGCGCAGGGACTATGGTGGTCTGCTTGAAACAGACTCAATCAGGGACATGTTGAAAATGAAGACACCTGCCAGTTGGTCAGCACATGCCAAAAGCACATGTCCTGGTAATCCGTCTGGCCCCGCAGCCTTGTGTATGTTGACCTGTTGAAAGGTCTTACTCACGTTGACTATGCAGAGCATGATCACACAGTCATCCGGAACAGCTGATGCTCTCATGCATGCCTCAGTGTTGCTTGCCTCAAAGCGAGCATAGAAGTGATTTAGCTCGTCTGGTAGGCTCGTGTCACTGGGCAGCTCACGGCTCTGCTTCCCTTTGTAGTCTGTAATCGTTTGCAAGCCCTGCCACATAAGACAAGCACCGGAGCCAGTGTAGTATGATTGAATCTTAGCCTTGTATTGACGCTTTGCCTGTTTGATGGTTATCGCAGGGCATAGCAGGATTTCTTGTAAGCTTCCGGGTTAGAGTCCCACACCTTGAAAACGGCAGCTCTACCCTTTAGCTCAATGCAAATGTTGCCTGTAATCCATGGCTTCTGGTTGGGGTATGTACGTACAGTCACTGCGGGGACGACATCCTCAATACACTTATTGATAAAGCCAGTGACTGATGTGGTGTACTCCTCAATGCCATCTGAAGAATCCCGGAACATGTTCCAGTCTGTGAGAGCAAAACAGTCCTGTAGTTTAGCATCTGCTTCATCTGACCACTTTTTATAGACCGAGTCACTGGTGCTTCCTACTTAAATTTTTGCATGTAAGCAGGAATTAGGAGGATAGAGTTGTGGTCGGATTTACCAAATGGAGGGAGAGGGAGAGCTTTGTACGCATCTCTGTGTGTGGAGTACAGGTGATCTTGAATGTTTTCCCCTCTGGTTGCACATATAACATGTTGATAGAAATTTGGTAGAACTGATTTAAGTTTCCCTGCATTAAAGTCTCCGGCCACTAGCAGCGCCGCCTCTGGGTGAGTGGTTTCCTGTTTGCTTATTTCCTTATACAGCTGACTGAGTGCGGTCTTAGTGCCAGCATCTGTCTGTGGTGGTAAATAAACAGCCACGAAAAATATAGGTGAAAGCTCTCTAGGCAAGTAGTGAGGCCTGCAATTTATCACAATATACTCTACTTCAGGTGTGCAAAATCTAGAGACTTCCTTAAATTTCGTGCACCAGCTGTTGTTTACAAATATGCACACATCATAACACCCTGGATTGGCTAGTGGATGAGGAGAGGAAGTGCCTGTGGTATTTTATTAAAACTAACAGTGTTGTACTGAAATTCCAGATTCAAATAAAAGAAGGTAGAGGGACAGGGGAGGAGGAGAAACGATGTGAGAGAGAAGGTTTATTTTGGTCTTCTATCCATTACATTATTCAGAGATCTCATAGCAGGACGTCAGAGAGATTTCAGTGTACAGCCACGTCCCTCTCTTCTCCTCTCCTCTCCTGTCCTCTTCCTCTCCTCCTCTCTCTTCTCCTCTCCACTCTCTCCTCCTCTCCTATCCTCTCCCCTCTCATCCCGCTCTCCTCTACTCCCCTCTCCTCTGTCATCCCTCTCTCACACTAAATACAGAAATATTACTGCACTTTAGGCGTAATTAAGTGTTGTGACCTTTGGCTATTAGTATAAATTTCAACATGAAAAAATCACAGTCTCAATGGGCATGACTGCTGACTGATGAAGGAATCGGCTGTGGACTCGAGACCCACCAATTCTTGCAACTCATTCACTCCCATTACAGAAAAAACACCTGATTTCACATGTGGAAAATGACATGATTTCTCATGAAATTTCACATAAAGTCATGTGATCACATCTCCACATGTGTAGTTTCCTGTTATCACAATTTTCTTTACATGTTGTCACCTGCCATCACATGAACTTCACAGACGATCACACGTGATCACATGAAACATTCGTTTTTTACTAACACTTTTCATGTATTGACGTGAAATTCATGTGGTTTTGCCGTAAGGGTCAACATTACAGTAAAAACATTTTTCAAACTGTGGTGTGCCGCATTCACCACACACACACACACACACACACAAAGTGTTTTCAGTGTCACTGCACTTGGTCCTCTCTGTTCAGTCGTTATAATCTCTGACAGGATATAGTCAGAATCTCCCTGGGACCCTAGCTAAAAGCCTCCACCTAGCATCTCCCTGTTAGCTTCCTAAGGAGCTAGATATCACACCTGGGGGTCTTCATCCTTCACTGAGTTTTGGTGTGTGTGTGTGTACAGAGGTCTTTATCCCAAGGTCTACATCCTGGCCTGAGTCTATGTGGGATATTAGTCTGCCTGTCTGTCTGAAGGGAGGTATCTGGTCGAGACCAGATAAGAGGTTCACACACTAGCACAACGCTACAGGAGAATATGGTGAGAATATACCATGCATGGTCTCAGGACAATGCAAACACACACACACACACTCAACGACTCTCCGTCAACAACTCTCTGTCAACAACTCTCCGTCAATAACTCTCTGTGAACAACTCTCCGTCAACAATTATCTGTGAACAACTCTCCATCAACAACTCTCCGTCAACAACTCTCCGTCAACAACTCTCCATCAACAACTCTCCATCAACAACTATTCGTCAACAACTCTCCAATAACTACTATCCGTCAACAACTCTCTGTGAACAACTCTCTGTGAACAACTCTACGTCAACAACTCTACGTCAACAACTCTACGTCAACAACTCTCCAACAACAACTCTCTGTCAACAACTCTCCATTAACAACTCTCCGTAAATAACTCTCAACAATTCTCCGTCAACAACTCTCCATCAACAACTCTCCGGCAACAACTCTCCGTCAACAACTCTCAGTCAACAACTGTCAGTCAACAACTCTCCGTCAACAACTCTCCGTCAACAACTCTCCGTCAACAACTCTCAGTCAACAACTGTCAGTCAAAAACTCTCAATCAACAACTCTCAGTCAAAAACTCTCCGTCAACAACTATCCGTCAACAACTCTCCATCAACAACTTTCCATCAACAACTATTCGTCAACAACTCTCCAATAACTACTATCCGTCAACAACTCTCTGTCAACAACTCTCTCTCTCAACTCTCTCTCTCTCTGTCAACAACTCTCCATTAACAACTCTCCGTAAATAACTCTCCATCAACAATTCTTCATCAACAACTCTCCATCAACAACTCTCCGGCAACACCCTCCGTCAACAACTCTCAGTCAACAACTGTCAGTCAACAACTCTCCATCAACAACTCTCCGTCAACAACTGTCAGTCAACAACTCTCAATCAACAACTCTGTCAACAACTCTCCGTCAACAAATCTCCATCAACAACCTTCCATCAACAACTATTCGTCAACAACTCTCCAATAACTACTATCCGTCAACAACCCTCTGTGAACAACTCTCCATCAACAACTCTCCGTCAACAACTCTCCGTCAACAACTCTCCGTCAACAACTCACTGTCAACAACACTCTGTCAACAACACTCTGTCAACAACTCTCCATCAACAACTCTCCATTAACAACTCTCCGTAAATAACTCTCTGTGAACAACTTTCCATCAACAATTCTCTGTCAACAACTCTCCATCAACAACTTTCAGTCAACAACTCTCAGTCAAGAACTGTCAGTCAACAACTCTCCGTCAACAACTCTCCATCAACAACTGTCAGTCAACAACTCTCAATCAACAAACTCAATCAACAACCCTCCATCAACAACTCACTGTCAAGAAATCTTTGTTAAACAACTCTCTGTTAATAACTCTCCATAAACATCTTTCCGTGAACAACTCTCCATCAACAACCCTCTGTGAACAACTCTCCATCAACAACTATCCATCAACAACACTCCATCAACAACTCTCCGTCAACAACTCTCTGTCAACAACTCTCTGTCAACAACTCTCAATAAACTGCTTTCTGTGAACAACTCTCCATCAACAACTCAACATCAAAAACTCTCCGTCAACAACTCTCTGTCAACAACTGCTGATTGCGTTTCCTGGTGGTGAGGGATAGTAAAATGTATTGCTTCTACAGTAGGTTGGGTAATGTACAACGCATTTCCTTCAGTAAGCAACAACAGTAGTCTGAGTGTCTCCAATCTCCTCTCCCTGAGACCAGGTACACCTGAAACAGCTGGAGCAGCAGTTTCTAGAGACGTGTAAAGAGAAACGGGAGTTGACAACACACTGTGCTCGGTACCTCACTGTGCTAACCTCACCTACCTCAGGCGAGCAGCATTTATCTCTCTGTGCTACCATACTCTACCTCAGACGTGCAGTATTCACCTCAATTATTCTTAAATAAGCCTGTGCTCTGTCAATAAAAATATTATTGAATAAGGCTGTGCTCTGTCATTAAAATTATAATTGAATAAGGCTGTGCTCTGTCATTAAAATTATAATTGAAGAAGGCTGTGCTCTGTCATTAAAATTCCACTGTAGTGTGAATGAAGCCTCTGTATGGAAGATATTCAACTTGTGCAGAAAGAAAATGAATGAGCAAAATAATAGTATTTCATATAATATTGGAACACTGAAAATTATAGCATTTGCTTTAAAATTGGAACACTGAAAATGATAGTATTTGCTATAATATTGGAACACTGAACCAAATTGTGCTCCGAAAGCTGGCTGCTATTAGTCTAGGAGACAATATATATGTTACCTACATGCTTCTACCAGCTATATCCACAAACAAAATCACCTTTATTCATCACGAGCATTTAGTCAGACTTTAACTTGGTGATATGGTGCTGCTAGTGATATTCAACAGTTAGACACAGAACACAGACAGCGGAGTTTAAACAAAGTTTACATACATGATATACAACTATAAGGAAATGTGTAAAGTTGAAGTCGGAAGTTTACATACACTTAGGTTGGAGTCATTATAACAAATTTTTTAACCACTCCACAAAATGTCTTCTTAACAAACTATAGTTTTGGCAAGTCAGTTAGGACATCTACTTTGTGCATGACACAAGTAATTTTTCCAACAATTGTTTACAGACAGATTATTTCACTTAGAATTCACTGTATCACAATTCCAGTGGGTCAGAAGTTTACATACACTAAGTTGACTGTGCCTTTAAACAGCTTGGAAAATCCAGAAAATTATGTCATGGCTTTAGGAGCTTCTGATAGACTAATTGACATCCTTTGAGTCAATTGGACGTGTACCTGTGGATGTATTTCAAGGCCAACCTTCAAACTCAGTGCCTCTTTGCTTGACATCAATAGAAGAAAAAAAATCTGCCAAGACCTCAGAAAAAAATTGTAGACCTCCACAAGTCTGGTTCATTCTTGGGAGCAATTTCCAAATGCCTGAAGGTACCACGTTCATCTGTACAAACAATAGTATGCCAGTATAAATACCATGGGGCCACGCAACCGTCATCCCGCTCAGGAAGGAGACACGTTCTGTCTCCTAGAGATGAACGTACTTTGGTGCGAAAAGTGCAAATCAATCCCGGAACAACTGCAAAGGACCCTGTGAAGATGCCGGAGGAAAAAGGTACAAAAGTATCTATATCCACAGTAAAACAAGTCCTAAATCGACATAACCTGAAAGGCCGCTCAGCAAGGAAGAAGCCACTGCCACAAAACCGCCATAAAAAAGCTAGACTACGGTTCGCAACTGCACATGTGGACAAAGATCATTAATTTTGGAGAAATGTCCTCTAGTCTGATGAAACAAAAATAGAACTGTTTGGCCATAATGACCATCGTTATGTTTGGAGGAAAAAGGGGGAGGCTTGCAAGCCGAAGAACACTATCCCAACCGTGAAGAACGGAGGTGGCAGCATCATGTTGTGGGAGTGCTTTGCTGCAGGAGGGAACAGTGCACTTCACAAAATAGATGGCATCATGAGGCAGGAAAATTATGTGGATATATTGAAGCAACATCTCAAGACATCAGTCAGGAAGTTATAGTTTGGTTGCAAATTCATCTTCCAAATGGACAATGACCCCAAGCATACTTCCAAAGTTGTGGCAAAATGGCTTAAGGACAACAAAGTCAAGGTATTGGAGTGGCCATCACAAAGCCCTGACCTCAATCCTATAGAAAATGTGTGGGCAGAACTGAAAAAGGATGTGCGAGCAAGGAAGCCTACTAACCTGACTCAGTTAAAAATTAACCCAACTCATTCTGGGAAGCTTTTGGAAGGCTACCCGAAATGTTTGACCCAAGTGAAACAATTTAAAGGCAATGTTACCAAATACTAATTGAGTGTATGTAAACTTCTGACCCACTGGGAATGTGATGAAAGAAGTAAAAGCTGAAATAAATCATTCTCTCTACTATTGTTCTGACATTTCACATTCTTAAAATAAAGTGGTGATCCTAACTGACCTAAGACAGGGCATATTTACGTGGAATAAATGTCAGGAATTGTGAAAAACTGAGTTTAAATGTATTTGGCTAAGGTGTATGTAAACTTCCGTCTTCAACTATATTTATAGAGGTCAATGTTCTACACTACATACAAGACATTGCCTCCTGGCCATATGAGCAGTATAGCCCCCACAGTATCCACACATGCATAATTCATTCTTGCTCTATACATGTCTAATAGTGGTAGGATGTTTGACAGTAATGCACATCAGCTGTAGATCCAATTCTGTAGTGTCCCTTAGGCACATGGTGTGTTGAGCTCGATGCATAATATATAATAAGGTAATATAAGGATGATTTTTATGTCTGAAAACAACAGTGATATGGTGTGTACTCTGAATGAACAGGAATTAGCTCCCAAATACACTCCTTGGCTCTGTTCTCTCTCTGTGCTCCCCTTCTCTCTCTGTGCTCCTCTCTCCTCAGTGGTTAAGACTATATGTAAAGAAAAAATGTGAACAGATTTAATTGTATAATAGTATAGTATAAAAATATCATGTAAAAAGTAAGGTTCAATGTGGAAATGAATATGTAATGAGAAACATGTAGCCTGTAGTGTTAATACTGACAACAGCTAAAAGTAAAACATCTGAAGTTGCTGTCTACATTCACTATAGTATCTGCAATATAATTAAATATATCTACAGTATAAAAATAAATATAGACCTTTCCGTTCTACTCTTGTGAGATATGTACCCATATGTATTTTTATTCTACATCATTTATCGTGTCATTATAGTGTTATATTTTCTAAGCCAGTCACTTTGCCACCCATTCACAGGTAATATCTCAGAAGGTTATTTCAGCAGCTGCCCTGCCGAAGTAAAACACAGTTTCTTCATTTCCCATGTAACATGTGTGAGGTACTTTTGGTCCACCAGCGAATTGGTTCGGTGAAAATCTAATTAAAAACTCTCCATGTTCTAATGTGATTTCCATAGCTAAAGAACAGATCTTTCAGAGTGTTTTTGTTGTTCTTCAAATCACTGTAGAAGTTCACTGTGTCTACCAGTGATATACAAACTTGATATACAACTCTACTCTATGTGAAGTCACTTGATTAATAGTTGAATGTCCAAATAATATACAGAAATTGCATCCACAATTTTCCTTAAAAATGTTAATTCACAATTTACATTCCATATCAATTCCAGTATTTTATATACATTTGAAATATATTTACCCAAAGTTCACGGCTCGCTATCTGGCAATATTTGGAAATATAAGATATTGATTACTTATGCTAATCAATACGATTAAAAATGAAAGCCACTTAAAAATCACACGTCCCTCCGCTGTGACTCGACCTCCATGACACTCCATGGCACATTAATACATTTCAGCCCTATTTTCAGCACTTACATTTTTCATGGCCTGCCTATCGATCCCCTGATTGATCACCCTGAACAGATACTGCATGAAAGAAAATGCAATGTGGCAAGGTGTGAAGAACACGAACACATACACACACGAACAACATACACACACACACACAACGCTTAATGGCAGCTAGAACTACTCAGGGTCAGCCTTTATTAAGACTTGGCCCACATAGATATCCACTCCATATGGATAACTCATTGTCAATGTACTCAAAAAGGCCTTAACTCAGACTGGTGTCAAGAGAGAGCGAGACACACAAGCAGATACACGCACACACACACACACACACACACACACACACACACATACTGGCGGGCATCATAGACAGACGTGGCTGTCGGAATTCAGAAGAGTGAGACGTTTTTAAAAAGAGGAAGAGGAAAGGAGGAGAATAAGAGCAGTGTCCAGCAAGGCTCTGAAATAACGAGAGAGCCAGGGATGTCTAAAATAACGAGAGAGCCAGGGATGCCTGAAATAACGAGTGTGGTCTTCAGCTTATCATGAGATACTCTATCTCAGGTGAGCAAAACCTTGAGACTTAGATATTGTGCACCAGCTGTTGTTTGCAAATATACAAAGACTGCCACCCCTTGTCTTACCAGAGGCTTCTGTTCTATCCTGCAACTACAGTATATAACCCTCCAGCTCTATATTATTAATGTCGTTGTTTAGCCACGACACGGTGAAAAATAAGATATTACAGTTTTAATGTCCCTTTGGTAGGATATACATTCATGTAGTTTGTCCATTTTATTATCCAATGATTACACGTTGGTTTATAGGGCCGATGGTAAAAGCAGATTCTCTACTCGCCACTGGATCCTTACAAGGCACCACGACATTCTTCCCTGAAATCTCTATCTTTGTCTCCTGCGAATGACGGGGATGAGGGCCTTGTCGGATGACTGGAGTAAATCCCTCACGTCCGACTTGTTAAAAAAAATGTGTCTTTCTATACGAGGTGAGTAATCACTGTCCTGATTTCTAGAAGCTCTTGTAGGTCATAAGAGACAGTGGCAGAAACATTATGTACAAAATAACGTAAAAAAACACACACAATAGCACAATTGGTTAGGAAACTGTAAAACGGCAGCCATTCTATCCGGCACCATCATAGATCCATCATAGGCAGCAACACTTCCTCTGTGATGTGGGATTCCAGGCAGCAAAACTTCCTCCGTTATGTGTGATTCCAGGCAGCAACACTTCCTCCATTATGTGGGATTCCAGGCAGCAACACTTCCTCTGTGATGTGGGATTCCAGGCAGCAACACTTCCTCTGTGATGTGGGATTCCAGGCAGCAACACTTCCTCTGTGATGTGGGTCAAAGTTCCTACCATGTTGACTGTCATACTAAGATCTAATGCTCACAGACATTTAGAAAAACATTTTACATTTTAGTCATTTAGCAGACGCTCTTATCCAGAGCGACTTACAGTAGTGAATGCATACTTTCATTTCATACATTTTTGTTTCTGTGCTGGCCCCCCGTGGGAATCGAACCCACAACCCTGGCATTGCAAACACCATGCGTTGCAAACACCATGCTCTACCAACTGAGCTACAGTTTAATGTATCTACAAGTTTAATGTATCTTAAAATAGACCACAATAGAGCAGAATCAATGTGGGTTTCTGTCACTGTGAAGGCCACATGATGGGTTACTGTCACTGTAAAAACACCTGATGGGTTACTGTCACTATTAAGACCACATGATACGTTATTGTCACTGTGAAGGCCACCTGATGGGTTACTGTCACTGTGAAGAACACATGATGGGTTACTGTCACTGTGAAAGCCACATGATGGGTTACTGTCACCGTGAATACTATACAAGCCACATGATGGGTTACTGTAACTGTGAATACTATACAAGCCACATGATGGGTTACTGTAACTGTGAATACTATACAATCCACATGATGGATTACTGTCACAGTGAATACTATAAAGTCCACATTATGGGTTACTGTAACTGTGAATACTATACAAGCCACATGATGGGTTACTGTCACAGTGAATACTATAAAGTCCACATGATGGGTTACTGTAACTGTGAATACTATACAAGCCACATGATAGGTTACTGTCACAGTGAAAACCACATGATGGGTTACTGTTACTGTGAAGGCCACCTGATGGGTTGCTGTAACTGTGAAAACCACATGATGGGTTACTGCCACTGTGAATACTATAAAGTCCACATGATGATTTAATGTAGTGTGAAAAAAACACAGACAATAACCAACACATTCTGAGAGGACATCGTGCTGGATGGGTACTTTCACCTGTTATGCCTGCTTCATAGCCTCTGGTAAAAAGAAGTGCACTATATAGGGAATATGGTGCCATTTGGGACACTTTCCCCCCATTTTCTATCTACATGACTGGAAAGGACCAGGTTTACGAGGTGAATCTGTTTTATAGTGGTAATACTTATCTGGGGTTGCTCGGGGTTATGAGAGTTCAGTGACCTCCCAATACCATATGGTGGTTTTTATGGGTCGTTGGTTGTGAATTACTACACATCAAGCACATACACATCAAGCACATGTCTGTGTCTGTGTGTGTGCCTTTTGTATATCTGTATATCTGTATATTTGTATATCTGTGTGTGTCTGTGTTTATGTGTCTGTGTTTGTGTCTGTTTGTTGGCATTTATCTGTGTATGGGTGTGTGTGTGTGTGTGTGTGTGTGTGTATATGTGTGTGTGCCTGTGTGTGTCTGTGCTTGTTTGTATGGGTGAGTGTGTGTTTGTGTGTGTGTGTGTGTATCTCTGCTTGCGTCTGTGCATGTGTCTGTGGGTTTGTCTGTGTGTGTGTGTATATGTGTGTGTGTCGGTGTGTGTGTGTGTGTGTGTCTGTGTGTGTGTGTGTGTGTGTATGTGTCTGTCTGTGTATGGCTGTGTGTGTCTGTGTATGTCGGTGTCTGTGTGTGTGCCTGTGTGTGTCTGTTTGTGTGTCTGTGGCTGTGTGTGTGGCTGTGTGTGTCTCTGTGTGTGTATGTGTGTGTCTCTGTGTGTGTGTCTTTTTGTGTCTGTGTCTGTGTGCATGCCTTTTGTATGTCTGTGTTTGTGTGTGTCTGTGTGTGGGCATGTGTCTGTGTATGTGTGTGTCTTTATGTGTGTCTGTGTATGTGTGTGTGTGTATGGGTCTGTGTCTGTGTGTGTGTGTGTGTGTGTGTGTGTGTGTGTGTGTGTGTGTGTGTGTGTGTGTGTGTGTGTGTGTGTGTGTGTATGTGTTTGTGTGTTTGTATGTGTGTGTGTGTGTCTGTCTGTGTCTGTTTGTGTGTCTGTTGCTGTGTGGGTCTGTGTATGTGTGTGTGGCTGTGTGTGTCTCTGTGTTTGTCTGTGTGTATCTCTGTGTGACTGTCTTTTTTGTGTCTGTGTCTGTGTGTGTGCCTTTTGTATGTCTTTGTGTGACTGTGTTTATGTGTCTGTGTTTGGGTGTGTGTGTGTGTGAGTGCCTGTGTCTGTGGGTGTGCCTCTTTGCGTGTCTGTGAATGTGTTTGTGTGTGTTTCTGTGTGTATGTATGTGTGTATTTCTGTGTGTGCGTGTGTGTGTATGTCTGTGTGTGTGTGTATGTGTCTGTCTTTGTGTGTCTTTGTGTGTGTTTATGTGTCTATGTTTGTGTCTGTGTGTGGGCATGTGTCAGTGTTGTGTGTGTGTGTGTGTGTGTCTGTGTCTTTGTGTGTCTGTGTATGTATCTGTGAGTGGGTGTGTGTATGTGTCTGTGTGTGTGTCTGTGTGTGTGTGTGTGTGTGTGTGTGTGTGTGTGTGTGTGTGTGTGTGTGTCTATGTGTGTCTATGTGTGTGTCTGTTTGTTTGTCTGTGGCTGTGTGTGTCTGTCTGTGTATGTATGTGTGGCTGTGTGTATGGCTGTGTGTGTCTCTGTGTGTGTGTCATTTTATGTCTGTGTCTGCGTGCGTGCCTTTTGTATGTTGTGTTTGTCTGTGTTTTTGTGTCTGTTTGTGTCTGTGTGTGGTTCATGTGTCTGTCTCTGTCTGTGTGTGTGTGTGTGTGTGTGTCTGTATCTTTATGTGTGTCTGTGTATGTGTCTGTTAGTGCGTGTGTGTCTGTGTCTGTGTGTGTCTGTGTATGTGCTTGTGCCTGTGTGTGTCTGTTTGTGTGTGTGTGTGTCTGTGTATGTGTCTCTGTGTGTGTGTACGTGTGTTTATGTCTGTCTGTCTGTCTGTCTGTCTGTCTGTCTGTCTGTCTGTCTGTCTGTCTGTCTGTCTGTCTGTCTGTCTGTCTGTCTGTCTGTCTGTCTGTCTGTCTGTCTGTCTGTCTGTCTGTCTGTCTGTGATAGCCTTCAGATCTCATATCACGGATGACATTTGAACGGCGTATCACAGTGAACGGGGAACCACAGATCAACTCCGACTTTATTTTTTTTTCTTTCGGAGCGGTTGCCATTTTGCTCCATTATGAAACATGAGATTGGCCCCTTGCTCAATGTAAGGTTATAAGATACAGTACATTACCAAATGTATGTGGACACCTGTCGTCGAACATCTCATTCCAAACTCATGGGCAATAATATAGAGTTGGCCCCCCTTTTGCTGCTATAACAGCCTCCACTCTTCTGGGAAGGCTTTCCACCAGAAGTTGAAACATTGCTGTGAGGACTTGCTTCCATTGATAAGAGCATTAGTGAGGTCGGGCACTGATGTTGGGTGATTAGGCCTGGCTCGCACTCGGCGTTCGTTTTCATCCCAAAGGTGTTCCATGGAGTTGAGGTCAAGGCTTTGTGCAGGCCAGTCAAGTTCTTCCATACTGATCTCGACAAGCCATTTCTATATGGACCTTGCTTTCTGCACAAGGGCATTGTCATGCTGAAACTGTTGCCACAAAGTTGGAAGCACATAACCATCTAGAATGTCATTGTATGCTGTAGTGTTATGATTTCCCTTCACTGGAACTAAGGGGCATGCCCGAACCATGAAAAACAGCCACAGACCAATATTCCTCCTCCAACAATGTTGGCACTATGAATTGGGGCAGGTAGCATTCTCCTGGCATCCGCCAAAGCCAGATTCGTCCTTAGGACTGCCAGATGGTAAAGCGTGATTCATCACCTCAGAGAACACATTTCCACTGCTCCAGAGTCGAATGGCGGTGAGCTTTACACTATTCCAGTCAACACTTGTCATTCAGCACGGTGATCGTAGGCTTGTTTACAGCAATTTTGCATCCAGAGGAAATTTGGAACTCGGTAGTGAATGTTGCAACTGAGGACAGACAATTTCCTCTGCAAAAAAGAAGTGGCAAATCAAACCCTTGTATTTATTCCCTCAACAGACAATTTTGCTCGACACCACCAGACTCACAGATTTACATTAGCCTGGTTAGTTTGGTTAGTCCACCAGACAATGACCATAGGAGTTGGCAAGACAGACTGGGTTTTACTGCTGAACTGACCCATGAATGCATCAATACATGGACTTCTGGGCCAATCAATAACCCACTATAGAATTAAAAAGTGCACTGAGTGTACAAATCATTAAGAACACCTGCTCTTTCCATGACATAGACTGACCAGGTGAATCCAGGTGAAAGCTATGATTCCTTATATATGTTAAATCCACTTCAATCAGTGTAGATGAAGGGGAGGAGACAGGTTAACCTGCTTACATCCCACCTAGTCAATAGCCAGTGGAATCGCGTGGCGCGAAATATAAATACCTCAAAAATGCTATAACTTCAATTTCTCAAACATATGACTATTTTACACCATTTTAAAGACAAGACTCTCGTTAATCTAACCACATTGTCCGATTTCAAAAAAGGCTTTACAGCGAAAGCAAAACATTAGATTATGTCAGGAGAGTACCCTGCCAAAAATAATCACACAGCCATTTTCAAAGCAAGCATATATGTCACAAAAACCAAAACCACAACTAAATGCAGCACTAACCTTTGATGATCTTCATCCGATGACACTCCTAGGACATTATGTTATACAATGCATGCATGTTTTGTTCAATCAAGTTCATATTTATATCAAAAACTAGCTTTTTACTTTAGCATGTGATGTTCAGAACTAGCATACCCACCGCAAACTTCAGGTGAATTTACTAAATTACTCATGATAAACGTTTACAAAATATATAACAATTATTTTAAGAATTATAGATACAGAACTCCTTTATGCAATCACGGTGTCAGATTTTAAAATAGCTTTTCGGCAAAAGCACATTTTGCAATATTCTGAGTACATAGCCCAGCCATCACGGCTAGCTATTTTGACACCCACCAAGTTTGGGGCTCACCAAACTCAGAATTACTATTAGAAAAATTGGATTACCTTTGCTGTTCTTCGTCAGAATGCACTCCCAGGACTTCTACTTCACAACAAATGTTGTTTTGGTTCCAAATATTCCATAGTTATATTCAAATAGCTCCATTTTGTTCGTGCGTTCAGGTCACTATCCGAAGGGTGACGCACGAGCGCATTTCGTGACAAAATATTTCAAAATATTCCATTACCGTACTTCGAAGCATGTCAAACGCTGTTTAAAATACATTTTTATGCTATTTTTCTCGTAAAATAGCGATAATATTCCAACCGGGCGACGTTGTATTTATTCAAAGGCTGAAAGAAAAAAATTGAGAATTCTCATGAACGCGCATCTCCAGTGTCACTGTCCCCAGGCTGACCACTCACAAATTCTCCTGCTGTTCTTCGCCCAGAGACAGCAGACACCCCATTCCACTTGCTGGCGCCTTCTGAGAGCCAATAGAAGCCTTAGAAAATGTCACGTTACAGCAGAGATGCTGTATTTTCGATAGAGATGCAACAGAAGGACAACAAATTGTCAGACAGGGTACTTCCTGTATGGAATCTTCTCAGGTTTTGGCCTGCCATATGAGTTCTGTTATACTCACAGACACCATTCAAACAGTTTTAGAAACTTTAGAGTGTTTTCTATCCAAATCTACTAATTACATGCATATTCTCGTTTCTGGGCAAGAGTAGTAACCAGTTTAAATCGGGTACGTTTTTTATCCGGCCGTGCAAATACTGGATTTTCAAGCCTTGAGACAATTGAGACATTGATTGTACGTATGCCACTCAGAGGCCTCTCCGCTTGTCTCGCTCCTCTTATCCCTGACCTCTTGTCCCTCTCATCATGTCTCCATTTCTCCTCTTGTCTCTCTCTTCTTGACTCTCTCTCTCCTCTTCTCCTTCTCCTCTTGTCTCTCTACTCTTGTCCCTCTCCTCTTGTCTCTCTCCTCTTGTCCCTTTCCTCTTATCCCTCTCCTCTTTTCCCTCTCCTCTTGTCTCTCTCTTTCCTCTTGTCTCTCTCTCTCCGCTTGTCGCTCCCCCATGTCCCTCTCCTCATGTCTCTCTCTCTTCTTGTCCCGCTCCTTTTGTCTCTCTCCTTTTGTCCCTCTCCTCTTGTCCCTCTCCTCATGTCTCTCTCTCTCTTCTTGACCCTCTCCGCTTGTCTCTCTCCTCTTGTCCCTCTCCTCTTGTCCCTCTCCTTATGTCTCTATTTCTCCCCTTGTCCCTCTTCTTGACTCTCTCTCTCTTCTTCTCCCTTTCCTATTGGCCTGCTCCTCTTGTCTATCTCCTCTTGTCCCTCTCCTCTTGTCTCTCCCCTCTTGTCTCTCCCCTCCTGTCCCTCTCCTCATGTCTCCCTCTCTCTTCTTCTCCCTCTCCTCTTGACCCTCTCTTCTTGTCCCTCTCTTTTTGGCCCTCTCCTCTTGTCTTTCTCCTCATGTCTCTATTTCTCCTCTTGTCCCTCTATTCTTGACTCTGTCTCTCCTCTTCTCATTTTCCTCTTGGCCTGCTAATCTTGTCACTCTACTCTTGTCTCTCTCCACTTTTCCCTTTCTTCTTTTCTCTCTCTCTCTCCTCTTGTCCCTCCCCTCTTGTCTCTCTCTTTTTGTCCCTCTCCTCTTGTCCCTCTCCTCTTGTCCCTCTCCTCATGTCTCTCTCTCTCTTCTTGACCCTCTCCGCTTGTCTCTCTCCTCTTGTCCCTCTCCTCTTATCCCTCTCCTCATGCCCCTCTTTCTCCTCTTGTACCTCTCTTCTTGACTCTCTCTCTCCTCTTCTCCCTTTCCTCTTGGCCTGCTCCTCTTGTCAATCTTCTCTTTTCCCTCTCCTCTTGTCTCTCTCTCTCTTCTTGTCCCTCTCCTCATGTCTCTCTTTCTCCTCTTGTCCCTCTCTTCTTGACTCTCTCTCTCCTCTTCTCCCTTTCATCTTGGCCTGCTCTACTTGTCCTTCTCCTCTTGTGTCTCTCCTCTTGTCTCTCCCCTCCTGTCCCTCTCCTCATCTCTCCCTCTCTCTTCTTCTCCCTCTCCTCTTGTCCCTCTCCTCTTGTCCCTCTCCTCTTGTCACTCCCCTCCTGTCCCTCTCCTCATGTCTCCCTCTCTCTCCTTCTCCCTCTCCTCTTGTCCCTCTCCTCATGTCTCTCTTTCTCCTCTTGTCCCTCTCTGCTTGACTCTCCCCTTCTCCTCTTCTCTATTGCCTCTTGGCCTGCTCCTCTTGTCTATCTATTCTTGCCCCTCTCCTCTTGTCACTCTCCTCTTATCCCTCTCCTCTTGTCTATCTCTCTCCTCTTGTCCCTCTCCAGTTGTCCCTCTCCTCTTGTCCCTCTCCTCTTGTCTCTCTCCTCTTGTCTCTCTCCTCTTGTCTCTCTCTCTCTCTTCTTGGCCCTCTCCTCTTGTATCTTTCCTCTTGTCTCTCTCCTCTTGTCCCTCCCCTCATGTCCCTCTCCTCATGTCTCTCTCTCTTCTTGTACCTCTCCTCTCGTCCCTCTCCTCTTGTCCCTCTCTCCTCTTTTCCCTCTCCTCTTGTCTCTCTCCTCTCCTATTGTCCCTCCCCGTATGTCCCTCTCCTCATGTCTCTCTCTCGCTCCTCTTGTCCCTGTCCTCTTGTCCCTCTCTTCTTGACTCTCTCTCTCCTCTTCTCCTTCTCCTCTTGTCTCTCTACTCTTGTCCCTCTCCTCTTGTCTCTCTACTCTTGTCCCTCTCCTCTTGTCTCTCTCCTCTTGTCCCTTCCTCTTATCCCTCTCCTCTTTTCCCTCTCCTCTTGTTTCTCTTTCCTCTTGTCTCTCTCTCTCCGCTTGTCCCTCCCCTCATGTCCCTCTCCTCATGTCTCTCTCTCTTCTTGTCCCTCTCCTTTTGTCTCTCTCCTTTTGTCCCTCTCCTCTTGTCTCTCTCCTTTTGTCCCTCTCCTCTTGTCCCTCTCCTCATGTCTCTCTCTCTCTTCTTGACCCTCTCCGCTTGTCTCTCTCCTCTTGTCCCTCTCCCCTTGTCCCTCTCTTCTTGACTCTCTCTCTTCTTCTCCCTTTCCTCTTGGCTTGCTCCTCTTGCCTATCTCCTCTTGTCCCTCTCCTCTTGTCTCTCCCCTCCTGTCCCTCTCCTCATGTCTCCCTCTCTCTTCTTCTCCCTCTCCTCTTGTCCCTCTCTTCTTGTCCCTCTCTTTTTGGCTCTCTTTCTCCTCATGTCTCTATTTCTCCTCTTGTCCCTCTATTCTTGACTGTCTCTCCTCTTCTCATTTTCGTCTTGGCCTGCTCATCTTGTCACTCTACTCTTGTCTCTCTCCACTTTTCCCTCTCTTCTTTTCTCTCTCTCTCCCCTCATGTCCCTCTTCTCATGTCTCTCTCTCTCTTCTTGTCCCTCTCCTCTTGTCCCTCTCCTCTTGTCCCTCTCCTCTTGTCCCTCTCCTCATGTCTCTCTCTCTCCGCTTGTCTCTCTCCTCTTGTCCCTCTCCTCTTATCCCTCTCCTCATGCCCCTCTTTCTACTCTTGTCCCTCTCTTCTTGACTCTCTCTCTCCTCTGCTACCTTTCCTCTTGGCCTGCTCCTCTTGTCTATCTTCTCTTTTCCCTCTCCTCTTGTCTCTCTCTCTCTTCTTGTCCCTCCCCTCATGTCCCTCTCCTCATCTCTCTCTCTCTCTCTCTCCTCTTGTCCCTCTCCTCTTGTCCCTCTCCTCTTGTCCCTCTCCTTTTGTCCCTAACCCTCTTGTACCTCTCCTCTTGTCCCTCTCCTCATGTCTCTCTTTCTCCTCTTGTCCCTCTGTTCTTGACTCTCTCTCTCCTCTTCTCCCTTTCATCTTGGCCTACTCCTCTTGTCCTTCTCCTCTTGTGTCTCTCCTCTTGTCTCTCCCCTCCTGTCCCTCTCCTCTTGTCCCTCTCCTCTTGTCTCTCTCCTCTTGTCTCTCTCCTCTTGTCTCTCTCCTCTTGTCCCTCTCCTCTTGTCTCTCTCCTCTTGTCTCTCTCTCTCTTCTTGGCCCTCTCCTCTTGTATCTTTCCTCTTGTCCCTCTCCTCTTGTCTCTCTCCTATTTTCCCTCTCCTCTTGTCTCTCTCCACTTGTCTCTCTCTCTCCTCTTGTCCCTCCCCTCATGTCCCTCTCCTCATGTCTCTCTCTCTCTTTTTGTCCCTCTCTTCTTGTCTCTCTCCTCTTGTCACTGTCCTCTTGCCCCTCTCCTTTTGTCCCTCTCCTATTGTCCCTCTCCTCTTGTCCCTCTCCTCTTGTCCCTCTCTCTCCTCTTGACCCTCTCCGCTTGTCCCTCTCCTCTTGTCCTTCTCCTCTTGTGCCTCTCCTCTTGTCCCTCTCCTCATGTTTCTCTTTCTCCTATTGTCCCTCTATTCTTGACTCTCTCTCTCCTCTTCTCCTTTTCCTCTTGGCCTGCTCCTCTTGTCCATCTCCTCTTGTCTCTTTCCTCTTGTCTCTCTCCTCTTGTCTCTCCACTCTTGTCTCTCTCCTCCTGTCCTCTCCTCTTGTCTCCCTCTCTCTTCTTCTCCCTCTCCTTTTGTCCCTCTCCTCTTGTCCCTCTCCTCTTGTCCCTCTCCTCTTATCCCTCTCCTCTTGTCACTCTCCTTTTATCCCTCTCCTCTTGTCTCTCCTTTCCTGTCTCTCCCCTCCTGTCCCTCTCCTCATGTGTCCCTATCTCTTCTTGTCCCTTCCTCTTGTCTCTCTCATCTTTTCTCTCTCTCTCTCTCCTCTTGTCTCTCTCCTCTTGTCTCTCCCCTCCTGTCCTCTCCTCTTGTCTCCCTCTCTCTTCTTCTCCCTCTCCTTTTGTCCCTCTCCTCTTGCCCCTCTCCTCTTGTCCCTCTCCTCTTGTCTCTCCTTTCCTGTCTCTCCCCTCCTGTCCCTCTCCTCATGTGTCCCTCTCTCTTCTTGTCCCTTTCCTCTTGTCTCTCTCCTCTTTTCTCTCTCTCTCTCTCTCTCCTCTTGTCTCTCTCCTCATGTCTCTCTCTCTCTTCTTGACCCTCTCTGCTTGACTCTCTCCTCTTCTCTCTCCCCTCCTGTCCCTCTCCTCATGTCTCCCTCTCTCTTCTACTCCCTCTCCTCTTGTGCCACTCCGCTTGTCCCTCTCTTCTTGTCCCGCTCCTCCTTTCCCTCTCCTCTTTTCCCTCACTTATCCCTCTCCTCTTGTCCCTCTCCTCTTGTCCCTCTCCTCATGTCTCTCTCTCTCTCTTCTTGTCCCTCTCCTCTTTTCCCTCTCCTCTTTTCCCTCTCCTCTTGTCCCTCTCTTCTTGACTCTCTCTCTCCTCTTCTCCCTTTCCTCTTGGCCTGCTCCTCTTGTTCATCTCCTCTTGTCTCTCTCCTCTTGTCTCTCTCCTCTTGTCTCTCTCCTCTTGTCTCTCCTCTTGTCTCTCCCCTCCTGTCCCTCTCCTCTTGTCTCCCTCTCTTCTTGTCCCTCTCCTCTTGTCCCTCTCCTCTTGTCACTCTCCTTTTATCCCTCTCCTCTTGTCTCTCCCCTCTTGTCCCTCTCCTCTTGTCCCTCTCCTCTTGTCCCTCTCCTCTTGTCCCTCTCCTCATGTCTCTCTCTCTCTTCTTGTCCCTCTTCTCTTTTCCCTCTCCTCTTTTCCCTCTCCTCTTGTCTCTCTCCTCTTGTCTCTCTCTCTCCTCTTGTCTCTCTCCTCTTGTCCCTCTCCTCTTGTCTCTCGCCTCTTGTCTCTCTCTCTCCTCTTGTCCCTCTCTCCTCTTGTCCCTCTCTCTTCTTGTCCCTCTCTCTTCTTGTCCCTCTCTCTTCTTGTCCTTCTCCTCTTGTCTCCCTCCTCTTGTCTCCCTCCTCTTGTCTCCCTCCTCTTGTCTCTCTCTATCCTCTTGTCCCTCTCTCTCCTCTTGTCCCTCTCCTCATGTCTCTCTCTCTTCTTTACCCTCTCTGCTTGTCTCTCTCCTCTTGTCCCTCTCCTCTTGTCCCTCTCCTCATGTCTCTCTCTCTCCTCTTGTCCCTCTCCTCTTGTCTCTCTCGCTCTTCTTGTCCCTCTCCTCATTTCTCTCTCTTCTTGTCCCTGGTCCCTGGTATTTTACCCAGTTAGATATGGGAGTTTATCAAATTTGGATTTGTTTTGGAATTCTTTGTATTTCTCTCTCTCTCTCTCTCTCTCTCTCTCTCTCTCTCTCTCTCTCTCCTCTCTCTCTCTCTCTCTCTCTCTCTCTC
The DNA here is from genome assembly GCF_965601325.2 of Salmo salar. Lineage (NCBI taxonomy): Eukaryota > Metazoa > Chordata > Actinopteri > Salmoniformes > Salmonidae > Salmo > Salmo salar. The sequence goes on from NC_138291.1 coordinate 102,055,073, forward strand.
TCTCTCTCTCTCTCTCTCTCTCTCTCTCTCTCCTCTCTCTCTCTCTCCTCTCTCTCTCTCTCTCTCTCTCTCTCTCTCTCTCTCTCTCTCCTCTCTCTCTCTCTCTCTCTCTCTCTCTCTCTCTCTCTCTCTCTCTCTCTCTCTCTCTCTCAATGATTCAGAATGTGGAAAATAGATAGTAATGAATATTTTTAAATTGGTTCGTAGCATATTTAAGTAATTATAATATAATTTTTGTATGTTGTGTTCCCATCAGAAACACATGCAGTGTATTGTTCATCACAGCATAACTTCTGGGATAATGAAAATGGGTTATGTTATGGCCATGGTATGGACTATATTGAGGAATAGACAGGAAAGACAGCATTTAATTAAATACAACACTGATAATCCAATGTGTCTCTATGACAGACAGTCTGTGGGGGCGTAGTTTGGCTCTCTTTCTAACCTGGCAGGATCAGCAGGCGGAGTGATGCATTCCAACCTGGCCGGATCAGAAGGCGGAGTGATGCATTCCAACCTGGCAGGATCAGAAACCCCACCTCTTCAAGGAATACCTGGGATAGGATAAAGTAATCCTTCTAACCCCCCCTTAAAAGATTTAGATGCACTATTGTAAAGTGGTTGTCCCACTGGATATCATAAGGTGAATGCACCAATTTGTAAGTCGCTCTGGATAAGAGCGTCTGCTAAATGACTTAAATGTAAATGTAAATGTAAATGATACATTCCAACCTGGCCAGATCAGAAGGCGGAGTGATACATTCCAACCTGACCAGATCAGAAGGCGGAGTGATACATTCCAACCTGAAAGGATCAGCTGCCGGAGTGATACATTCCAACCTGACAGGATCAGCAGGCTAACTAATACATTCCAACCTGGCAGGATCAGCAGGGAGGGAGGAGGCAGGCAGGCGGAGTGATCTGACTGAAGGGGCTACTTCTCGGAGCTAATTACAGCACATGGTTGCCAGGCAACAGCAGTAATCTAGGCCCTAGAGGTCTAGAGGTGGCCAGAGTGAAAGAGTCCAGTCTGAGCCAGCCAGTCAGTCAGCCAGCCAGCCACTCAGTCAGTCGGTCGGTCAGCAAGCAACCCCCACACCCACCACCCACCACCTTCAATGTATCAGTCTGAAACTTTGCATACACAGTACTGTCATATTGTGGACATATAAATTACACCTAGAATCCTACATGACTTCCTGGCCTTTCTCTTGCATTTCAAAGATGATGCAACACAAACATACATTTAAAATGCATGTTTTTTTGTTTGTATTATCTTTTACCAGATCTAATGTGTTATATTCTCCTACATTGATTTCACATTTCCACAAACTTCAGTGTTTCCTTTCAAACAGTATGAAGAATATGCATATCATTGCTTCAGGTCTTGAGCTACAGGCAGTTAGATTTGGGTATGTCATTTTAGGCAGAAATTGAAAAAATGGTCTGATCCTTAAGAGTATATATATACATACACACACACACATATATATACAATGCATTTGTAAACTGAGTAAAGGGTCTGAATACTTCTGTGAACAAGGTATTTCTGTTTTTTTATTTTAATACATTTGCAACATTTTATAAAAACCTGTTTTCGTTTGGTCATTATGGGATATTGTGTGTAGATTCTTGAGGAAACATTTTTACTTAATCCATTTTAGAATAAGGCTGTAACGTAACAAAATGCGGAAAAAGTCAAGGGTTCTGAAAACTTTCCAAATGCACTGTAAATAGTGGGGTACGAAATGATTGACACCCTTGATAACGATGAACATAAATGACTAATGTGTAGAGCAGGGTACTGGGTGGAGGCCGGCTAGTGATGACTGTTTAACAGTCTGATGGCGATAGAAGCTGTTTTTCAGTCTCTTGGTCCCAGCTTTGATGCACCTGTACTCACTTCACCTTTTAGAGGGTAGTGAGAAATATAGGACCACCGTTCCGCCATCATGCTAAATATGTCTAGGGCCACAATCTATTTAAAATTGGACCAAGGTTATGTTATCATGCTAAATATGTCTAGGGCCACAATCTATTTAAAATCAGACCAAGGTTATGTTATCATGCTAAATATGTCTAGGGCCACAATCTATTTAAAATCAGACCAAGGTTATGTTATCACGCTAAGTATGTCTAGGGCCAAAATCAATTTAAAATCAGACCAAGGTTATGTTATCATGCTAAGTATGTCTAGGGCCAAAATCAATTTAAAATCAGACCAAGGTTATGTTATCATGCTAAGTATGTCTAGGGCCAAAATCAATTTAAAATCAGACCAAGGTTATGTTATCATGCTAAGTATGTCTATGGCAATGATCTATTTAGAATAAGACCAACAGTACGTCGTCATGATACCAAGATGGCACCAGAGAACAAGGCTGACGTTTAACGTGTTCTAAACCAATAGCGTTTTTTGGTTTGTTTCTTTGCATTGTTTGTAACGTATTTTTTTTCTCAATTTGTACTTAATGTTGCTGCTACCGTCTCTTATGACCGAAAATAACTTCAGGACATCAGGACTGCGATTCCTCACCACAGACTGGCAGAATCCTTTTTTTTCCTTTAACGAATGCGACGAGCCCGACGTGAATGATATACTGCTTACCCGGGAACCGGCCCAGATCCCTATGATTTGCGTGAAGAGAAGGCGGAGAAAAAGGGGGCGAAGGGTGGGTTGCCTTCTTGCGATCAAATAAACCGCCACTTCCTTCCATTCTGATAGCATACTTTGGAGAAAAAAAAATGTATGATCTACGCGGAAGATAAAACTACCACGGGACATTCAAAGCTGTAATATCTTCACAGAGTCGTGGCTGAACAACGAGATTATCAACATACAGCTGGCTGGTAACATGATGTATCGGCAGGACAGAACAGCAGCGTCTGGAAAGACAAGGGCGCCATCCCTTAATGTAATGATGTTTTTTGTAATGATGTATTTTTGTAAATAACAGCTGGTACACAATATCTAAGGAAGTCTGGAGGTTTTGCTCGCCTGAGGTAGAGTATCTCATGATAAGCTGTCAACCACACCATCTACCTAGAGAGTTTTCATCTGTATGTTTCGTAGCTGTCTACACACAACCACAGACTGATGATGGCACTAAGACCGCACACAATGAGCTGTATTCCGCCATAAGCAAACAGGAAAACACTCACCCAGAGGTGGCGCTCCTAATAGCCGGGTACTTTGATGCAGGGAAACTTAAATCTGTCTTACCAAATTTCTATCAGCATGTTAACCTCTATGGGCTAGGCGGGACGAATTCGTCCCACCTACGTAACAGCCACTTGCAGCCTGTGGCGCGATTTTCAAAACCTTAAAAATCCTATTACTTCAATTTCTCAAACATATGACTATTTTACAGCTATTTAAATATGCAACCAGAGGGGAAAAAACTCTGGACCACCTTTACTCCACACACGCTCACCCGCGCCCTCCATTAGGCAAATCTGACCATAATTATATCCTCCTGATTCCTGCTTACAAGCAAAACTTTAAGCAGTAAGCACCATTTACTCGATCAATAAAAAAGTGGTCAGATGAAGCAGATGCTAGCACAGACTGGAAAATATTCCGGGATTCCTCTGATGGCATTGAGGAGTACACCACATCAGTCATTGGCTTCATCAATAAGTGCATCGATGACATCCTCCCCACAGTGACTGTACGTACATACCCAAAACAGAAGCCATGAACTACAGGCAACATTCGCACTTAGCTAAAGGCTAGAGCTGCCGCTTTCAAGGAGTGGGACTCTAACCCGGAAGCTTTAAGAAATAAGATAAGATCGAATCATACTACACCAGTTCTGACGCTTGTCGGATGTGACAGGGCTTGCAAACCATTACAGACTACAAAGGGAAGCACAGCCGAGAGCTGCCCAGTGACATGAGCCTACCAGACGAGCTAAACTACTTCTATGCTTGCTTCGAGGCAAATAACACTGAAACATACATGAGAGCACCAGCTGTTCCGGAAGACTGTGTGATCACACTCACCGCAGCTGATGTGATTAAGACCTTTAAATAGGTCAACATTCACAGCTCCACAGGCCCAGACGGATTACCAGGACGTGTACTGCGAGCATGCGCTGACCAACTGGCAAGTGTCTTCACTGACATTTTCAACCTCTCCCTGTCTGAGTCTGTAATACAAGCATGTTTTAAGCAGACAACCAAGAACCAAGAACACTAAGGTAACCTGCCTAAATGACGATTGACCCATAGCACTCACGTCTGTAACCATTAAGTGCTTTGAAAGGCAGGTCATGATTCACATTAACACAATTATCCCAGAAACCCTAGACCCACTCCAATTGGCAAACCACCCTAACAGATACACAGATGATGCAATCTCTATTGCACTTCACACTGCCCTTTCCCACCTGGACAAAAGGAACCCCTATGTGAGAATGCTATTCATTGACTACAGCTCAGTGTTCAACACCAAAGTGCCCTCAAAGCTCATTAATAAGCTAAGGACCCTAGGACTAAACACCTCCCTCTGTAACTGGATCCTGGACTTCCTGACGGAGTCGTGCCTGGCCACTGTGACGGACCGCCCCCAGGTGGTAAGTGTAGGTAACAATACATCCGCCACGCTGATCCTCAACACAGTGGCCCCTCAGGGGTGAGTGCTCAATCCCCTCCTGTACTCCCTGTTCACTCATGACTGCATGGCCAGGCACAACTCCAACACCCTAAATAAGTTTGCTGATGACACAACAGTGGTAGGCCTCATCACCGACAATGATGATACAGCCTATAGGGAGGAGGTCAGAGTCCTGGCCATGTGATGCCAGGACAACCTCTCCCTCATTGTGATCAAGACAAAGGAGATGATTGTGGACTACAGGAAAAAGAGGACCGGGCACACCCCCAATCTCATCAACAGGGCTGTAGTGGAGCAGGTTGAGAGCTTCAAGTTCCTTGGTGTCCACATTCACCAACAAACTCACATTGTCTAAGCACACCAAGACAGTCGTGAAGCGGGCACGACTAAACCTATTCCCCCTCAGGAGACTGAAAATATTTGTCTCAATCCTCAAAAGGTTCTACAGCTGCACCATCGAGAGCATTCTCACTGGTTGCTCAAATAACTATATATAGCATCACTGCCTGGTATGACAACTGCTCGGCCTCCGACCGCAAGGCACTACAGAAGGTAGTGTGTATGGCCCAGTACATCACTGGGGCCAAGGTTCCTGCCATCCAGGACCACTAAACCAGGCGGTGTCAGAGGAAGGCCCTAAAAATTGTCAAAGACTCCAGCCACCCTAGTCGTAGACTGTTTTTTCTGCTACCGCACGGCAAGCAGTAAAGGTGCGCCAAGTCTAGGTCCAAGAGGGTTCTAAACAGCTTCTACCCCAACAAGCCATGAGACTCCTGAACATCTAATCAAATGGATATTTGCATTAAACCCCTGCCCCCCAACTCCCATTTAACCACTCTGCCACTCTCTGTTGTTATCATCTATGCATGGCCACTTTAATAACTCTCAACTAACCAGTGCCCCCGCACATTGACTCTGTACTTGTAACCCCATGTATAGTCTTGCTATTGTTATTTTACTGCTGCTCTTACTTGCTACTTTTATTTCTTATTCTTACACATATTATTTTAACTGCATTGTTGGTTAGGGGCTCGTAAATAAACATTTCACTGTATGGTCTACACATGTTGTATTCGGCACATGTAACTAACAAAATGTGATTTGATTTGATAAACATGTCTGTGGCCAGGATTTATATTAGGATCAGGCCAAGGTTATGTCATCATACTCAGTGTGTCTGGCTATGGGCAATTCACTTCTTGAATTCAAACTATGTTTGACAATGGGTCTTTCCTTGAACAAATAAAGACAAATAATACTGTTATCCTAACACAACTAGAGGACTGGATAAGATGATAAAGCTTACCTAACACAACTAGAGGACTAGATAAGATGATATAGCTTACCTAACACAACTAGAGGACTAGATAAGATCATATAGCTTACCTAACACAACTAGAGGACTAGATAAGATGATAAAGATTACCTAACACAACTAGAGGTCTAGATAAGATGATATAGCTTACCTAACACAACTAGATGACTAGACAAGATGATATAGCTTAACTAACAGATCACACTGTAAATTAGCAACAATCAACACAAAATGCTTTATAAAAAAATTATTAATGCCTCGGCAGCTAGGCTGACACAGATCTGTTTTTTACTTGTATTTACTGAAACCCGTGGGACAAAGGGCATTAAATCCCAGTTCATAAGAACCTGTGTAACAAATAAATACATGAATATACTACAGTATGCGTCATTAAAAACTAGCGGATGTCATATAACCCATAGATTAAAAACTATATGAATTTATTTGTTCTTAATCTGTGATAGAACCCTTATACAACTGTCAAGTCAGAGATGGAGCCTCTCTCTTGAAAACATTCAACATTGTAGACACCCACATGATATAATTGCCTGACGTGCTGATCGGTATTTCCTTATTAAACTGAACACTCCACTCTCCCAATGCCATCTCAAAGACACCCACCATCCGGGTGACAGGGGACGTAGAGGAGTGAGTGCTTCCTCAGTTTAATTCCACCTCACCTCGTCTCCATCTCCTTCTCTCTCTATCTCTATCTCTCCATCTCTCTCTCTCTCGCTCTCTCTTTTCTCTCTCTTTATCGCTTGTCTCTCTCTCTTTCTCTCTCTCCTCTCTCTCTTTCTCTCTCTCTCTCCATATCTCTCTGTGTATCTCGCTCTCTCTTTCCTTTGCTCCATCTCTCTCTCTCTCTCTCTTTGTCTCGTTTCAGATGCCTCTGAGTCCCTGCTGTTGTTTCTTCTTACGGACCCACCCAACATGTTTTCCTTCCTTTCCCCCACTATCCCTCCTTCCCTTGCTCCCTCTCTTTGCCCCCCCATCACGTTCACCCATAAACCCCCTCAACACACAAACATGAATGTATGCACACACACGCATACATGTAACCAGTGTGAAATGGCTAGCTAGTTAGCGGGGTGCACGCTAATAGCGTTTCAATCGGTGACATCACTCGCTCTGAGACTTTGAAGTAGTTGTTCCCCTTGCTCTGCAAGGGCCGCGGCTTTGTGGAGCGATGGGTAATGATGCTTCGTGGGAGGCAGTTGTTGATGTGTGCAGAGGGTACCTGGTTTGAGCCCAGGTAGGGGCAAGGAGAGGGAAGGAAGCTATACACACACACACAAATCAAATCATATGAAATGTTGGTCACATGCGCCGAATACAACAGGTGTAGAATTGATATCCCATGAAATGCTTACTTACGAGCCTATTCACAACAATGCAGAGTTAAAATGTAAGACAAATATTTGCTAAATAAAAAAGGAAATAGTAACACAAAAGCAATAACAAGGCTATGTTGAAGGAGTACCAGGACTGAGTCAATGTGCAGGGGTACAAGGTCATTGAGGTAATGCAGTATGTACATGTGGGTAAGGATAAAAGTGACTAGGCAATCAGGATAGATAATAAACAGACTTGCAGCAGCGTATGTGAAGTGTGAAAGTGTGTCTATGTGGGAGTGTTTTTGATGTGCCAATATGCATATGTCACACCCTGATCTGTTTTACCTGTCTTTGTGCTTGTTTCCACCCCCCTCCAGGTGTCGCCCATCTTCCCCATTATCCCCAGTGTATTTATACCTGTGTTTGTCTGTAGCCAGTTTGTTTTGTTTCGTCAAGCCTACCAGCGATTTACCCGTGCTCCTGCCTTTCTCTAGTTCCAGTTTTCTAGCTTTCCCGGTTTTTGACCATTCTGCCTGCCCTGAGCCTGCCTGCCATTCTGTACCTTGTCACACCACCCTGGATTACTGACCTCTGCCTGCCCTGACCCTGAGCCTGCCTAGCATTCTGTACCTTTTGGACTCTGCTCTGGACTACAGACCTCTGCCTGCCCTTGATCTGTCGTTTGCCTGCCCCCTGTTTCTGTAATAAACTTTTGTTACTACGAAACTGTCTGCATTGGGGTCTTCTGCTGTGCGTTGATAGCATGTGTGTGTGTGTGTTTTGTGTGTGTAAGCATATGTACTGCGTGTGTGTGTGTTGGAGAATCAGCGTAGTATGTGTGAGTGTGTGGGTAGAGTGTAGTGTGTGCATTGGGCCAGTGCAAAACAATTAAGATGATTACATAAATAAATAATAAAGGGGTCAATATAAATAGTCTGGGTAGCCATTTGATTAACCGTTCAGCAGTCTTATGGCCTAGGGGTATCAGCTGTTCAGGTGCCTTTAGGTCGCAGACTTGGCGCTCCGGTGCCGCTTGACGTGTGGTAGCAAAGAGAGCAGTCTATGAGTTTTTGACAACTTTTAGGGCCTTCTGGCACTGCCTGGTATAGAGGACCTGGATGGCGGGGAGTTCGGTCCCAGGGATGTACTGGGCCATACGCACTACCCTCTGCAGCTCCTTGTGTTCAGATGCCGAGCAGTTGCCATACCAAGTGGTGATGCAGCCAGTCCAGATGCTCTCAATGGTGCAGCTGTAGAACTTTTGGAGGATCTGAGAGCCTCATGAGGGGAAAGAGGCATTGTCGTGCTGTCTTCACAACTGTGTTAGTGTGTTTGGAACATGATAGGTCCTTAGTGGACACAGAGGAACTTGAAGCTCTCAACCCGCTCCACTACAGCCCCATCGACTTGAATGGGGGCGTGCTCTGCCCTTTGTTTCCTGTAGTCCACGATCAGCTCTTTTGTCTTGCTGACCTTGAGGGAGAGGTTGTTGTCCTGGCATCACACTGCCAGGTCTCTAACCTCCTCCCTATAGACTGTTCTCATCGTCGGCAGTGATCAGGCCTACCACTGGTGTGTCGTCGGTAAACTTAATGATGGTGTTGGGAGTCGTGCGTGGCCACACAGTCATGAGTGAACAGGGAGTACAGAAGGAGACTGATCAGGCACCCCTGAGGGGCCCCTATGTTGAGGGTAAGAATTGCGGATGTGTTGTTGCCTACCCTCACCACCTGGGGGTGGCCCGTCAGGAAGTCCAGGATCCAGTTGCATAAGGAGATGTTCAGGCCCAGGCTCCAATGCTTAGTGATGAGCTTTGAGGGCACTAAAGAAAAGGGACGTGTGGAGTGCAATTGAGATTGCGTCGTCTGTGGATCTGTTGGGGCTGTATGCGAATTTGAATGGGTCCAAGAATAGCCTTTCAAAGCATTTCATGGTGACAGATGTGCTATGGAGCGGTAGTCATTTAGATAGGTTACTTTGGCGTTCTTAGGCACAGGGACTTGGTTAGCTGGTCAGCGCTTTGTTGACTCTAGCTGCAAAGGTGACATGCTGGTAAAAATTAGGTAAAAATGAATTTAAGTTTCCCTGCATTAAAATCACCGGCCATGAGAAACGTTGCCTCTGCATGTGCATTTTCTTTTTGCAGTGTAGGATAATTCGATCTTAGTCCTGTATTGATGCTTTGCTAGTTTGATGGCTCGACGGAGGGCATAGCAGGATTTTGTCTGGGTTAGTGTCCCGCTCCTTGAAAGTGTCAGCTCTAGCCTTTAGCTCATTTTGGATGTTGCCTTTAATCCATGGCTTCTGGTTGGGATATGTACGTATGGTCACTTTGGGGACAACGTTGTTGATGCGCTTAATGAAGGCGGTGACTGATGTGGTAAACTCCTGAATGCCATTGGATAAATCCCAGAACATATTCCAGTCTGTTCTAGTGAAACAGTCCTGTGGCTTAGTATCCGCTTCATCAGATCACTTCCGTATTGAGCGCATCACTGGTACTTCCTGTTTTGAGTTTTTGCTTTTAAGCAGGAATCAGTAGGATAGAGTTTTGGTCCGATTTGCCAAATGGAGGGTGTCTCTGTATGTGGATTAAAGGTGATCTACAGTTTTTATCCTTCTCATTGCACAGGTGACATCCTGGTAGAAATGAAGTAAGACGGATTTCAGTTTTCCTGCATTAAAATCACCGCCACTAGGAGCACCGCCTCTGGATGAGCATTTTCTTGTTTGCTTATGGCCCTACACAGCTTATTGAGTGTGGTGTTGGTTTTTGTTGGTAAATAGAATGCTACGAAAAATACGGATGAAAACTTACTTGATAAATTATATGGTCTACAGCTTATCATGAGGTATTCTAACTCAGGCGAGCAGACCTCAAGACTTCCTTAATATTAGAAATTGTGCACCAGTTGTTGTTAATAAAGAGACACACACCACCACCCCTGATCTTCCCGGACTCAGCCATTCTGTCCTGCCGATGCATAGAAATACCAGCTAGATGTATATAATCCGTGTCCTTGTTCAGCCATGAAGTATAGTATATTACAGTTCTTAATGTTGATAGGATAGTCTCGAACGAAGCTCATCTAGATTGTTCTCCAGCGATGGCATATTCGCCAAGAAAACAGGGTGTAGAGGCGATTTATCCCTTCACCGCCGTAGTCTCATTAGGGTGCCCTTGCGCCGGCTAATCAATATGTCTTTCGCCTCCGACTCATTGAAGCAAAAGTTCTCCTCCAAATGTAACTTAGTGATAGCTGTTCTGATGTCCAGAAGCTCTTTTCGATCATAGGAAACGATGGCGGAAACATTATGTGCAAACAAAGTTAAGATGGAAAGAAAATACAATGAATTTCTTAATTGGTCAGAAGCCGTAAAACTGCTGCCATTCCCTCTGCCGTCATTCTCTCACTCACACATATTGTCTGGTCCCAGGGTGAATTATGTCCCTGGTAGAGCTGAAGAATTACATCCCCAGGCTTTCCCTCTTCATAATTACTGATAGACTCATGCGCACACACACACACACACACACACACACACACACACACACACACACACACACACACACACACACACACACACACACACACACACACACACACACACACACACACACACACACACACACACACACACACACACACACACACACACACACACACACACACGTCCTCTTCATAATTACCAGCCCTGTTGGTAACCGCAGGGACGCCATGGGGCTAATTACCCAGAAATAATCCCATGTTTGTCAAGCGCCCTGTAATTTTGAGTATGTAAACCAGCACCGCCTGTCACTGAGAGAGACTGTGTGTGTAAACCACCATCCTGTCACTGAGAGAGACTGTGTGTGTAAACCACCATCCTGTCACTGAGAGAGACTGTGTGTGTAAACCACCATCCGGTCACTGAGAGAAACTGTGTGTGTAAACCACCATCCTGTCACTGAGAGAGACTGTGTGTGTAAACCACCATCCTGTCACTGAGAGAGACTGTGTGTGTAAACCACCATCCTGTCACTGTCGAGCAGCAACACAATGCCCTCCTCACTCCCTATCTACCTACATGCATCAATCAACAGTGTGTTCTACAGCAGTGAAGAGGGAAAGGGTGGGGTGGTTGAGTAATGAGGAGAAAAGCAAAATCAATGACAGATCAAATACAGCAGACCTCATTCTATTTACCAGTGGTGTAAAGCACTTAAGTAAAAATACTTTAAAGCACTGCTTAAGTATTTTGGGGGGGTATCTGTACTTTACTTTACTATTTATATTTTTGACAACTTATACTTTTACTTCACTACATTCCTAAATAAAATAATGTACTTTTTAATCCATACATTTTCCCTGACAATCAAAAGAACTCGTTAGATTTCAAACTGTTGAGGTTCCGGGGGCATTTTGTTGAATGACTGTGAGAAGTTGACTTCTGGTGACGTTTTATAAAGGACATCAGACCTGGGATAACTTTGGTTTTAACTATGTGGAAAATAACATTTTTATATATATATATATATATTATTTTATTTTTGTTCACCTTTCTATAACCATGTAGGCCAGTTGACAACAAGTTCTAATTTACAACTGCGATTTGGCCAAGATAAAGCAAAGCAGTGTGACAAAAACAACACAGAGTTACACATGGGATAAACAAACGTACAGTCAATAACACAATAGAAAATCTGTATACAGTGTGCGCAAATGAAGTAAGGACGTAAGGCAATAAATAGGTCATAGTGGCGAAGTAATTACAATTAAGCAATTAACACTGGAGTGATAGATGTGCAGATGATGATGTGCAAGTAGAAATACTGGTGTGCAAAAGAGCAGCAAAAAACAAAAAACTAATATGGGAATGAGGTAGGTAGTTGGTTGGATGGGCTATTTACAGCTGCAGCGATCAGTAAGCTGCTCTGACAGCCGATGCTTGAAGTTAGTGAGGGAGATATAATTCTCCAACTTCAGTGATTTTTGCAATTCGTTCCAGTCATTGGCAGCAGAGAACTAAAAGGAAAGGTGGCCAAAGGGGGTGTTGGCTTTGGGGATGACCAGTGAGATATACCTACTGGAGCACGTGCTATGGGTGGGTGTTTCTATGGTGACCAGTGAGCTGAGATAAGGCGGAACTTTACCTTGCAAAGACTTATAGATGACCTGGAGCCAGTGGGTAGCGACAAATATGTAGCGAGGACCAGCCAACAAGAGCATACAGGTCGCAATGCTGGGTAGTATATGGGGCTTTGGTGACAGAACGGATGGCACTGTGATAGACTGCATCCAATATGCTGAGTAGTGTTGGAGTCTATTTTGTAAATGACATCGCCGAACTCAAGGATCGGTAGGATAGTCAGTTTTACGAGGGTATGTTTGGCGATATGAGTGAAGGAGGCTTTGTTGCGAAATAGGAAGCCGGTTCTAGATTTAATTTTGGATTGGAGATGCTTAATGTGAGTCTGCAAGGAGAGTTTAGAGTCTAGCCAGACACCTAGGTATTTATAGTTGTCCATGTATTCTAAGTCAGAACCGTCCAGAGTAGTGATGCTAGGCGAGCGAGCTGGTGCGGGCAGCGATCGTTATTTCTACAGGGGAACAAAAATTGTTTACTTTAAAAAACTATTTCAATACAGAAAGCAGCTACTTTTCAAATACTATTTGAATACAGATCTCAGGAAGTGACTACTTTTCAGAAACTATTGGATTGGCTGCCTTCAACTAACGGCTATATCTGGAACTGCATGTTGAAGAGAGAAACGGAATATATAGAGAACACACAAACTCCTGTACTATTTGAATCTGACAGTCATATTTGATCCACACAATGGTTTTCTATCTGAACGTTCGTTAAATATCCATTATCCTGAATGTCCATTGCCTCAGGTGTACATAATCAAGTTAAACACAAACCAATGATATTTTTTACAGATACATAGAAATACATTGTGATGCTCCACTACTGTATGACTCTTTCAACAAGCCACTGAGAAGGTTAAGTAACAGCTGAAAATACTGCAGAGAAATTCAAAGCCATTTGCAAACATTGCAAACAGCATATACTGTATATTACTTAGCAAAAACAACTCTTTGCTTATCTGAGGGCAAGTGTTCTTGTTTCAAACACACTATACCATCTTTAAAGGGATATTTTACTCAGAATATATGCTAACATGATTTTGCACCTACTTTGGTTGTAGTTGATTCAAGATGGCAGTCTTTCTACATTTAAAAGCAATATGTTGTTACTGTTAGCGTTCTCAGTAACACTTAACATTAAACTGTTCTTGTGCTTCTGTAATTAAACTGTAATTACTTTTGGAGTAACATTTTATTAGCATGTTATTACATAATACCTAGGCAGTTTCATATTAATTGCATAGCAATGAGCTGAGAGTGTTTGTAACTACTGTAACACGAGGAATAATCACTGTTCCTTATTTCTAGTTAAATAAAGGTTAAATTAAAAAAAGAAAAAAAATCCACTTAGGTAATAACTAGGCTATAGGCTATTTTAAGATTCATATCCGAGAGCCCTCCAAGCTATGTGCTAATGATCATATATTTAGACTAATTCAACTAACTGTTGTAGTTTTTGGTTCTTCATTTGGCAGCCATCAAACATTGTTATTATTATTTTTTTCCAAATGGACTCTATTCCACATCAAGTAACTCATGTAAGCAGTAAAATTTGATTTAAAAACAGATGAAACTACACCTTATGGAACAGCGGGGATTGTGAAGCAACACAAATATAGGCACAGGCACATGCATACAAGCACACGATAACATACGCTTTATACACACACGTACACATGAATTTTGTGTTGTAGATATGTGGTAGTACAGAAGTGGCCTGAGGGCACACACTTAATGTGTTGTGAAATCTGTTGTGAATGTATTGTAATGTTTTAAAATGGTATAACTGCCTTAATTTAGCTGGACCCCAGTAAGAGTAGCTGCTGCCTTGGCAGGAACTAATGGGGATTCATAATAAAAACAAATAACTTGCATATTTTCAAAAACCTTCAAATAGAAACTACAACCAAGGAGAGGTTGGAGGTAAGACAACCAAAACTGGAAACATTAGTTACCACCCTCAACTACTATCAGTTACCCAGTTCTTCCTCAGCATGTCACCATCTCTCTCTTCCTCTCTGTTAGCACCCTCCTCCCCTCCATCCCTCTCTCCTGACCTCATGCCCTCCTCCCCTCTCCTCCATCCCTCTCTCCTGACCTCATGCCCTCCTCCCCTCTCCTCCATCCCTCTCTCCTGACCTCATGCCCTCCTCCCCTCTCCTCCATCCCTCTCTCCTGAGCTCATGCCCTCCTCCCCTCTCCACCATCCCTCTCTCCTAACTCATGCCCTTCTCCTCCTCTCTTTTCCTCGTTGCCCTCCTTCCATCTTCCTCTGCTGTCCTCCCTCCCTCCCTCCCTCCCTCCCTCCCTCCCTCTGAGTGACTGTGGTCCTTGCGGTTCACCCGACTGGTCATTAATAACGCTTGCTGTTCTGTTTCACCGCTGTCACCTCGCCGCCCTGAGCATCGCCTCCTCTCCCTGTCACCCGCTGCAAATTAATTCTGCTTATTTATCTCTGGAACCAAGGCCGGTCAGTAGGAGGCACCACGCACCAGGCCTGCATCCTAAATTGCACTGTATTCCCTATGAAGTGCACTACTTTTGACCAGGGCCCATAGGGTTCTAGTTATAAGAAGTGCACTTTGTAAGCAATAGGGGTGCCATTTGGGACGTAGTACCAGACGTTGACTGGAATAACTGTTTATGGAAAAATATGGACGGAGGAGGAATTATGGATGGGGTTTCCCGTTGACAGGACTATTTGCTTCGCGGCGGCACGACTCGGGATAAAGTTCATAACAACATTTTGATAACAACAAAGGGGTTTGTCAACGTTTGTATGTTTTATTACATCCCTTCACGTTTATGTCCCTCGGTATCTTATGTTTCTTGTTTTCTTGTGTTTTGTAGAGAGAAAAGAGATAGTCCATGTGTCTTTAAGCATGACATAGACAAGGTAATAAAACAGGTACTTGGCATCAGATCTAAATCAGTGGCAGCAAGATGTTTTCAATGACCAAGTGTCTGCAATGGCAGCTAGGACTGGCATATAGGGACACACTCATGTCTCACCTCGCCACCCTGAGCTACCACTGGAATAAGGACACAGGAATACAAATATAGCAACATTATTCTTCCCAGACTTTACTACATAGTTTTTCTATTCTTCAGCCGTTTCAGTCAAAATAGCCAAATGTAGACATTATAATACACGATTCCACTCAAAGACAAGCCTGTCTCACTTCACTGTAGCACTTCAATCTATAACTGATTCCCCCAAAATATTATTTAACCAAATCTGCTTAACCACAAAACACAACATCTCGCATGATGTTACATAAATACGACCACGGGGAAGGACTTTAAAATCCCCAGCCACTCAACAAACAGAAGATGTAGAGCAACCCTACATCTTAAGGTCAATAACATGCTGTTAAAGCACAGGACCATCCAGTAGGACACAATATCTGGACCATACAATAGGACATGAGAACTGAACCATACAGTAGAACATGAGAACTGGACCATCCAGTAGGACATGATCATTTGTCCATACAGTAGGACATAAGAACTGGACCATACAGCTGAACATGACAACTGAACTATCCAATAGGACATGAGAACTGGACCATACAGTAGGACATGAGAAGCGAACTATTCAATAGGACATGAGAACTGGACCATATAGTAGAACATGACAACTGGACCATACAGTAGGACATGAGAATTGGACCATACAGTAGGAAATTAGAATGTAATAATACAGAAGAACATGATAATTTGACCATACAGTAGGCCATGAGAACTGGACCATACAGTAGAACATAAAACTGGACCATACAGTAGAACATGAGAATGTAACAATACAGTAAAAAATGAGAACTGAACCATAAAGTAGGACATGAGAACTGGGCCAAACAGTAGGACATGAGACCTGAACAATACAGTACAACATGAGAACTGGACCATACAGTAGAACATGAGAATGTAACAATACAGTAAAAAATGAGAACTGAACCATAAAGTAGGACATGAGAACTGGGCCAAACAGTAGGACATGAGACCTGAACAATACAGTACAACATGAGAACTGGACCATACAGTAGAACATGAGAACTGGGCCATAGAGTAGAACATGAGAATTGGACCATACAGTAGAACATGAGAACTGAACCATACAGTAGAACATGAGAACTGAACCATACAGTAGAACATGAGAACTGAACCATACAGTAGAACATGAGAACTGGACCATCCAGTAGGACATGAGAACTGAACCATACAGTAGAACATGAGAACTGAACCATACAGTAGAACATGAGAACTGAACCATACAGTAGAACATGAGAACTGAACCATACAGTAGAACATGAGAACTGAACCAAACAGTAGAACATGAGAACTGGACCATACAGTAGAACATGAGAACTGAACCATACAGTAGAACATGAGAACTGAACCATAGAGTAGAACATGAGAACTGGACCGTCCAGCAGGACATGAAGACCACTGAGAATAATGACACCCCATTTCTATACTACAGTATACATTACTGTGTAGCAGTATCTATGCGCTCTGTCTGTTCCTCCCCCAGCCAGAACAGACAAGACAAGTCCAGACCCTGTCTCTAGCGTGCTATACTTAATTAATAAGGCGTGAGGAGGTGTGGTATATGGCCAATTTACCACGGCTAAAGGCTCTTCTTATGCATTATGCAATGCGTGCCTGGTCACAGCTCTTAGCCATGGTATATTGGCCATATATACCATTGCTGTCAGCCAATCAGCATTCAGGGCTCAAACCACCCAGTTTATAATACAGTATAGATCACTGGGGGGCAGTACCTACACGCTCTGTCCCCCCAATTCAGACCAGTCCAGCCCTCCAGAATCCATCTCAGGTCCCAAAGCACCGCCGTCTCCGGAACACCAATCTAACCTCTACCGGATCCAGTGACAGTGAGAAATGGTTTTAATAGGAAGAGCGTGTCAGCACTCACAAAAACACCATGTTCAAAAGACAAAGACCTTTTTTCTTTCTCAATAGGATCCCCAGGGTTTTGCGAGTGAGGGGATGTCTGGGAAATCAGAATTGAAAATCCCTGTGTCAACATTTTATCTGCTGCTGGTTTTTAAACATATAAAGACTTCTTCATGATCTACTGTGTTTATTCTGATGTCTCTTCACAGAGAGAGATGTATGTGGGGCTGAGGTCTTAATGAGATGTAATGTCTTCCTAGACGTGTTAATACAGGCAGCAGGTCTTAATGAAATATCAATGTCTTCCTAGAAGTGTTAATACAGGCAGTAGGTTCTGCTCCAGCCTATATCATATGGAGATAGCAGAAATACTAAAGAAGAAAAACAAGAAAAAAGAAACAAAATAAATTGCATTTATACAATAAAGGCACTCTTGAATGTCTACTCTATACCATAGACATTCTACATCATTCATTATATATCAGACCATTTCTATCACATGACTTTTCTATAATACATCAGAGATCTATGCTTGTGCTTATACAGTACGCTGTTGATATTTCTATTCTACCTAAAAAACAATTAAACACAATTCATATATCATTATTATTACTAACCAGCTTCTCTTTGAAGCAACATTTAATTATGTTGTGAATATGACTAAGTGCTAAAATAAAACTACCTTGCCAAAAAGAAAAACTGACAGCCACAGATACAGTAGCTCACTCTGAAATGAGAATTGGTTCAGTCCCAAATGGGCCATGGTCAAAAGTAGTGCACTATATAGGGAATAGGGTGTTATTTTGGGAAGAAGCCATGCAATTTAACAAGACCAAAGCAATTTAGCAGTTCACGTAAATAGAGTAATCATCTATCACATACAGACAGCACGAGGCACACAGACACAGACACAGACACACACACACACACACACACACACACACACACACACACACACACACACACACACACACACACACACACACACACACACACACACACACACACACACACACACACACACACACACACACACACACACACACACCACTCCAATTGAGACAGAACACTTCAGATTGAAATTTACCCAGTCCTGTTGCAATATCTTCTTCTCTAGCTAATGGTTTGTTTATTTCATATTTCAGGGGCTTGTTTTGAGTGGCTTGTAATTGTTTTATCGATGTCCTGCCTACGCTACACAGCCAAGGCCCTCTCTGCCTGCACGTCTGTCTGTCTGTCTGGAAGGACCATTCTCCACAGTACCATAGCCACAGAAGCACCACAATAAGGAATAACCATTCTCCACACCGCCATACCTACAGTAGCACCATATTTGGAAAGGGCCATTCTCAACAGTACCATACC
Source organism: Salmo salar (assembly GCF_965601325.2). Lineage (NCBI taxonomy): Eukaryota > Metazoa > Chordata > Actinopteri > Salmoniformes > Salmonidae > Salmo > Salmo salar. The sequence goes on from NC_138291.1 coordinate 102,073,763, forward strand.
TACAGTAGCACCACGACTAGGAAGGATAATTCTCCACAGAACATACCTACAGTAGCACCACGATTAGGAAGGACCATTCTCCACAGTACCATACCTACAGTAGCACCACGATTAGGAAGAACCATTCTCCACAGTACCATACCTACAGTAGCACCACGACTAGGAAGGATAATTCTCCACTGAACATACCTACAGTAGCACCACGACTAGGAAGGATAATTCTCCACAGAACATACCTACAGTAGCACCACGATTAGGAAGAACCATTCTCCACAGTACCATACCTACAGTAGCACCATGATTAGGGAGAAACATTCTCCACAGTACCATACCTACAGTAGCACCATGATTAGGAAGAACCATTCTCACAGAACATACCTATAGTACCATAGCTAGACACACGACGAGGGAAGAAAGAACCATAATCCATCTCCAGCTTTTTTCACATTGAACACCAACTTCTTTAGTGTTCACCTCTTTTCAATCAAACCTATAATCATTCTGCAGCACATAGTGAAAGCAGAGTGTAGGAAGCAAAATACATCTATTACAGCCTGGATGATATCACTGACATTTCCCCCCCCCCGTCTGAGTCTGTAGGGACAGTGGGGTCTGTGACACAGCTGTGTAAATGACATTGGCTTTTCTAACAATATCTAATCATTTCTGGGTAAGAATTAAGTACTTTTCTGTAGTAGATTGCCATTTCCATTAGAAAAAGATTCTCAAGCAAGAATGTTGCTAGGACTGCCTGGGAGTGGTCTGAGTTGGGAGGGGAAACATTTACAATGTTAGTTACATCAGCTGTTGTAAAATTTGATACAAAATACAGGTGAAACTGAATTTTGACTACACTGGGCCTTTAAAAGGTATGACATGCTACACTCAGTCACACCGTGACATACTGTAGTGCTGCTACCATGTCGACCCTGTCTTTCGTGCGCTCCACAGGAGTGAAAGTAATGTGATTTGATTAGCATTAGCTAATGATTAGCATTAGCGAATTACAGCCGGAGACTATAGTGACACATTCATGTTGGAGAGCAGGCTAATACCAGTATGAGAGAAATAATTGGACTAAATTTGTAATGTAATTATCAACTATTGTCAGCTGGAGAGTGGAGACAAAATGAGTGACACATTCAGGTTGAAGATCAAACCAGAACAAATAGTCTACGATAAGGGACTAAGCCGGAACAAATAGTATACGATAAGGAATCAAGCCAGAACAAATAGTCTACGATAAGGGATCAAGCCAGATGAAATAGTCTACAATAAGGGATCAAGCCAGAACAAATAGTCTACAATAAGGAATCAAGCCAGAACAAATAGTCTACGATAAGGAATCAAGCCAGAACAAATAGTCTACGATAAGGAATCAAGCCAGAACAAATAGTCTACGATAAGGAATCAAGCCAGAACAAACAGTCTACGATAAGGGATCAAGCCAGAAGAAATAGTATATGATAAGGGATCAATCCAGAACAAATAGTCTACAATAAGGGACTAAGCCGGAACAAATAGTGTACGATAAGGGATCAAGCCAGAAGAAATAGTCTACAATTAGGGATCAAGCTAGAAGAAATAGTCTACAATAAGGGATCAAGCCAGAACAAATAGTCTACGATAAGGAATCAAGCCAGAACAAATAGTCTACGAAAAGGGATCAAGCCAGAACAAATAGTCTACGATAAGGGATCAAGCCGGAACAAATAGTCTACGATAAGGGACCAAGCCAGAAGAAATAGTCTACAATAAGGGATCAAGTCAGAACAAACAGTCTACGATAAGGAATCAAGCCAGAACAAAGTCTACGATAAGGGATCAAGCCAGAACAAATAGTCTATGATAAGGGAACAAGCCAGAACAAATAGTCTACGATAAGGGAACAAGCCAGAACAAATAGTCTACGATAAGGGATCAAGCCAGAACAAATGGTCAACGGTAAGGGATCAAGCTAGAACAAATAGTATACGATAAGGGATCAAACCAGAATAAATATTCTACAATAAGGGTTCAAAACAGGACAAAGGATGTACATAGGCCTGATGGAGACTTATAATGTCAATGTTTTAACATAAAAGCATTTATCAAGACCAGTCTCTGGTAAAACTGACTAGCCCTGAAGTCATTAGTACACATCAGTCTCTGTCACACTAATCAGGTTTAGTGGAAACCAGGGTTGATGGTTGTGACTGACTGCCTGTCTGCTCGAAGGACAGTGTGGCTGTGGCATGTCAGTCTATATCAGGGTCCTCTGAGCTTTGTCTGTTGATGTGACCTCCCTCCACACTGTAGTGTAGCAGACTGTAATCCACACTGGAAAAGGCAATATTCAGTGTGCATTTCATCTTAGTACTGTGGAGATACACATGAAAATGTATGAAAATATTTAATGAATTGTGTTCCAGATATGATTTGAAAGATGTCTAAAGCGTCTTCCAAATATCAGGGCATTGTATAAAGACGTCAATATGTGGTGAATGTTGCATCCTGTTTAATCGGCTTTAGATATTTACTGACTATGCCACAATATTTAGAAATCTAGATATCCTTATGGACATTACATATGCACCATAAATGGACTATAGCCTGCAGTTCCCATCTGAGGTACTGTACCCAAAGGAAACTATCCTCAGCTAGCAGATTATCCCCAGCGTCCACAGTCGTCCTCACCTCCATCGTCTACAGGTCATTAGCAGTGTCTCAGGAGGAAAAGCCTTGCTGGAGCAACCCCATTACATAAACTTAGGGCACAGAACCCACGGAACACAGTACAGGGACTATGGAACCCTCTTACAGTTCTGTTCTCTGACCTTCATCAGAGCTCTGGAATGCACCATGGGAGTTGTGGCCATTTGGAGGTAATATATTTACAGGTCTTAACTGGATTTTCCCGTAGGCAGAACAGGCAGAGGAGGATTTAAGGCTCCTAGCCTTGAACTCTTATAACGGACAAAAGGTTCATCTGTTTTATTCCAGGTATGGATGAACAACAGTGGTCATTATGAAAGGGATCTCTCCACTGGAGGGAAATACCAGGAGCCAAGCATAGTGTACTGTATCTAAGCACAGGTTAGAAAGCAGTGGTGGAAAAAGTACCCATTTGTCATACTTGAGTAAAAGTAAAGATACCTTAATACAAAACTACTCAAGTAAAAGTGAAAGTCACCCAGTAAAATACTACTTGATTAAATATATTTTTTTAAATATACTTAAGTATCAAAAGTAAATATAATTGCTAAATAGTACATTTCAAATTCCTTATATTAATCATAGCAGAAGGCCTTATTTTATTACAAAATAAGCATGTGTTTAGTGAGTCAGTCAGATCAGAGGCAGTAGTGATGACCAGGGATGTTCTCTTGATGAGTGTGTGAAATGGACCATGTTCCTGTCCTGCAAAGCATTCCAAATGTAATGAGTACTTTTGGGTGTCAGGGAAATGTATGGAGTAAAAAGTACTATATTTTGTTCAGGAATGTAGTGAATTAAAAGTTATAGTTGTCAAAAATATAAGTAGTAAAGTATAGTACAGATGCCCCCAAAAAATGACTTAAGTACTACTTTAAAATATTTTCACTTAAGTACTTTACACCACTGTTAGAAAGTGAGCTTTATGGACAAACGCAATGTTCCCTGTAACAAATAAAGTTGTATTGTTTTTAGCGTACTTTTCAATACAGACATTAAATCTCTTATTTCATCCACAGTGTACGATCCTTAGTCAGTGAGGACAAATCCACTTCAGGCCAACTTTACTTAAAAAATTTTCAAAAAGATAGCAACCATACATTCATTCTACAGCCAGGGATTTCAGTGAATGAGTCAGTGTGTCCGTGAATTAAGCATAATTAGACTTAATCCACAGACAAATACCATGGCAACAGACAGACATATTAATTCCTCTCCTTGCGTAGTTTTGGCCGAACAATGGGAAAGTATATCCTGTCTCATTATAACATTTGACAATAAAAACCGAGGGAATTATATTACATTAAAATTAAATAGATTGGAAAATGTCTTGATTATAATATTAACACCATATCATCATCATCTATATTTCTTAATCTCAGGTGACATTTATGGGCATGCATTCCAAATGGCACCCTATTCCCTACATAGTGCACTACGCCATAGAGCTCTGGTCAAAGTAGTGGACTATATAGGGAATATGGCATCATTTAGGACGCTCCCATGCACCTAGTCATAAATAAAATATGAAGATAATTCTCTATATTGTGTTTATTCCCCTGTGTTTTAACTCATTACCAGTTCTTTCACTCTTTTTCATCTGTATAATCTTATTAAGTATAATGAATTGTCTTGTTTACAAACCAACAACAAGATAATTAGGCTAGGTGAGAAGTTTAATCTTCAGTCTGTATTTCTATAACTCACCTCTATTAGCGAAGAGTCACTTCTATTGTTATGTTCTTTTCTTATTTTACAGAGTGGTTTCACTTCCGTTGTCATGTTCTTTAACTAGTACATATTACAGAATGATTTCACTTCTGTTATCATGTTCTTTAACTAGTACATATTACAGAATGATTTCACTTCTGTTGTCATGAATGTTGGGAACATGCCAACAGAAGTGAAACCACTCTGTAATATGTACTATGTAGGGAACATGACAACAGAAGTGAAACCACTCTGTAATATGTACTATGTAGGGAACATGACAACAGAAGTGAAACCACTCTGTAATATGTACTATGTAGGGAACATGCCAACAGAAGTGAAACCACTCTGCAATATGTACTATGTAGGGAACATGACAACAGAAGTGAAACCACTCTGTAATATGTACTATGTAGGGAACATGACAACAGAAGTGAAACCACTCTGTAATATGTACTATGTAGGGAACATGACAACAGAAGTGAAACCACTCTGTAATATGTACTATGTAGGGAACATGACAACAGAAGTGAAACCACTCTGTAATATGTACTATGTAGGGAACATGCCAACAGAAGTGAAACCACTCTGTAATATGTACTATGTAGGGAACATGCCAACAGAAGTGAAACCACTCTGTAATATGTACTATGTAGGGAACATGCCAACAGAAGTGAAACCACTCTGTAATATGTACTATGTAGGGAACATGCCAACAGAAGTGAAACCACTCTGTAATATGTACTATGTAGGGAACATGACAACAGAAGTGAAACCACTCTGTAATATGTACTATGTAGGGAACATGACAACAGAAGTGAAACCACTCTGTAATATGTACTATGTAGGGAACATGACAACAGAAGTGAAACCACTCTGTAATATGTACTATGTAGGGAACATGACAACAGAAGTGAAACCACTCTGTAATATGTACTATGTAGGGAACATGACAACAGAAGTGAAACCACTCTGTAATATGTACTATGTAGGGAACATGACAACAGAAGTGAAACCACTCTGTAATATGTACTATGTAGGGAACATGACAACAGAAGTGAAACCACTCTGTAATATGTACTATGTAGGGAACATGACAACAGAAGTGAAACCACTCTGTAATATGTACTATGTAGGGAACATGACAACAGAAGTGAAACCACTCTGTAATATGTACTATGTAGGGAACATGACAACAGAAGTGAAACCACTCTGTAATATGTACTATGTAGGGAACATGACAACAGAAGTGAAACCACTCTGTAATATGTACTATGTAGGGAACATGACAACAGAAGTGAAACCACTCTGTAATATGTACTATGTAGGGAACATGACAACAGAAGTGAAACCACTCTGTAATATGTACTATGTAGGGAACATGACAACAGAAGTGAAACCACTCTGTAATATGTACTATGTAGGGAACATGCCAACAGAAGTGAAACCACTCTGTAATATGTACTATGTAGGGAACATGCCAACAGAAGTGAAACCACTCTGTAATATGTACTATGTAGGGAACATGCCAACAGAAGTGAAACCACTCTGTAATATGTACTATGTAGGGAACATGACAACAGAAGTGAAACAAATCCGTAATATGGGGAGTCAAGTGAATCATTTGAAAAATATTTTTTATCATGATATTCATTACCTATATTCCTATAAACACTGTTACATGATGTCAGAATAGCCCTGCCAACATAGATAAATGTCCAGTTGGTTATCATGCTAAAATCCTGCAAGATGCCAGTCCTTTCCCGCAAAACACAGCCTCTCTATTTCAAGGTTATATTTACATCACATTAAATAAAATGCTAACAGTCTTGTTCATCAGCTCATAACAATGTCATTATGTTGATTCTCTATTAGCATGGAAACACGCAACTATGCTTGCCTGACTGACACAAAGCAACACAAATGATTCCACCAGTTTGTTATAGTTAACTACAGCACTTCCAGAGTCATTGCGGGCAAGGAAGGAGAATAGAGGTGTCTGCAGGCCTGTTTACACACACACACACACACACACACACACACACACACACACACAGTCTCCCTGTGACCTGTCAATTGCGGAATGGGCTAATGAGTGTCTCCATGCCTCCCAGCCAGCCGGACTGCCTCTCTCCATCTCTCCTACTACCCTCTCTCCATCTCTCCCTCTACCCTCTCTCCATCTCTCCCTCTACCCTCTCTCCCTCTACCCTCTCTCTCCATCTCTCCCTCTACCCCCTCCCTCTCTTTCCCCCTCCCTCTCACTCTCTTTCCCCCTCCCTCTCACTCTCTGTCTGACCAATGAGGTATTCGCTGTGGGCTCAAAGCCAAGCACCCTTGAAGCTAACCTTGTTTTTTTAATTCCCTTGTCTCCCTCCATGTCCAGTGTGTGTGTGTGCGTGTGTGTCCCCTTCCACCTCATTATAACTGGGAGGTTTTGTGAATTTATGTCAGAATGCAGTGTCCTCTGCCCCAACAGGGCTGCATGAAACCAGCAGGAAATCCTAGTACACTTCACCCCCAGAAGCTTAACACTCACTGGCGACTAATCTATCTCTTAATATCACATGTTGTTATTCAATGTTAGCGTGGCCCACTAGGTTCTCTGTGTGTTCTCCATCACGTACAAGCCCCAGTGGAACTGTAGGAGAGCTTGTCCTTATTCCTTTATTAACTGTCTTACAGAACATAACACTCTATTTGTGATGGTCAATGTGCTAGAATATTGTAAACGCTTGCAGAACATCTCTCTGTAAAACCCACACAAACACTGTAGCATTCTCCACATTAACCCACATGTGAAGCCTATGTTGAAGCCTGAGTTTCACAACTACTGTAAGGGCTGACTGACGCCGGACAGGAGAAGCAGGTACGGGAGTCAGACATTTATTCGGGAACAGACAAGGAAACAAGACAGGAACAGCATCAGAACACGGGTAACACGGCATGAGACAATTAATCCCGAAGCAGGGAACAGAGTTTAGGTAATGGTAGTTAAAGGGAAGGTAATGACACAAGTAATTGAGTCCATGTGAGTCCAATGATCGCTTATGCATGTGACAGGGGGAAGGCAGGTGTGCGTACTGATGGTGGCTTGAGTGCGTAATGCTGGGGATCCTGGCGTCTTCGAGCACCAGGGGGAGGATGAGCGGGAGCAGGCATGACATCTACATTGAATAATATAAACACAATATGCAACAAATTCAAAGATTTTACTGAGTTACAGTTCATATAAGGAAATCAGCCAATTGAAATGAATGAATTAGGCCCTAATCTATGGATTTCACATAACGGAGAATACAGATATGCATCCGTGGGTCACAGATACCTTTAAGAAAAAGTAGGGACGTGGATCAGAAAACCAGTCAGTATCTGGTGTGACCGCCATTTGCCTCATGCAACGTGACACATTTCCTTCTCATAGAGTTGATTAAGATGTTGATTGTGGCCTGTGGAATGTTGTCCCACTCCCCTTCAATTGCTAGTTGAAGTTGCTGGATATTGGCGGGAACTGGAACACGCTGTCGTACATGGCGATCCAGAGCATCCCACACATGTTCAATGGGTGACATGTCTGGTGAGTATGCAGGCCATGGAAGAACTGCTACATTTTCAGCTTCCAGGAATTGTGTACAGATCCTTGCGACATGGGGCCGTGCTTTGAGGTGATGGCAGCGGATGAATAGCACGACAACGGGCCTCAGGTTCCTCTCAGTATATCCGTGCATTCAAATTGCCAACAATAAAATGCAATTGTGTTTGTTGTCCATAGTTTATGCATGCCCATTGTCGTGGATGAATCAGAATTAGTTGGGTAACATAGATGATTAAGATGTTTTATTAGTATAATATGCTTATGTGAGATACTTGTCATTAGAAAGTGTCCTTTGGACTCTGGTATGTTTCAGTTGCACGTTTCCCTTAGCTGGGGCTCAGACACTTGGGGCCCAGAGAGGGGAGAGGTCAGACTTGTTTTTTACATGACTCTGTTGCTCTGCAGAATATCAGCAAGAGAGGACAGAATGAAATATTGTCTTCATGTGAATGTGTCTTTACCTATTCTTAAACCATGTGAAGGGATGGCGTGATTAAGGGGGAACCAATGACTTGTCTCCACAATGTCTGTGAGCAAGTCACTCTCTGCTTTTCTTTATTGTGGGGAGGCTTATGGCCGTGTCTGGACCATTCTATGTCCTCTGTTAGATCTCGCACTTATCCTGGGATAGTATATGGCCTAGAGGCTCACTCACCCCAGTGAGCCTGTCCAGGAGTGGGAACAAGAGGTGTTTTACTGAGGATGGGCCACTATGAGATAGCACTGCCAAAGGAGATTTATGGTGTATTTTGATAAGAACACTTAAAAAGCATTCCAGAGGACGTGAGCTAATGGTTTTGTTCTATACCGTACCAGGGAGGGACGGTTCAAGGGAGACCAGACACCGGTCTATATAATGAACCCTGTTGATATAGCAGTTACTGCCTGCTGTGTTTTATGGATATCTGTCATACAAAACTTAACCTTTGTGAACTGTTACTAAGATCTGTGGTTTGTCAATGTACGCTGAAGGGGGTGTATCTTTGCTATAAAATATCTCTGTAGCCATTGTGTAATCCTTCCTGGTTCATTCGAGAGAGTGCATTATTGAAGGTCAAAGAGGCTTTTGCAAAAGTATCTTAACCTCTTGGGGCTAGGTGGGACGCTAGCGTGCCACCCGTGGTGCACTCCATCAACAGCAGGTGCATTTCAAGAGCGGCAAATTTGAATCCAAATAAATGTCAAAATTCAAATTTTTCAAAAATACAACTATGTTACACCATTTGAAAGATAAACATCTCCTTAATCTAACCACGTTTTACGATTTCAAAAAGGTTTTACGGCGAAAGCATAAATTTAGAGTATGTTAGGACAGTACATTTACAAGAGTTGTGTGTAATGTTTTGTCAAGTCAAAGACAGGGTCACCAAAACCATAAAACCAGCTAAAATGATGCACTAACCTTTTACAATCTCCATCAGATGACACTCCTAGGACATTATGTTAGACAATGCATGCATTTTTAGTTCTATCAAGTTCATATTTATATCCAAAAACAGCGTTTTACTATGGCATTGATGTTGAGGAAATCGTTTCCCTCCAATAACCGGCAGTCAAGTCAGCGTCACAAATTAAATAATTAAAATTATAAAACATTGGTAAAATATTATATTGTCATTTAAAGAATTATAGATTTACATCTCTTGAACGCAATCAACTTGCCAGATTTAAAAATAACCTTACTGGGAAATCACACTTTGCAATAATCTGAGCACTGCGCCCAGAAAAATACGCGTTACGATACAGACTAGACGTCATGTTGGGGAGATCTAAAATCGAAAATACTATGTAAATAATCCATTACCTTTGATTCTCTTCATCAGATGTCACTTCCAGGTATCACAGGTCCATAACGAATGTAGTTTTGTTCAAAAAAGCTCATCATTTATGTCCAAAAATCTCTGTCTTGTTAGCACATGATCTAAGCCAGCCGGACTTCTCGTCATGAACGAGGGGAAAAAATATATTTCCGTTCGTTCAAACATGTCAAACGTTGTAAGTATACAGATATTGGAGAGGTGTGGGGGGCTGCCACACTGGGCACCTGGGAGCTGCTGTTACAGGTGTTTAAAAGCCTTGCACAAGGGCAAAACGGCAGGAAAAGGCATCTAGGATTTCATACCAGCAACCCTCCGGTTTCCAGCTCACTATAATCATACTGTACTATAACCATATTGTACTATATCCATACTGTACTATAACCATACTGAAATATAACCATACTGTACTTAATATAACCATACTGTAATACAACCATACTGTATTATAACCATACTGTACTATAACCAGACTGTACTATATCCATACTGTATTATAGCCATACTGGATTATAACCATACTGTACTATAACCAGACTGTACTGTAATACAACCATACTGTATTATAACCATACTGTACTATAACCAGACTGTACTGTAATACAACCATACTGTATTATAACCATACTGTACTATAACCAGACTGTACTATATCCATACTGTATTATAGCCATACTGGATTATAACCATACTGTACTATAACCAGACTGTACTATATCCATACTGTATTATATACATACTGTAGTATAACCATACTGTACTATAACCATGTACTATAACCATACCCTGAGTATGAAACCGTCCCTCACAGGGATTTATGGGATACAGCCCAAATTAAAATGGGAGGAAGTCATCGAGCAGATTTCACAATTTATCAGTCATCCCATTGGTCAGACTACCACAAACATCCTTCCAGGCTGAGGTCCGTCACTCAGAGGAAGATCAAATCGATTATTTGTTTGGATAGGCCAGAAAATGTGACAATTCACTCCCTATGCAAATGTGGGGTCTGAAACATTACACTTCAAGTCAGCTCTTCTGACAGAGTGGTAAGGAGTGCAGACAGCTTTCTGGTATTATAAAGCATGGGACCCTACGACGTTCACAGAGCACTTTGTCGAACAAAATGTTAGTGGGAACCGGTCAAATTTCCCCATATAGGGGACTTCACAACTAAGATGTTTAATTGTCTAGGTTGGGCTCTGCATCAAGAGGGGAGTGAGTGAGTGTGTGAGTGAGTGAGTGAGTGAGTGAGTGAGTGAGTGTGTAAACAGCATATGAAAATATGAATCGTGGCCTTCGGGTATTCAAATACTGTAGCGCTTTTGCTCAGTTCTGCAAGTCATGATTCAAGCAATATTCATAATTTCTTTAAGGTATTGAGAGTTTAGCTGAAAGAGGAAGTTGGAGAGAGGATGGTGGAACAACAGGGACAGAATGGAGGGGAAAATACAGAGGAGAGAGATAGAGAGGAAGAAAATGAGGGTCCCTTTAAAAGACTGGTTTTATCCCTCAGTTGCCTCAAGTTGGTAACAGATAGAGAAGATGCGTGGCTGGGTTGAAAGTCTCCCAGCTAAAGAATGGTTCTGTCACTCAGGAGATGTTGGTCTTCAGCGTAATGACTTTTGGTGCAGGCCTACTGTGTGTGTGTGTGTGTGTGTGTGTGTGTGTGTGTGTGTGTGTGTGTGTGTGTGTGTGTGTGTGTGTGTGTGTGTGTGTGTGTGTGTGTGTGTGTGGGTGTGTGTGTGTGTGTGTGTGTGTGTGTATATATACCTCTTGAGACAAATTGCTGCTGACCCAGGTGGATATTCCAGGGCAGGGAGACTCGATTGGAGATGGACTATTCAATTTTCTCACAGGGAGCCTTGCCATTTACCTGCATGCCTCATTGCAAACACATCCTTGGCCTCTACAAAACATTAAAAAAACCTGAGGAAATGGTTTCAACAGGGTACTGAACTCAAAATCAATGTCTAACTACTTTCCAAAGAACCATGTACACAATTGCGCTATTCAAATTCAAGTTCAAAATGAATTTGAAATAATAATGGATGGCAGGACAAACCTCCTTGAGATATCCTCGATTTCCAAGTCAACAGGTATAGGTTTGAATTGATTTACAGCATTGCACAGGCAAGAGGAAAGTGAGCAACAAAAATATAACTAAAAGATGATTTGCTGCCTTGAGACCACTCTTTCTTCTTTCTGCTCTGCCTGTCTCACATGGCACAGTGAAAAGCTCTACTGCCTGTCTCACATGGCACAGTGAACAGCCCTACTGCCTGTCTCACATGGCACAGTGAACAGCTCTACTGTCTGTCTCACATGGCACAGTGAACAGCCCTACTGTCTGTCTCACATGGCACAGTGAACAGCCCTACTGTCTGTCTCACATGGCACAGTGAACAGCCCTACTGTCTGTCTCACATGGCACAGTGAACAGCCCTACTGTCTGTCTCACATGGCACAGTGAACAGCCCTACTGCCTGTCTCACATGGCACAGTGAACAGCCCTACTGCCTGTCTCACATGGCACAGTGAACAGCCCTACTGCCTGTCTCACATGGCACAGTGAACAGCTCTACTGTCTGTCTCACATGGCACAGTGAACAGCCCTACTGCCGGTCTCACATGGCACAGTGAACAGCCCTACTGCCTGTCTCACATGGCACAGTGAACAGCTCTACTGTCTGTCTCACATGGCACAGTGAACAGCCCTACTGCCTGTCTCACATGGCACAGTGAACAGCCCTACTGCCTGTCTCACATGGCACAGTGAACAGCTCTACTGCCTGTCTCACATGGCACAGTGAACAGCCCTACTGTCTGTCTCACATGGCACAGTGAACAGTGACAAAATTAAATTGTATTTGTCACGTGCTGAATACAACAGGTGTAGACCTTATCGTGAAATGCTTACTTACAAGCTCTTAATCAACAATGTTCAAGAAAAAGAGATAAGAAAATATTTACTAAATAAAGTAAAGTAAAAAATAAAATAAGAAGTAACACAATAAAGTAACAATAACGAGGCTATATACAGGGGGTTCCGGTACCTATTCAACGTGAGGGGGTACAGGTAAATCGAGGGAATTTGTACAAGTAGGTAGGGGTAAAGTGATTGTGGTATCATTCCAGGCGCCGAAGGATAATACGATAAGATCTTGTAATGTGCATGATGGCAATTTTCCTTTACAGTCAAGGCACAAGGTCAACCATCGGAAAACCAGGAAGAAAAATGAAGAAAAAAAGGGAAGAAAGGAGAAAATAAAAGGAGGTTAGAGTCCTATCCAGATATACAGTAAGTGGAGGTTAGATTCCTATCCAGATATACAGTAAGTGGAGGTTAGATTCCTATCCAGATATACAGTAAGAGGAGGTTAGATTCCTATCCAGATATACAGTAAGTGGAGGTTCGATTCCTATCCAGATATACAGAAAATGAAGGATAGATTCCTCTCCAGATATACAGTAAGTGGAGGATAGATTCCTCTCCAGATATACAGAAAACGAAGGATAGATTCCTCTCCAGATATACAGTAAGTGGAGGATAGATTCCTCTCCTGGTATACAGTAAATGAAGGATAGATTCCTCTCCAGGTATACAGTAAGTGGAGGATAGATTCCTCTCCAGGTATACAGCAAGTGGAGGATAGATTATATCCAGATATACAGTAAGTGGAGGATTTTTATCCAGATATACAGTAAGTGGAGGATAGATTCTATCCAGATATACAGTAAGTGGAGGATTCCTATCCAGATATACAGAAAATGAAGGATAGGTTCCTCTCCAGATATAGAGTAAGTGAAGGATAGATTCATATCCAGATATACCGTAACTGGATGATAGATTCTTATCCAGATATACAGTAAGTGGAGGATAGATTCCTATCCAGATATACAGTAAGTGGAGGATTTTTATCCAGATATACAGTAAGTGGAGGATAGATTTTTATCCAGATATACTGTAAGTGGAGGCTCCATTTCTTTCAATTTTAGGTCAGATTATTCCTTTATTTTCAGGGCAGTGTCACAATGTGAGTCCCAAATGGCACCCTATTCATATAGGTCTCTCATCAAAAGTACTGCAATAAACAGTAAAGTGGATAGGGTGCCATTTGGGGTGCAAAAACAGGCATCGACCAGGAGTATTGATCCACACCAGATGTCCTTCCAGGCCAAGCTAGGAAGAGGCAGCCGAGCTGCTCTCAGAACGAGCCAACTCCAACATTATATTTATTTTGTACTACAACTCTTCTATTCTCTCTCTCTCTCTCTCTCTCTCTCTCAGGTTTAGGAGGAGAGGAATTTATATTATTGTCATCAATTTACACTACATATATTTTAACCCTTGTGCTTTGCTGTGTATAAAATAAGTATATTGTGGTATGGGTCAGATTGACCCGCACAGTTACACACTCAAGACAGACAAAGAATCAAGTAAAAACAGCCAAAACGTTATTTTGTCTTGTCAGACCTTTCAGAAAGAAGGAATACAAGAACATTTGATTTAAAAAAACTCTATATTTAAGTTTTTTTGTTAAAACATATTTCCTTTCTCACAAACAAGCATTTTCTGTTTGGAGCTCATTTTGGATTGTCTGTGTCAGAGATCTGCTGCTCACTGCGAAGGAGAAGCTTGGGAAAGCTCATTTTCACTCAAACATAATTATAAAAGTGCAACCAGAACCAGTCAAATCAAAATATTTCAAAGGCACTTTCTTATTTTGGACCAGTGCAAATATCTATACACATGAAAGCCTCCTGGTCAAAATGACCCACAACATCATGTTGTATACAAAATCTACACAGACATTCCACAACACATCAGTGTCTACATTTTGAAGTTAGGTTCATGACCCTAAATGAGGAAAAGTAATTTAATTTAATGGAGAAAAAGCGAGATTAAAACCTGTTGGGGATCTTATCCCGATATCGGGATTCATTGTCAAGAGACCACGGCGGGAAATTCAAAAACTGCAAGAATCTAATAATTTCAATTTCTCAAACAATCAACTATTTCTCACAATTTGAAAGATAAACATCTCCTAAATCCAACCACATTGTCCGATTTCAAAGAGGCTTTACGGCGAAAGCATAAAGTTAGGTTATGTTAGGAGAGTACATTGAAAATAGTTGTGTGTAATGTTTTGTCAATTCAAACACAGGCGTCACCATAAGCGGATAACCAGCTAGAATTATACACCAACCTTTGACAATCTTCCTCAGATGACACTCCTAAGACATTATGTTACACAATACATGCATTTTTTGTTCCATCAAGTTGATATTTATATCCAAAAACAGCATTTTACCGAAGCGGTGAAAATCAGATTTTTTTTTCTCTCAAATGCTTCCGGTGAACAACGTTACAAATCACAAAATTACTATTCGATAACATTGGTAAATTATATTATTGTCATTCAAATATTCATAGTTTAACATTTCGTAAATGCTACTGCAATGCCAGATTTCAAAATAACTTTACTGGGAAATCACAATTTGCAATAAACCGGGTGCTGTGCTAAGAACAATAGGCTAGGCTATACAGGTTAGTCACGGCGAAAAGTAAAAAAAAAAATCTATTTACATTGTTCAAACATGTCAAACGTTGTTTAGCATCAATCTTTAGAGCCATTTTTAACGTGAAACATCAGTAATGTTTCAACCCGACCTCTCCTGTGTCTTGAAAAACGTCTTTGAAAAATGTATCGCATCACATGATTGCGCAGGTGCAGCCAATAATGAAGTGACGACATCCCAGGGAGGTCAACTTCTCTTCATTGCCATCCGGTCTCTGTTCATCATAGACGCTTCAAACAACTTTATAAAGATCGTTGACATCTAGTGGAAGCCGTAGGAGTTGCGAAATGAATCCTTTCTCACTATGGTATCTATAAAACAATGACACTAAATAGTACAGTCACAAAATTCAAATTTTTTTTTATCTATTTTTCACAGGTTTTTGCCTGCAATATGAGTTTTGTTATACTTACAGACACCATTCAAACTGTTTTAGAAAATTCAGAGTGTTTTCTATCCGAATGTGTTAATAATATGCATATCCTAGCTTCTGAGTTGGTGTAGGAGGCAGTTAAAAATGGGCACATATTTTTTTCAAAATTTCTCAATACTGCCCCCGAGCCTCAACAGGTTATTAACTAGTATTTTAGACAACTCAAAAGTGGAAATGGGTCAAATTGACACGTAGCATAATAGGAGGGTTAAGAGGGGGGTCATTCAAAAATAATAATTGAAATTATGTGAAGTAAATTGTGTAGGGCTAATCCCACCCTGAGATTGGATGGCGTTAGAATGGAGCTAATGTAGCAGTTTTTAGCTTCACAAGGATGTGTGCAGGGCTAATCCCACCCTGAGATTGGATGGAGTTAGAATGGAGCTAATGTAGCAGTTTTTAGCTTCACGAGGATGTGTGCAGGGCTAATCCCACCCTGAGATTGGATGGAGTTAGAATGGAGCTAATGTAGCAGTCTTTAGCTTCACAAGGATGTGTGTAGGGCTAATCCCACCCTGAGATTGGATGGAATTAGAATGGAGTTAATGTAGCAGTCTTTAGCTTCAAGGATGTGTGCATGTGTGTGTGGCTAAATGATATATCGAGTATCCCAGTATCTCACACTCCATGGTGAAGTCCCTTTCCCTCTCAGCACCACTCAAGGAGTTAGTATCTCCTCAAGGAGTCAGTATCTCCTCCAGGAGTCAGTATCTCCTCCCTCTCCATTTCCCTCTCTTTATTTCTCTCTCTTTCTCAGCTTCAGTGTTTAACACCACCTCGGAATCTATCAAATCAAAGTACCTTGCTAGATAGAGCGAAACACTGCTCTGGTTATAGAGGGGGCCAGGTGCAGTAGGCACAGGAAGGTAGGAATGGTAAAACAGTGCAAGCATCAAATTGCTCAGACCTTCCTTTTCTTTCATTATCTCTGAATTGGCGGTTGACGATGTAATCAACATGGGACCCATGGGGTTCAGAAGCACTGAACGCATCACACATATCACACTTACAGTGGTAGGAAAAAGTTCTATAGTGAGAGACAGTTCCATAGTGAGAGACAGTTCTATAGTGAGAGACAGCTGGGAAGAAGCTGGTTGGCTTCCGTAGTTCAAATGCATCTCAAAAAAGGATTGTATTATATTAAACCACCCAACTATTCTGTATTAGAGTAACACCATGAAGACCACTGCTGTTTTCAGCCAGAGCACTAAAGACTAACTCCCACTTCAGAGGGAAACTCTCCAGGTTCCCTGTTATGCACGCTGTGTTCTCTTCGGCCTTACAAAGAAAATACAAAGAAAATACAAGCCAAGTAAAATATGAAGTGAGGTTTAAGGATTCTTCTGAGACCATACGGCTACTGCAACAAGGACCTTTAGGAAGAATAAGGGGATTTGAGTACATACTGTACTTAAGCAAAATCAAGCCATAGTCCATGATGACAACTGTAATCCCCATCAACAAGCAGCTATGCAGAATGATATCATTGACGCAAAGCTTTCTAAATTAATTTAACATTGTCTGCGTCCAAAATTAAACTATTTCCTATTCAGTGCTACATTACTTTTGACCATTTCCCATAGGGCTCTGGTCAAAAGTAGTGCACTATATAGGGAATAGGGTGTCATTTGGGATGAAAGCCAGTAAAAAGTTGTGAGGGTTTTAGTTTAATCATTCCGACGGGTTTGGACTCAAATGGACAGGCCGACTGAAAGGTCATAATCGCTAATCGTCTTTACTATGACAATGACGTCCTGAATATTTGGAAATATATAATCAGTTACAGTTTCTTCATTTCTTTATCCTTTTTTATGTGCTCATGTACTGCATCGAATATAAGAGCTCAGTCTCAAAAGACACCTAATATAGAGATTGGCAAAGTACACATTTCCTAGGTCCTCCAGTTAGGTTTTTGTTGAGAAGCCAGTTCAGATCCTAGTTCCTCCAGTTAGGTTTAAGTTTCTAGTTCCTACAGTTAGGTTTTGCTGAGAAGTGTGGCATTTTGGAGATTTAGAATGTCATGATTCATCCATCAGTCTACTACAGCAACATTCCACACCAGAGCTACACATGACATTACATACCAGCATTACATTTTTCTCCATAGCCACATATTGATTGATTGGAATGTTGAAAAAACTCCACCATAAGCATACACTCAATCTCCTCTTCTCTCTCACAACAGTCAAGGCTTTCTTTTCAAAACAAGTCGTGAGTCTTTAGAGTGATCTAAGAGCGGGAACATAAGAAATTTTAATTTATAAAAAAGCAATTTCAGATAAATAAATAAAATAGGTCAAGCAACATTTTCTGTAACAAAACCATCAGTAGAGTTGAAAATGCGATGGAAATCCATTTTTTTATATTCGCATGAAAATCTGTTGCCAACTGGATGGAAACCTAGCTAGTGACTAGAAAAAAAAGTATGCCTAATTGAACAGGATTCAATCGCATTCAAATCGCTCACAAATACTATAGATACCACTTGGATCTGACACATCCAGTTTGCATACAAACAAACAGACAAGCATGCAACATTTTAAAAGTGTTTCCCTAAATACAACCCAGTCATCCTTGGCACTGACAGACAAATCAATCTCTGAGGATTTACCTTCCATAATTAAAGATTTTCAAAAAAGAATATTATAAAAAAACATCATAACCATCAAAAGCAAATGAGACATTTTAAAAAAAAACTTTGTTTATTAGCAAAAGGCCAAGTAGTTCCTCTAAACCTGTTCTGTGTGCTAGCCTGGCCCTCCTGCCTGTAGGGCATGTTCTGTGTGCTAGCCTGGCATAGCCCTCCTGCCTATGGGGCCTGTTAGCCTGGCCTGCCTGTGTGTGCTAGCCTGGCCTGCCTGGCCTGTTCTGTGTGCTAGCCTGGCCTGGTCTGTGTGCTAGCCTGGCCTGCCTGGCCTGTTCTGTGTGCTAGCCTGGCCTGCCTGGCCTGTTCTGTGTGCTAGCCTGGCCTGCCTGGCATGGTCTATGTGCTAGCCTGACCTGCCTGGTCTGGTCTGTGTGCTAACCTGGCCTGCCTACCTGTTCTGTGTGTTAGCCTGGCTTGCCCTATATTGTAATACTTTTGACCAGGCTGTTATTTGGGACGAAGTCCATGGAAACTAGATTCTGAGACTCTAAGGGCAGCTTCACCAACACCGGAATCTGAATATATGTAAATGTTTACCTCACAAAGGACCTCCACATCTCAACAAACTAAAGTTAAACCGCACTACCAGAGCGTAAATGAGTTGGAGTAATAGGACATTCTCAGAAGTTGTAACTACACTATTACAATGAATGGATAATGTAGGGGCCTAGCTAAGGGCTGTGCAAACATGTTGTACTAGTGTTATCAGATTAGATAAAACCAGATGAAAGGCCTGGATCTTCACAGCCTCACAACCCTGAACTGTAGATGCGATCCTACGCCTGTTTGCACACTCTGTATGAGACAGAGGACACACTCCATGGTGAAGGCCCGAAATTAGACTCAGTGTGTTGTGTCAGTTTTCTGCTATGTCAACACTTCTCTCCATCTCGCATGGCTCGCCTTCTGCCACCTCCAGGCTAGTACTGTCTGCTTCCAGATGGCATCCTATTCCCTTTATAGTGCACTACTTTTGACCAGAGCCCTAGTCTGTAGACTATACAGTACGTCACAACCTGATAAGCTAGCCGTGCGTATAGTCTACGGTACGTCACAACCTGATGAGCTAGCCGTACGTATAGTCTACAGTACGTCACATCCTGATGAGCTAGCCGTGTGTATAGTCTACAGTACGTCACATCCTGATGAGCTAGCCGTGCGTATAGTCTACAGTACGTCACATCCTGATGAGCTAGCCGTGCGTATAGTCTACAGTACGTCACATCCTGATGAGCTAGCCGTACGTATAGTCTACAGTACGTCACATCCTGATGAGCTAGCCGTGCGTATAGTCTACAGTACGTCACATCCTGATGAGCTTGCCGTGCGTATAGTCTACAGTACGTCACATCCTGATGAGCTAGCCGTGCGTATAGTCTACAGTACGTCACATCCTGATGAGCTAGCCGTGCGTATAGTCTACAGTACGTCACATCCTGATGAGCTAGCCGTGCGTATAGTCTACAGTACGTCACATCCTGATGAGCTAGCCGTGCGTATAGTCTACAGTACGTCACATCCTGATGAGCTAGCCGTACGTATAGTCTACAGTACGTCACATCCTGATGAGCTAGCCGTGCGTATAGTCTACAGTACGTCACATCCTGATGAGCTAGCCGTGCGTATAGTCTATAGTACGTCACATCCTGATGAGCTAGCCGTGCGTATAGTCTACAGTACGTCACATCCTGATGAGCTAGCCGTGCGTATAGTCTACAGTACGTCACATCCTGATGAGCTTGCCGTGTGTATAGTCTACAGTACGTCACATCCTGATGAGCTAGCCGTGCGTATAGTCTACAGTACGTCACATCCTGATGAGCTAGCCGTGCGTATAGTCTACAGTACGTCACATCCTGATGAGCTAGCCGTGCGTATAGTCTACAGTACGTCACATCCTGATGAGCTAGCCATGTGTATAATCTACAGTACGTCACACCATGATGAGCTAGCCATGCGTATAGTCTACAGTACGTCACACCATGATGAGCTAGCCATGCGTATAGTCTACAGTACGTCACACCATGATGAGCTAGCCATGCGTATAGTCTACAGTACGTCACATCATGATGAGCTAGCCGTGCGTATAGTCTACAGTACATCACATCCTACAGTTCTGAAGCCATAGACCTACAGTACACCTCTTGACTCGTTGGTTTTGACTTGACATATCCTTAAAATATGTTATTTTTCTGCGTAAAATGTGGCAAGATGCCAAGGTGTTGGTCTTACAAACATGTCATGGTAGGTGTACCATTATCACAAAAACCCAACAAAAAACCTTCAACCTTCATCCAAGTGGCACAGCGGTCTAAGGCACTGCATCTCAGTGCTAGAGGCGTCACTACAGACACCCTGGTTTGAATCCAGGCTGTATCACAACCGGCCGTGATTGGAAGTTCCATAGGGCGGCGCACAATTAGCCTTGCGTCATCCGTGTTTGGCCGGTGTAGACCGTCATTGTAAATAAGAATCTGTTCTTAACTGACTTGCCTAGATGAATAAAGGTTCAATTAATTTAAAAAAAAGAATAGCTTGGTTCATGTAAGCAGCATTGTGCCATTACAACCAGATTTGAGCATTTTAAATCTCATCCCATTCCTAGTGCAGATACTCAGACTCTCTAAGCACCATTTCGTTCAGTTTTAGAGGCAACATCCCATTCCTAGTGCAGATCATCGGACTCTGAAAGCACCCTTTCATTCAGTTTTACAGGCAAGAGGGATTTCCTGCTAACAGCTTAGCATCCTCCACTGTCCGACTGCCCCATACTGGGCTCAAACCAGCGATCCTCTGCTTTGCAATACACGTGACCGCCCTCCTTGATAACGTTCCAATGGCTTGAGCCACCCAAAAGGTACGGATTGGATAGCTCCATCCGTGACATTTCAAGATAGCTGTGGAGCGATCATAATGTTCGTTCTTAACTCCGTTACACTTGCAGACCAAATAAAATGTTGAAAATAATGTGTACAAGCAATTTCAGAAAAAGCTAATTTGACCTCTTCAATATCCAGAGAAAAGATCAAAACAAGATGAATGAATGCGAAAAATTTTTATCATCCAATCTCTATGAATGGCCACATAACCTGAACCGCCATTACCAAATAAATAGCACTTACCTTAGTGAAGGGTAGTTGATCTTTGCACTGTTGCCCTGAGTGATTAAAGGAAAGTCCAAAATGTCTACTCTGTGTGTGTTTTAGATCCAAATCATGTTCAATCGTGTGTAATGTACCTAGATATAAAATCACAGTGAAAAATATTCATGTACTGCAGGCAATGGAAAGATAGATCCAAATCACAGATACCTGAAATGGTTCCTCATACATTTGATGAAATTATGGATATTGTGTCTATTTACCTATACAAACTCATTTGATTTGACTTTCAATATTCATTGTATCATGCTCATATTTTTTCATAAACACACCTCTTACCTGGCTTACTTAGACAGTAATGCTAGTGTTCAGCCAGGTCACCCGTGATACAAGTCAGTATTTGACGTCCATCCATGTCTGAAGTCGTTGGGAGATGTGTAAACAGGCCACTAGGGGCAACAGTGAGCTCTTTTACCTTCAAGTAGGTTTAGTAAGCATCTGCCTCTAGTGCGAAAGGTTGCATGTTCAAATCCAGCAATAGAAAGTCGTTTTTTATATTTTTGATTTAAGCCTATGCCAAAGTTAATGCCTGAACTTAACCTTAAAAATGTGGAACTACTATCTAAACTTTAACTTAAACACTTGATTTGATTAACATTTGATAAACATGGATGAACGTCTAATTCTGCCATGATAATGTGAGAGCTTGTTGACAATATTACAGGTGATTACAGGTGATAACATGAAAATAATTCATTTAGAATGGAAATAGAACACTGGAATGGATTTTCACACTCCCACAATTCCTATAGTGTCAAAGGTCATGCCTTCAAAGTCATTTATGCCTAAAACACACACATCCCTACAGATAATAATACCTTCGTGAATTATCATTCATATTTTCACCCACACAATCTACAAGCTGCTTCGATATCAACATTGTCTTTCATTGACGACTGTCAATCCAGCTCACGTGGCAGGACATGTCACATAACATAACTCCTATGGATGAAACAAACAAACCAAACGGTGACTTTCTCTTTAGACTTGCTTGTCTTGAATGATCCAACTGTTAAGGAATCAAATGAACAAAGCAAAGCTGTTTACCTGGAATGCTCAGTAGGGACCTTCGAAGCCAACCTTCTCTTTCCCTCAGCCCTGGGTAGGAGAGGCAAACGGGCAGAGATCAGATGTCCACTTACCCTCTGTGGAGAGCGGCACAGCAGCACAGCCAGCCAGGATAAGGTGCTTCCCAGCCCATGGGGAGCCCAGCCCATTGCCCGCTGCCCACAAAACTCAGGTTGGTCAGAAACTGGGGCCTGATATAGCCTTTAACTCATCACACCCCATTACCCATCAATACATTGAAAAAGATTAAGCATTACCGGTGGTCAGGGCTGCACTGGCATCAGGTACAAGCAGAGTGGAGAGGACATCACATATCCCCCCTTTGTGAATGTCTTTATGGTTTTAATGCATCAAGCAGAAATGAAACAATCCACTCCTCATCAAAAAATGTGAGCTGACCGCAAAGTAAAAGCAGCAACCTACCTTGGGTACCGTGACACACATACATTTTATATCGTAAAAGCGTAAAGCAATGTAATAATGCTCATGACTTTACATGCTTAATGAAATCACAAAAGGCCACAGACAGTGGATTTGAGACAGTCCTGACTACTATATAAGGCCACAGACAGCAGATTTGAGACAGTCATGTGACTACATGGAGTTTGAGGAAGTGAAGTGTGGAGAGTACCTTTACTACCTAGGATAGTTGATGGAATGTTCCATGGAAGAACGCAGTTTCCAGACAAGAGGAGGAAGAGAGGAAGGAAAGACAGACATAAGTGTCATGGTCATACTGGCAGACAGGGAAGAAGGACCGAAGAACACAGAGTGGGTGCATCCCAAATTGAACCCTTTTCACTATATAGGGTTCTGGTCAAAATAACTGCACTATATAGGGAATAAGGTGCCATTGGGGACACACAGAGAGAGGCACAATGGGATGAATATCATATCCAAGATGAGGTAAGAGATTGAAGAAAGGATGGCATGATGGAATGCTGGTGTGAGTGTCAGTATGGGGGGAGGGTACAAGTGAGCAATATTTCATTTCCGGCTCAGACTGAGTACTGCATGCTGGGAGATGAGCATCAACCAGACTGCTGTGGAGAAGACGAAGCAGAGGATGTTTCCTAAATGGCACCCTGGGCCTTGGTTAACAGTAGTGCACTACATAGGGAACATGGTGCCATTTGGGATGCAAAGAGAGACTGCCTTGGAAATGGAGAGAGGTTTTCAATCATCTAGCTCACTGTGGCTCACTGTCTGACTGCTAAAGCATTCCAGCAGCAAGGGTAATATAGAGGGGGTCTGATGTCCTATAGTAGCTACATCACAATCATGCATTATCTTCAGCATGTTTTGTTTTGGTTTTTATCATCACTTTGAAATGAATCACAGCATGATAGCATGATGAAAAAGCCAGCCAAATGAGACAGAAGGTGAGTTTGAAACATACTGGCAAGAAAAGTATGCGCATGTGCTGATTTGAGGCGATGATTCGAGAGAGGGGGGGGGGGGGGGGTCAAGACAAAAAGGTTGGATGAACAAACCAAACCAAGCCATTCACTGTTGCAAACAGATCTGAAAAGCAGTTTTAAAAGCCCTGAGTACCCCAGCCAGCAGCAAGAGAAGCAGCAAAAGAAGTCTTTGTATGGAGCACAAGGGGGGAGGGACCAAAGGAACATACCTTGGTCGCCCATCATCAAGTGTGCCAGACCTTAAAGGAAAACAAGAGCAAAGTCAGCAGAGAAACAGGGGATCACGGAGAGGCTAGGGCTGCCTCCCAAATAGCACCCTATTCTCTTTATAGACCACTACTGAGTGACCAGAGTCATATGAGCCCTTGCCAAAGTAGTGCACTATATAGGGAATAGGGTGTCATTTGGAACATATCCTACTGTAGGTCAAACTGACAGACAGGCATCTGTGTCTGGTAGATGCCTGTGGTATTTTGGGAGGTGTTGGGGAGTCAGGGTAGGGGCGAAGGGGGACGGAGAGTGAGGATGGGGTACAGTCAGACGAGGTTGGGTTAGGGTGATGAGCATGTTTCCAACCAAGAGAGGTTGCAATGCGTCATCAGTCAGACTTACTAGAGTTAAATTAACAGTAATAATTGTAGGTTAGTTGAGGTTCCATTTGTCTAAGATGGGCATCCTCTCAGAATGCTCAACCAGGTCCACCTGCTGTACCTACCTACCCCTAAAGCAATGGCCTGACTTTAACACGGTTTTGCGATGTGAATCTCTTACAATGTATCCACATTTTTCTACATTCACTTTCTAAGATCCAATCAGAGTATTTGCATAATAATATTATCAGTAATAGAAAGCTATTTGATTGGGCAGGGTCTGGTCATTTTCCCCTCCTTAATGCAAAGATGTAAGACACTATTGCAAATAAAGACAATATTTAGTGTTCAGTTCAGAGTTTGCTCTTTAAAGTTGTATTCAGTTGTTCACTATGACACTACTATCTCCTTGTAAATGGGAACAGGCTATTGCCTACTTCCCGCAGCTTGCAGAAACCATAAAATGTTTGTTCTATCCCTTCCAAACCATTAACTTATGTAATGTAGTGTATCAACAATAACCTGCAGAAAACGTATTTCAAACCAGTGGGAGATCCAAGGCATAGTTCGAACAGTGTAGTAGTAGCCTAAATACTTATCCACATCTTAACATCCATTGCCTTCAGAAAGTGTTCAGACCCCTTGCTTTTTTCCACATTTTGTTACAATACAGCCTTATTCTAAAATGTATTAAATCGTTTTTTCCCCTCATCAATCTTCACACAATGCTAATTTAGAATTAAAAAAACTGAAATGTACATAGGTATTCATTTACATAAGTATTCAGACCCTTTACTCAGTACTTTGTTGAAGCATCTTTGGCAGCGACTACAGCCTCGAGTCTTCTTGGGTATGAAGCTACAAGCTTGGCACACCTGTTTTTTATTTTACCTTTATTTAACTAGGCAAGTCAGTTAAGAACAAATTCTTATTTTCAATGACGGCCTAGGAAAAGTGGGTTAACTGCCTTGTTCAGGGGCAAAATGACAGATTTGTACCTTGTCAGCTCTGGGATTTGAGCTTGCAACCTTTTGGTTTACTAGTCCAACACTCTAACCACTAGGCTACGCTGCCACCCTTGTATTTGGGGAGTTTCTCCCATTCTTCTCTGCAGATCCTTTCAAGCTCTGTTAGGTTGAATGGGGAGCGTCGCTGCACAGCTATTTTCAGGTCTCTCCAGAGATGTTAGATCGGTTTCAAGTTCGGGGTCTGGCTTGGCCACTCAAGGACATTCATAAACTTGTCCCGAAGCCACTCCTGCTTTGTCTTGGCTGTGTGCGTTGGGTCGTTGTCCTGTTGGAAGGTTAACCTTCGCCCCAGTCTGAGGTCCTGAGAGCTCTGGAGCAGGTTTTTATCAAGGATCACTCTGTACTTTGCTCCGTTCATCTTTGCCTCCCAGTCCCTGCCGCTGAAAAACATCCCCACATCCCTCTACCATAACTCTAGAGCTCTGTCAGAGTGACCATCGGGTTCTTGGTCACCTCCCTGACCAAGGCTCTTCTCCCACGATTGTTCAGTTTGGCCGGGCGGCCAGCTCTCGGAAGAGTCTTAGAGATTCCAAACTTCTTCCATTTAAGAATGATGTAGGGCTCTGTGTTCTTGGAGACCTTCAATGCTGCAGAATTTTTTGGGTACTTTTCCCCATATCTGTTCCTCGACACAATCCTGTCTCAGAGCTCTACGGACATTTCCTTCAACCTCATGGCTTGGTTTTTTGCTGTGACTTGCACTGTCAACTGTGGGACCTTATAGACAGGTGTGTGCCTTTCCAAATGTTGTCCAATCAATTGGATTTACCACAGGTGGACTCCAATCAAGTTGTAGAATCATCTCTAGGATGATCAATGGAAACAGGATGAACCTGAGCTTAATTTCGAATCTCATATCAATGGGTATGAATACTTAATTAAATAGGTTATTTCTGTTTTCAAATGTTTATATATTTGGTACAATTTCTGAAAACCTGTTTTCACTTTGTCATTATGGGGTATTGTGTGTAGATTGCTCAGGATTTTTTTTTATTTAATCCATTTTAGAATAAGTCTGTAACGTAAAATTCTTGGGGAAAAGTCAAGGTGTCTGATTACTTTCCGAAGGCACTGTACTTACCTCAACTTTTGCCAAAACGTTCACTGATATTCATTAACATTAACATCTATGGGAGATTTCAAGAATAGTAACAACTACATCAACATAAGTGAATGTTCCACATTTTATCATCAGGATCATGATAAAGAGTGTAGTTAAGAACAGCTAACTTTTCCAAAGCATCATTTCATTATCCCAAACCACACGTTTCTCCTGAACCAATGACCGAGCACATTTCGCAACATCTACCCATTACCGCAAATGAGAAAAACATATGGAGCCGACTTACCATTTCAGTAGCACAATTTAACACCATTTAGGTAGCACATTTTAAAACCATTTCCCCATGACATAGAGTATGTTAGGAGTGATTTAAGCCATGAGAACCACAGCATGGTTTCAGTGAATAAATCACAGAGGAAAGATGATAAAAACCATGACAAAGAAAAGACAAAACAGAATACCCACCTTCAACACGGTTGTCTTCTGCAAGCGGACGGACGAATGGGCGGAAGGAGAAAGAGGAAAAGGAAGACATTCGTTAAGCAGCATGCAGACTGGTACAGGGCCATTGCATGTCGTAACCATGCAAGGCAACACACATCACATGCAAAGTGCCCTACTTTGTACTTCATTGACAACCCCTGCAGAGGGGAGGTCTCGGTGATTCAGAAGCCCTACTAACTGGCAGAGTTTCAATGCTGCAGAGGACTTTTGTCTGTTCAATGTCTGTTCAACTATATGATTTACTGCTCTTTGTAATCTAGTTATAGGCTATAAAAGTGGGTCTGTCTTCATCTCTGGATCCTGTTTTGTGAAATATGACATCATATGTCTTTGATCATATGCCTACCTGGGATACAAGACACAGCTATATTTGTAAAAACGATAAGCTTGTTTAGACCTTGAGTGGATTACTATGCCCCCTCTGGATGGCTTTATGTTTGCTTTGTTGTTAGCTTGTCTGCTAGCTTGCTGTTAGCTTGTCTGCTAGCTTGCTGTTAGCTTGTTTGCTAACTTGTTGTTAGCTTGTCTGCTAGCTTGTTGTCAGTGTGTCTGCTAGCTTGTTGTTAGCTTGTCTGCTAGCTTGTTGTTAGCTTGTCTGCAAGCTTGTTGTTAGCTAGTCTGCTACAGTAGCTTGTTCTAAGTTTGTCTGCTAGCTTGTTGTTAGCGTGTCTGTTGTTAGTTTGTTAGCACAGTGCTAACTGTGCATGTACTCTTTCAATCCCATTTACTAGCCTGTCTACTGTAACAAATGATTGGTTAGAGGATTACATTCAACTGGGAGAAAACAACATGAGTTAGCAATTATATTGGCGAAAGCTACAAGAGGATATGAAAAAAGGTGTGAAGTGGTTTTGAATAGAGAACATGCAGTATTCAATGACAGTGAAATGGGGAGATATGGTGCGGTGTTCGTCAGCAGAGAATGATATATATTTTGGAATATCAGTCTTTATTTTAAAGGCATAAACTTAAAATGCAATAATACATTTTTGTCTCAAGTGTAATAACTGTTTATGGTGGGGACTGCTGAAAGAGAGGGAGAGTGTGTCTGGACTTTCATAAATGGGCAGAGAGAGGGTTGAGTGGCATCATTTAAGTGACCTCATGTTCTAATAACTCCTAAATAATCAGTAGTGAGCAGAGATTAGGTCCTTGAGGGGAGAATCACCTCGCAGTGAAAGTGAGATTTGTGACATGGTGATAAGGAATAAGGAACATACCCATTCATGTGTGGTCTAAAAACAATACCAGGACCGAAAAAGTTGTCACATCTGTTGCCAAAATGATGGCAAACTAGGTGCCCAAAATGTCATGACATTGCCTCTAGTGAGGAACATTATATTACAATAAAGCATTACATTTGGATAAAGTATGTGTTAGAATAAAACATGCAATAAATATTGAACAGAGAGGATGTAGAATCATGTGAGCCACCTAAAACAGAACAACATGTCAGTCAACATTTCTCATCAACATGGCATATAAGTGTTAGAAGTTTAAATGAGTAAATAAGTGAAACTACTGCCTGTTAGAGATAACTACTGCCTGTTAGAGATAACTAATGCCTGTTAGAGACAACTACTGCCTGTTAGAGATAACTACTGCCTGTTAGAGATAACTACTACCTGTTAGAGATAACTACTGCCTGTTAGAGATAACTACTGCCTGTTAGAGATAACTAATGCCTGTTAGAGACAACTACTGCCTGTTAGAGATAACTAATGCCTGTTAGAGAGAACTGATGTATAACAAATCAATTCAGAAGGATGACTTTGTAGAAATATCGATAAATACAACTTTTACAAAAAGTGAATACTATTGGTTTTAACACCAGTGGTGGCCATTTACATTACATTTATGTCCATTTACATTACATTTAAGCCCATTTACATTACATTTAAGTCCTTTTACATTACATTTAAGTCCATTTACATTACATCTGTAATATGAACCAAACATGGATGAACCAAACATGAATTTGAAGGCGACATTTGTTATTAGAATGCAAAGTTTTAAGATTAGATCAATATGGCATGCACTCTGATTCTACAGCTTTAGAAGTATATAAGTGATGTAAGATATTAGTAATATAAGATATGGTTTTATGTTTTTATCAACAAAAATATAAATCTAATATACAATATATAAGTAATATAAGATATACTGTAAGTAATATAAGATATCAGTAATATAACATATAAGTAATATCAGATGTAACACATAAGTAATATAAGATATAAAATATAAGTAATATAAGATATAAGTAATATAGGATTTAACATATTGGTAATATAAGATATAAAATATAAGTAAAATAAGATATAAGTAATATAAGATTTAACATATAGGTAATATAAGATATAAGTAATATAAGATATCAGTAATATAACATATAAGTAATATAAGATGTAACATATACGTAATATAAGATATAAAATATAAGTAATTTAAGATTTAACATATAGGTAATATAAGATATAAGTAATATAAGATATAAAATGTAAGTAATATAAGATGTAAAATATAATTAATAAGATATCATTAATATAAGATTTAACATATAAGTAATATAAGATATTAGTAATAGCAGATTTAACATATAAGTAATATAAGATATAAGTAATATAAGATATAAAATATAAGAAATATAAGATATAAGTAATATAAGATATAGTAATATTAGATTTAACATATAAGTAATATATGATATAAGTAATGTAAGATACAATATATAAGTAATATAAGACATAAGTAATATGTAGTATCATTTTTTTTTTTTTTTTATCTAGGCAACCCAGAGCCAATTGCGCACCACCCTATAGTACTCGTAATCACTGCCAGATGTGATGCAGACTGGATTCGAACCAGGAACTGAAATGACACCTCTTGCACTGAGCTGCAGTGCATTAGACCACTGTTCAACTCGGGAGCTCAAAGTAATATAAGATATAGGTAATTTAAGATATATTCTATTTTGTAATATAAGTAATATGATTTAAGATATGTCATATAATAAACTCAGCAAAAAAAGGAAACTATCTCTCATTGTCAACTGCGTTTATATTGTCAGCAAACTTAACATGTGTAAATATTTGTATGAACATAAGATTCAACAACTGAGACATGAACTGAACAAGTTCCACAGACATGTGACTAACAGAAATTTAATAATGTGTCCCTAAACAAAGGGGGGGTCAAAGTAACAGTCAGTATCTGGTGTGGCCACCAGCTGCATTAAGTACTGCAGTGCATCGCCTCCTCATGGACTGCACCAGATTTGCCAGTTCTTGCTATGAGACATTACCCCACTCTTCCACCAAGGAACCTGCAAGTTCCCAGACATTTCTGGGGGGAATGGCCCTATCCCTCACCCTCCGATCCAACAGGTCCCAAACGTGCTCAATGGGATTGAGATCCGGGCTCTTTGCTGACCATGGCATAACACTGACATTCCTGTCTTGCAGGAAATCATGCACAGAACGAGCAGTATGGCTGGTGGCATTGTCATGCTGGAGGGTCATGTCAGGATGAGCCTGCAGAAAGGGTACCACATGAGAGAGGAGGATGTCTTCCCTGTAACGCACAGCTTTGAGAATGCCTGCAAAGACCACAAGCTCAGTCCGATGATGCTGTGACACACCGCCCCAGACCATGACAGACCCTCCACATCCAAAGCGATCCCGTTCCAGAGTACAGACCTCGGTGTAACGCTCATTCTTTCTACGATAAACGCAAATCCGACCATCACCCCTGGTGAGACAAAACCGCGACTCGTCAGTGAAGAGCACTTTTTGAAAGTCCTGTCTGGTCCAGCGACGGTGGGTTTGTGCCCATATGCAACATTGTTGCCGGTGATAT
The DNA here is from genome assembly GCF_965601325.2 of Salmo salar. Classification (NCBI taxonomy): domain Eukaryota; kingdom Metazoa; phylum Chordata; class Actinopteri; order Salmoniformes; family Salmonidae; genus Salmo; species Salmo salar. The sequence continues at coordinate 102,104,935 of NC_138291.1, forward strand.
CTGGTGAGGACCTGCCTTACAACAGGCCTACAAGCCCTCAGTCCAGCCTCTCTTAGCCTATTGCGGACAGTCTGAGCACTGATGGAGGGATTGTGCGTTCCTGGTGTAACTCGGGCAGTTGTTGTTTCCATCCTGTACCTGTCCGCAGGTGTGATGTTCGGATGTACCGATCCAGTGCAGGTGTTGTTACACGTGATCTGCCACTGCGATGACGGTCAGCTGTCCGTCCTGTCTCCCTGTATTGCTGTCTTAGGCGTCTCACGATTGCAATTTATTGCCCTGGCCACATCTGCAGTCCTCATGCCTCCTTGCAGCATGCCTAAGGCACGTTCACACAGATGAGCAGGGACCCTGGGCATCTTTCTTTTGGTGTTTTTCAGAGTCAGAAGAAAGGCCTTTTTTGTGTCCTAAGTTTTCATAACTGTGACCTTATCCTGTTGGGTCTAGGGGGCAGCATTTGCACGTCTGGATAAAAAAAATGTACCCGATTTAATCTGGTTACTAATCCTACCCAGTAACTAGAATATGCATATACTTATTATATATGGATAGAAAACACTCTAAAGTTTCTAAAACTGTTTGAATGGTGTCTGTGAGTATAACAGAACTCATTTGGCAGGCAAAACCCTGAGACATTTTCTGACAGGAAGTGGATACCTGATGTGTTGTATTGACTTTAAACCTATCCCATTGAAAAACACAGGGGCTTAGGAATATTTTGGCACTTCCTATTGCTTCCACTAGATGTCACCAGCCTTTACAAAGTGTTTTGAGTCTTCTGGAGGGAGATCTGACCGAACAAGAGCCATGGAACGATGATGTCCCATTAGAAACCTGGCGCGCGAGTTCATGTTGGGTACCCTCGTTCCAATACGTTATAAAAGAGTATGCATTCGTCCACCTTGAATATTATTCATGTTCTGGTTAAAAAAGGCCCTAATGATTTATGCTATACAACGTTTGACATGTTTGAACGAACGGAAATATATTTTTTCCCCTCGTTCATGACGAGAAGTCCGGCTGGCTTACATCATGTGCTAACGAGACGGAGATTTTTGGACATAAATGATGAGCTTTTTTGAACAAAACTACATTCGTTATGGACCTGTGATACCTGGAAGTGACATCTGATGAAGAGAATCAAAGGTAATGGATTATTTACATAGTATTTTCGATTTTAGATCTCCCAACATGACGTCTAGTCTGTATCGCAACGCGTATTTTTCTGGGCGCAGTGCTCAGATTATTGCAAAGTGTGATTTCCCAGTAAGGTTATTTTTAAATCTGGCAAGTTGATTGCGTTCAAGAGATGTAAATCTATAATTCTTTAAATGACAATATAATATTTTACCAATGTTTTCTAATTTTAATTATTTAATTTGTGGTGTTGACTTGACTGCCGGTTATTGGAGGGAAACGATTTCCTCAACATCAATGCCATAGTAAAACGCTGTTTTTGGATATAAATATGAACTTGATAGAACTAAAAATGCATGCATTGTCTAACATAATGTCCTAGGAGTGTCATCTGATGGAGATTGTAAAAGGTTAGTGCATCATTTTAGCTGGTTTTATGGTTTTGGTGACCCTGTCTTTGACTTGACAAAACATTACACACAACTCTTGTAAATGTACTGTCCTAACATACTCTAAATTTATGCTTTCGCCGTAAAACCTTTTTGAAATCGTAAAACGTGGTTAGATTAAGGAGATGTTTATCTTTCAAATGGTGTAAAATAGTTGTATTTTTGAAAAATTTGAATTTTGACATTTATTTGGATTCAAATTTGCCGCTCTTGAAATGCACCTGCTGTTGATGGAGTGCACCACGGGTGGCACGCTAGCGTCCCACCTAGCCCCAAGAGGTTAATTGCCTACCGTCTGTAAGCTGTTAGTGTCTTAACGACCGTTCCACAGGTGCATGTTCATTAATTGTTCCTGGTTCATTGAACAAGCATGGGAAACAGTGTTTAAACGCTTTACAATGAAGATCTGTGAAGTTATTTGGATTTTTACAAATTATCTTTGAAAGACAGGGTTTCTTTTTTTGCTGAGTTTTTATAAGTAGTATACGATTTATTACATTTACATTTACGTCATTTAGCAGACGCTCTTATCCAGAGCGACTTACAAGTTGGTGCATTCACCTTATGATATCCAGTGGAACAACCACTTTACAATAGTATATCTATATATATATTTTTTTGGGGGGGTAGAAGGATTACTTTATCCTATCCCAGGTATTCCTTAAAGAGGTGAGGCTGTCAGGTGTCTCCGGAAGGTGGTGATTGACTCCGCTGTCCTGGCGTCGTGAGGGAGCTTGTTCCACCATTGGGGTGCCAGAGCAGCGAACAGTTTTGACTGGGCTGAGCGGGAACTGTGCTTCCGCAGAGGTAGGGAGGCGAGCAGGCCAGAGGTGGATGAACGCAGTGCCCTTCTTTGGGTGTAGGGACTGATCAGAGCCTGAAGGTACGGAGGTGCCGTTCCCCTCACAGCTCCGTAGGCAAGCAGCATGGTCTTGTAGCAGATTTATGATATAAGCCATATAATATATAAGATATAATATAAAATATAATATTAGATATAAGTAAAATAAGATATAATATATAAGATAAAAGTAATAAGATATGTAATATTATATATAAGTAATTCAAGATACATGATATAAGTAATATAAGATATAAGTTACAGTATAAGTGATAACTATAGTAGCTCAGTTGGTAGAGCATGGTGTTTGCAACGCCAGGGTTGTGGGTTCGGATTCCCACGGGGGGCCAGCACAGAAAAAAAAAAAATGTATGAAATGAAATGTATGCATTCACTACTGTAAGTTGCTCTGGATAAGAGCGTCTGATAAATGACTAAAATGTAAAAATGTATGAGTCCTTTCATCGTCTGAAAGTACGGTGTCGTGCAAGTTGGGCATAAGGCCACATAGCCTAGCTCCTAGCTCCCATCAGATGAAACAAGTATCCTACCTCTCAATTTCAGGCCCCAATTCAAGCGATTTGTTGACCAAGAAACTTACCAGCACATCAGCTCTCCTTCCAAATCAGACACCATGCAACACAACCAACCAAAGTGTGAGAGCAGCAGCATTTTGTGAACAAAATAGGACGCAAGTGATAATCATAGTGTAATAATGAGGAGAATCACAGTTATGTGATTTGTGATTTTGTTATGATAAGAAGAAATGTTGGAAATGTGTGTCTGTCATTTCTTCAAGTGTCTGTACTCAGTGGACGTACAGTGAGTGTAGGCTATATATACAGCTCTGTCTGAGTTGTTAGAATGCGCATGTAAGGAAATATTGGGAACTTTGTTCACAAAAGGATAGCTTGATGATGAGAAGCAGCTGCCTATTCAAAAAGCATTCTGGGGTGGCAACAGGCATTGAACTGGAATGGTGATGTGACATCAGTAGCGATGAGAGGAGAAAAGTAAAAAAAGCAGGGTCTGTTTGCTGATATACCTCTATAGCTGTGTCTTAGTTATTATTCCACAGGAACACCTTAGCATTGAAAACATTTCACCGGGGTGAGAGAGTGTTCTTTGGATTGTTAGAATGTGACTGTATTTTGACAAGGATAATAGATATCTTTGTAATGAACGTGTCATTCTAATAAAATGGTTTTCTATCCACAATCTGTCCAATGATTTTATCACAGTTTTATTACTATGTTTCTAGTGTTACCCTTCCTCTTATTTTAGTCATTTTAAAACACACTTTACTTTTTGAAATAAGAATCACATCCAAAGGAATCTGCTTTACTGTAATTTAACTTTGATAAAAATGAATTCATCCAGTCCTGTAGTTCAATGCGCTCTTAAAAATCTACACATCCAAAGAAATAGAAAAGTAGGGTCAAGGAATCTCTATGGCAACCTAGGACAATGTCTAGGAACAGCCAATAAGTACAAACCAAGACAGATAATCCAGACAATGACTAAAGCTGACAGTAGTTCAAATCATGTTTCTATACTGCCAAGCTATGTACGTTCAAATCATGTTTCTATACTGCCAAGCTATGTACGTTCAAATCATGTTTCTATACTGCCAAGCTATGTACGTTCAAATCATGTTTCTATACTGCCAAGCTATGTACGTTCAAATCATGTTTCTATACTGCCAAGCTATGTACGTTCAAATCATGTTTCTATACTGTCACGAACCGGCTCGAAGCCCGTAACAAAAAGGGAGACAACGCGGAGATAAAGAATAACAAAATATATTTATTAACTGAAGTAAAGTAAATACAATTAACAATGGTGTGTTTAGTCAGTAGTCATTAGTGTAAGTGAGTGGTCGCCTGTATTCATGTGATAATGAGGGGTGTTAAAAGGTGCCAACGCAAACAAACCAAATAGCCACAAAAATGCCACAAGCAAAATCTGTCTGTGTCTACATGAGAGAGTCTCCTCAATGAATGGGGAAGAGGTGCATTTATCCTGGGACACACCTGAGCCCAGGTGTGTCTCATTTCACTGACGACCCTCTCGGCTCCGCCCACCGACATCCTATTAAGGAAAACACGAGCAAAGAGAAAGAGTTCGGCAGACAGAGTGGGAGGGTCGTCACAATACTGCCAAGCTATGTATGTTCAAATCATGTTTCTATACTGCCAAGCTATGTACGTTCAAATCATGTTTCTTTACTGCCAAGGTATGTACTTTCAAATCATGTTTCTTTACTGCCAAGATATGTACGTTCAAATCATGTTTCTATACTGCCAAGCTATGTACGTTCAAATCATGCTTCTATACTGCCAAGCTATGTACGTTCAAATCATGTTTCTATACTGCCAAGCTATGTATGTTCAAACCATAGTTTCAGTCAATTCCATACTGAACTTAAATTTAACTGAAAATTCTTAATTCATACCAGTAGTTTCATTTTCTGACCCAAACTGTTGAACATGACCTTTATACTGTATTCCATGTTAACTATACTAGCTGAATAAGCCATATGAAGGTCTCTATTCAGTCTGGATCGCTGAAGCATTACAGACTACTTGATATAAATGTAAAGGTAATTCCCGATTGAGCCGACAGCGTTTACCGTGAATGCAGTCGGAGCTAACGCGGGAACGTTGTCTTTAAATTTCAGTCACGTTGTAACGCTGAACCTCCGCAATATGGAATTGAATAGAGCCCGAAGACTCAGCTTTAGTGTTTAGCCAAGTGCCTTTCATCTAACAACCTCTTGTCAAACTAGGGTTCATGAGAGATATCACCATACTACTACCCCCCATCACACACGACATGACACTACCCTTCCCAAATCTACACAGACTACTATCGTATGGGTGTTCTTTTAGTGCAGTACCTTTCAACTAACAACGATTCAAACTAGGGTTGATGTTATGACAGATACCATTTACACCAACCCCCCCACCCGTTCATCACACACACACACACAAAACTGCCCATTCCAAATCTATGCAGCTGGCTGTCTAATAATCCAGGCAGGGGAATAAACCTCCCTAATCCCTTTGATGAAGCAACGATACCACTGCCATTGTACTGTTAATACCACACAACAATACACTCTACCCAGCTCCCAGTCCTGAGCAAACAACATCTTATACATGTGCTGCATGACATAGTGACATGTGGAGCCCATGATTATAGTCAAACTGCTAGCTAGTACACGCATACAGTACAGATCTCTACCCGGAGCATAACATTACCTCTCCACTTCTTCAACTACTTCAAATCACATGGCCAATTCCCTTGCATAGAACATCTGTATTTAGTCAACAACAATATTGCTTTTCTTAAGCCTGTACACTGAATTTAGGACAAATCATTTGGGACAAATCATTCACTAAACCCTAAACCTCAACTACATCTTGTAATAAATAATGTGGATATTGACCTTGAGGTGACTAAACTGCTTGGAGTAACCCTGGATTGTAAACTGTCATGGTCCAAACATATTGATACAACAGTAGCTAGGATGGGGAGAAGTCTGTCCATAATAAATTGTTACTCTACCTTCTTAACAGCACTATAAACAAGGCAGATCCTACAGGCCCTAGTTTTGTCGCACCTGGACTACTGTTCAGTCATGTGGTCAGGTGCCACAAAAAAGGACTTAGGAAAATTGCAATTGGTTCAGAACAGGTCAGCACGGCTGGCCCTTGGATGTACACAGAGAGCCAATATTAATAATATGCATGTCATTCTCTCCTGGCTGAAAGTGAAGGAGAGATTGACTTCATCACTACTTGTATTTATGAGAGGTATTGACATGTTGAATGCACTGAGCTGTCTGTTTGAACTACTGGCACACAGCTCAGACACCCATGCAAACCCCACAAGACATGCTACAAGAGGTCTCTTCATATTCCCCAAGATCAGAACAGACTATGAAAGGAGCACAGTACTACATAGAGCCATGACTACATGGAACTCTATTCCACATCAAGTAACTCATGCAAACAGTACAATTTGATTTGAAAAACAGATAAAAAATGGAACAGCGTGGACTGTGGAACAGCAGAACAGTGGGGACTGTGAAGCAACACAAACATAGGCACAGACACATGCATATATACACACACACGCGATAACATACACACTATACACACGTTCACAGATTTTGTTCTGTAGATATGTGGTAGAAGTGGAGTAGGGGCCAGAGGACACACAGTGTGTTGTGAAATCTGTGAATGTATTGTAATGTTTTTAAAATTGTATAAACTGCCTTAATTTTGCTGGACCCCAGGAAGAGTAGCTGCTGCCATGGCAGCAGCTAATGGGGATCCATAATAAATAAAAATAAAAATATATTTCCACACACAGACTGCGTTCATAAACATATGTATTCAATCAGTAGCAATGTGGAAATTGGTTAGAAATCAAGCCATTGCGCATTTCATCTAACCAGCTCCCATACAGTCAACACATATAGTTTAACACTGAACCTCCCACCTTACCATTGCCAAATCAGTGGAGAAATTGAACCTGATCGAACATCTCTGGAGAAACCTGAAAATAGTTGTGCAGCGACGCTCTCCATTCAGCCAGACAGAGCTTGAGAGGATCTGCAGAGAGGAATGGGAGAAACTCCCCATATACAGGTGTGCCAAGCTTGTAGCGTCATACCCAAGACTCAAGGCTGTAATCGCTGCCAAAGGTGCTTCAACAAAGTACTTAAAAGGGTCTGAATACTTATGTACATGTGATATTTCAATTTTTTTATTTTTTATTTCCGTTTGCAAACTTTTCTAAAAACCTGTTTTTGCTTTGTCATTACAGGGCATTGTGTGTAGATTGATAAGGGGGGAAAAAAACTATTTAATCCATTTTAGAATGAGGCTGTAACGTAAAAACAAAATGTAGAAAAAGTCAAGGGGTCTGAATACTTTTCCCGAATGCAATCTATACCTGGTCTACCTGATACATACCTGGTCTACCTGATACATACCTGGTCTACCTGATACATACCTGGTCTACCTGATACATACCTGGTCTACCTGATACATACCTGGTCTACCTGATATATACCTGGTCTACCTGATATATACCTGCTCCACCTGATATAGACCTGCTCTACCTGATATGTACCTGGTCTAACTGATATATATATACCTGGTACGCCTACCAAAATGGCGCCGGAAGAAATGGCAGCAGTTTTACGGGCGCATAACCAATTGTGCTATTATGGTTTTTTTTCGCATTATTTGTACCTTATTTTGTACATAATGTTTCTGCAACCGTATTTTACAGCGTCTGTGCATATTTGTTAACAACATCTGGTGCATGAAATCTAAGGAAGTCTCTAGATTTTGCTCACCTGAAGTAGAGTATATTGTGATAAATTGTAGGCCACACTACTTGCCTAGAGAGTTTTCAGCTATACTTTTCGTGGCTGTTTATTTACCACCACAGACAGATGCTGGCACCAAGACCGCACTCAGTCAGCTGTATAAGGAAATAAGCAAACAGGAAACCACTCACTCAGAGGCGGCGCTCCTAGTGGCCGGAGACTTTAATGCAGGGAAACTTAAATCAGTTCTACCAAATTTCCATCAACATGTTAAATGTGCAACCAGAGGGGAAAACATTCTAGATCACCTGTATTCCACACACAGACATGTACAAAGCTCTCCCTCGCCCTCCATTTAGTAAATCCGACCGCAACTCTATCCTCCTGATTCCTGATTACAAGCAAAAATTATGGCAGGAAGCACCAGTGACTCAGTCTATAAAAAGGTGGTCAGATGAAGCAGATACTAAACTACAGGACTGTTTTGCTATCACAGACTGGAACATGTTCCGGGATTCTTCCGATGGCATTGAGGAGTACACCACATCAGTCACTGGCTTTATCAATAAGTGCATCGAGGACATCGTCCCACAGTGACTGTACGTACATACCCCAACCAGAAACCATGTATTACAGGCAACATTTGCACTGAGCTAAAGGGTAGAGCGCACCCCTTTCAAGGTGCTGGACTCTAAACCGGAAGCTTACAAGAAATCCTGCTATTCCTTAAGACGAACCATCAAACAGGCAAAGCTTCAGTACAGGGATAAGATTGAATCATACTACACCGGCTCCGACGCTCGTCTTATGTGGCAGGGATTGCAAACTATTACAGACTACTAAGGGAAGCACAGCCGCGAGCTGCCCAGTGACACGAGCCTACCAGACGAGCTAAATCGCTTCTCTGCTCGCTTCGAGGAAAGCAACACTGAGGCATGCATGAGAGCATCAGCTGTTCCGGACGACTGTGTAATCATGCTCTCCATAGCCGATGTGAGTAAGACCTTTAAACAGGTCAACATACACAAGGCTGCAGGGCCAGACGGATTACCAGGACGTGTGCTCCGGTAATCCGGTGCTGACCAACTGGTAGGTGTCTTCACTGACATTTTCAACATGTCCCTGATTGAGTCTGTAATACTAACATGTTTCAAGCAGACCACCATAGTCCCTGTGCCCAAGAACACAAAGGCATCCTGCCTAAATGACTACCGTAGCCCCGTAGACCCGTAGCACTAACATCCGTAGCCATGAAGTGCTTTGAAAGGCTGGTAATGGCTCACATCAACACCATTATCCCAGAAACCCTAGACTCACTCCAATTTGCATACCGCCCAAACAGATCCACAGATGATGCAATCTCTATTGCACCCCACACTGCCCTTTCGCACCTGGACAAAAGGAACACTTTTGTGAGAATGCTATTCATTGACTACAGCTCAGTATTCAACACCATAGTGCCCTCAAAGCTCAACACTAAGCTAAGGATCCTGGGACTAAACACCTCCCTCTGCAACTGGATCCTGGACTTCCTGACGGGCCGCCCCCAGGTGGTGAGGGTAGGTAGCAACACATCTGCAACACTGATCGTCAACACTGGAGCTCCCCAGTGGTGCGTGCTCAGTCCCCTCCTGTACTCCCTGTTCACCCACGACTGCATGGCCAGGTACAACTCCTACACCATCATTAAGTTTGCAGATGACACAACAGTGGTAGGCCTGATCACCGACAACGACGAGACAGTTTATAGGGAGGATGTCCGAGACATAAGTAAGACTAAGGAGATGATTGTGGACTACAGGGAAAGGAGGACCGAGCACGCCCCAATTCTCATTGACGGGGCTGGAGTGGAGCAGGTTGAGAGCTTCAAGTTTCTTGGTGTCCACATCAACAACAAACTAGAATGGTCCAAACACACCAAGACAGTCGTGAAGAGGGCACGACAAAGCCTATTCCCCCTCAGGAAACTAAAAAGACTTGGCATGGGTCCTGAGATCCTCAAAAGGTTCTACAGCTGCAACATCGAGCGCATCCTGACTGGTTGCATCACTGCCTGGTACGGCAATTGCTCGGCCTCTGACCGCAAGGCACTACAGAGGGTAGTAAGTATGGCCCAGTACATCACTGGGGCTAAGCTGCCTGCCATCCAGGACCTCTACACCAGGCGGTGTCAGAGGAAGGCCCTAAAAATGCCAAGGGCCAAGTCTAGGACAAAAATGCTTCTCAACAGTTTTTACTCCCAAGCCATAAGACTCCTGAACAGGTAATCAAATGGCTACCTGGACTATTTGCATTGTGTGCCCCCCCCCCCAACCCCTCTTTTTACACTGCTGCTACTCTCTGTTTATCATATATGCATAGTCACTTTAACTATACATTCATGTACATACTACCTTAATTGGCCGACCAACCAGTGCTCCTGCCATTGGCTAACCGGGCTATCTGCATTGTGCCCCACCCACCACCCGCCAACCCCTCTTTTACACTACTGCTACTCTCTGTTCATCATGTATGCATAGTCACTTTAACCATATCTACATGTACATACTACCTCATTCAGCCTGACTAACCAGTGTCTGTATGTAGCCTCACTACTTTTATAGCCTCGGTACTGTATATAGCTTGTCTTTTTACAGTTGTTTTATTTCTTTACCTACCTATTGTTCACCTAATACCTTTTTTGCAATATTGGTTAGAGCCTGTAAGTAAGCATTTCACTGTAAGGTCTACACCTGTTGTATTTGGCGCATGTGACAAATACACTTTGATTTGATTTGATATATACCTGCTCTACCTGATATATACCTGGTCTACCTGACATATGTATATATATATATATCTGCTCTACCTGATGTATATATATGCTCTACCTGATACATATACCTGGTACACCTGATATATATACCTGGTCTACCTGCTTAGGTCTGTTGACTTTCTTTGCTATTTATTTTGTCATTGTTTGTTTTGTCTGTTTTATTTCAATTACTAAAGAGTTTGCCAACCTTAATTGCATTGCAGCTTCTGGCAGCGTCAAGCTGGTATCACAGTCTGATAATCCCTTCCTAGACAACTGCTAAACAAACAAAGAAGCAGTAAACCAGAAAGAAACCACAAAAGCCTTAAGGGGGAAAAATAGAAGTGACTTAGCAGCCTCAAAGATCAATGCCACAAATTATATTGATTCGGAAAAATGTATCAATTTGTTGTTACAATTTAGGCCAAATCAACAGTAATGAGAGTGTGTGGCCATCCCTCAGCTGTGCAGTCTGGTTTTATCTAAACACACACACACACACACACACACACACACACACACACACACACACACACACACACACACACACACACACACACACACACACACACACATCCTAATGTATCCCAACAGACCAAAGGAGGGTTATAGTTGCATCTCTTATTCTCCACAGACCACTGTTAGTCGTGAGAAAGAAAGAAAGGGATATGGATGGGGGAGAGGGCGGGTGGAGAGAAAGCGAGATGGGAGAGAGGGGTGTGGAGAGAAAGTGAGATGGGGAGAGAAAGGGGAAGGGGTAGTGGAATGATAAAGAGAAAAGGAGAGAGGGAGAGAAGAAAATTATAGGGGCCAAGTGACAAGTCACTCTTGATGGAAATCGATAAAACCTGCAGCTGGAAGCTTGAGGTACGGTGCAGGATTTCAGGGTTACATCCCAAATGCCACCCCATCCCCATAGAGCTCTGGTGAAAAGTGGTGCCCTATATAGGGAGGAGGTCTACACAGTAACTATCTATTAGGGAGGAGGTCTATACACTATTAGGGAGGAGGTCTATACAGTAACTATCTATTAGGGAAGAGGTCTATACAGTAACTATCTGTTAGGGAGGAGGTCTATACAGTAACTATCTGTTAGGGAGGAGGTCTATACAGTAACTACCAATTAGGGAGGAGGTCTATGCACTATTAAGGAGGAGGTCTATACAGTAATGATCTATTAGGGAGGAGGTCTATACAGTAATGATCTATTAGGGAGGAGGTCGATATGTAGTAGAGTGATGTTGTTCCCCTAGATTATGCACCAAGTTGCACACAAGGACAGTTCAAGTAGGCCAGGTCAAGAGGGGATGTTAATAAGTTAATAACAATAATAATAATTCAATGTGTTTTCTTTATTTAATTACAGCAGCATAGTTCATGTTATTTTTCGGTGTACAAACATTTTTTGATATCTATATTGTAAACACACCTAATTGTAAAAGTTTGTATATTTTGGTTTGGTCCATCGTGGGTTATCCGTACTTACGTACCCTCTTATTGTTCTCTTTTGCCTGACCTTCAACTAGCAAGGTGCCCGAGAGCTGTGACTGCACCGAGGGCTAACATATTGTGTGTTGTCTCTTCGTGTGCAGGTCGAATAAAAATGATTCAACCATCAGAATTCCAGTTGTGGCAGTGTCCTAAATAAAAGTACCCAACGCAGAACGAACCACGCTACAAACTGGTGCCGTGACCTGCCGACTGGTCAGCTCAAGCCGACCCCCGGAGCTGTGCATGTGGCTGAGGCGCACGACCTGCGCATGCGCATTTGTTGATGGTTTGCTGTAAGCTAATATATACTGTAAACAGTGAATGTGAGTGTAGCATATTCTTTAGATACAGGTATTCGTGCTTATTTGTATGTTTTTGATGAATTTGTTTATTGCAATTTTTTTTTGTATTTGAATGCAGTAAATTACATTGTATTTTAGTGCTCTGTTGAGCCATGGAAGATTCTCAAGTCCATAAATGTAGTTATGCTGGGGATTTTAGTGTGGGTAGAGGGAGGGGTGTCCTTGCATTTACGCCAATTGTACAGTCAGCTCCTGGGAGTAGAGCGTTTGCTAGTCCTGAGTTTGCAAGCGCTGGGAGGGGTAGGCTGTTTGTTCCACCTGACCAGGGTATCCCACCTCTGTCTTTTGATGTACCATCATCCACAGTCCTCAGTGATAATGGGACGCCTCCGAGTCAGCTTATTGACATTATTAAGCAGATTGGTTCAGAGATAGGTGAATCTATTAGAGTGAGTTTACTGCAGTCTGGGGTTTCAAGTCTTTCTCCTGCCCGTCCCCCTCACCAACCCCAGCAGTTTCCCCTGCCTGAGAAATGTGGGTCAACCTTTATTGATGCGTCCAAGCTGAATCTGGTTGTGAAGTCCGAGGTTAGTGCTCCACCTTTCTTTAGGGGTGATGACTCAGATAAGTACTCTGTCCTGGAGTGGGAGGAGTTAATGGGAGACTACCAAGAGAAGAGGGGTTACACTGGGTCTGAGAATGTTGGGGAGGTGATGTCTAGGCTCATGGGGAGGGCACGGGATGTGACCAAAGTCTGGATGCGTAACAACCCTGTTGTCACAGATGTTAAGGCGGTGTTCAGTGTTCTCAAGCAACACTTTGGGGATCCTGTCTGCTCAGGTATGCCATTAGCTGATTTCTATTCAATCAAACCATATGCTAATGAGGGTCCAATAGATTTCTGGATTAGGCTTAACAAAGCTGCAGAGGCAGCCAAACAGTACCTTGTGAGTGAGGGCAGGACCCTACCCAATGAGTGCTCAGAGTTGGCAGTCATGTTTGTACGCAACTGTCCTGATAAAGAGTTGGCCCAAGTGTTCAAGAGCAAAGCCCTTCGTGACTGGACAGCCAGTGAGGTACAGGATCAGTTGGATGAACTGTTAAGGGAACGTAAAGCATGTAGAACACAACTTTCACAGCAGGTGGCTGCCGTCTTTGACTCCCCCCAGGAGGGAGTGGGTCCTGTGAACAGACCTAAGGTGTCATCCTTTTCTCAATGTGGCCGTGAACCAGATCAGGCACCATCTATATCTGAGGGTGGGACATTAGAGAAAGTTTTGACTTTGTTAGAGAAGGCTCTGGTCAGCAATACTCAGTCTGTGAACAGAGGGCCCCGTAAACAGTTCCACAAACGTCAGCGTGAGTGCGCTGTCTGTGGAAGCACTAATCACTGGACCAAAGCTCACTGTCAGATGCACCAGCTGTGCTTCAAGTGCTTCTCTCCGGGCCACATGAGCTTTGACTGTACTGAGGCTGGGCAGCCGTGCTAGTACAGGATAAAGTTGAGCTGAAGGGGATGTTAGATAGTGGGTCCATGGCTACTACTCTGCGCGCAGATATTGTACCTCAGTTGAGGGAGGCAGGAGTGGTAGAGGGGAACTTTCTAGCTCCTTCAGATATCATCCTGGTGGGTTGTGGTGGGAAGCAAACTAGCCCAGTGGGCATGTGTGATTTAAAAATGCAGCTTTATGGCTTCAGCTATGTAGTCCCAGTGCTTATTGTAGATGGGCAGGTTGATGAACTCATTGTGGGCACTAATGTGTTGAAGTCTTTGATTAGACAGTTGAAATCAAATGACAGCTACTGGCGGGTGGTGGGTACACCAGGTTCCTCTAGCCAGTGAGATGACAGCCACTTCCTGCGTCTCCTGTCAAATCTGGAGAGATGGAGAGGAGACTCCATCCCAGATAAAGTAGGCACCATTAAGTTGAAGAGAGCAGTAACGCTCCAACCCATGAGTGAGCATCTGCTGTGGGGCCGCCTACCCCCAAAGACAAAACTCTCTGTGGGCAGTACTGTTGTTGTCGAGCCCAGCACGTCTCGTTGTGTGAATCGACACATACTAGTGGGGAGAGTAGTTACGCCTCTGTGGGGGGATGGATGGCTCCCTGTGAAGATAGTGAATCCAACAACATCACCAGTTACCCTGAGACGAAATGCTAAAGTGGCGGATGTGTATCCTTGCATTGCATTAGAGGATTTTGATGATGTCAAGCAGCAAGCAGCTTACCAGAACGTGGCTAAAGTTCAATGTGACAGCTCACACGGCAGTCTGACAGCTAAGAGTTCAGTTGGTGGCAGTGTAGTTCATGGCAACAGTACACTGAGCAATCTTGGACTTCAAGGCCTGTCTGTTGAGGAGTGTCCAGTTTCACAGTTCTGGAAAGATAAACTTGTCAATTTAATTGGGAAGTATGACACAGTGTTCTCTAGACATAGCCTAGATTGTGGTGAGGCAAAGGGGTTCTGCCATCGCATACGGCTGACTGATGACCGCCCATTTCGATTACCTTATCGTAGGCTTTCTCCAGCTCATTACCAAAAACTCAGGGAAACACTGGATGATATGGAGGAAAAGGAAATCATCAGAAAATCCAGCAGTGAGTATGCCTCACCATTGGTGCTGGAATGGAAAAAGAATGGGGACTTGCGCCTATGTACTGACTTTAGGTGGTTAAATGCCCGCACTGTAAAGGACACTCATCCCCTGCATCATCAGGCTGATGTACTGACCGCGCTGGGAGGTAATGCCTTCTTCAGCACAATGGACTTGACGTCAGGGTATTATAACGTGCCACTGCATGAAGAGGATAAGAAATACACTGCCTTTTCCTCTCCTTTAGGTCTGCACGAGTACAATCGGTTACCTCAGGGCCTCTGCAACAGCCCGGCTACGTTTATGAGAATGATGCTGGCCATCTTTGGTGACCAAAACTTTCTAAGTCTCCTTTGTTATTTGGATGATCTGATGGTTTTTGCTAAGACTGAGGAAGAGAGTCTGCAGAGACTTGAGATGGTTTTTCAGCGGTTGCAGGAGCACAATCTTAAACTGTCTCCGTCTAAGTGCAAGTTTTTGAGGAGGTCTGTTAAGTTTTTGGGCCACATCATTTCTCAGGAGGGTGTAGCCACTGACCCTGCTAAAGTTCAAACTATTTTGAATGTGACTGAGAGCGAGATGATGGAAGCTGATGGTGTCACTCCGTCTCCTAGCAAAATCCGTTATTTTCTTGGTATGGTAGTATACTATCAGCACTACATTGAGAATTGTTCCATGGTTGCTAGGCCATTGTTTCAGCTAACTACAGGTCAGAAGAAGCCTAGGAGAGGCAAGGGTAGGAGGAGGCCTGGTTCCTCTCGCAGGCTCACTGCTGCAGACTGGACTGCCGAATGTCAACTCGCTTTTGAAGCTTTGAAATCAGCACTAGTTCACCAGGCACTGCTGGCTCATCCAGATTTTTCTCAGCCATTTTTACTTTCTGTGGATGCATCTACTAGTGGTTTGGGAGCTGTACTATCCCAAGTGCAAGATGGGACGGCAATAGCCAGGCCAATAGCTTTTGCTAGTAAATCTCTTAATCATGCACAATCCAAGTATCCTGCTCACCAGCTGGAATTTCTAGCCATGAAATGGGCCATTCATGATAAATTCAGCCATTGGCTGCGAGGGCATAAGTTTACTGTGTGGACCGACAACAATCCACTCAAATATATTCTTACAAAGCCGAGACTTGATGCATGCGAGCAGAGATGGGTTGCAAAGCTGGCACCCTTTGACTTTGATATCCAGTACATACCAGGTCCCAAGAATGTCGTTGCTGATGCTTTGAGCAGAGAGCCATTTGTCCGCTCCACAGTTCTGCACCGACTGACAAGAATTCCATATGATGTCCTGCTGGAGGAAGCCAGAGGTCTTCGAGTGGATGATGTTCAAGACATGTTCCGCCTCTCCTGTGAACAGCCTGAGGCTGGCTGTGGAACGTCTATGGCTCCTGGGAGTGAGTTGAGTAGAGCTGGAGACGATGTCAGTGGGTTGGTTTCCTGTGAAGAGGTGTCTGCTGTCCTCCATGCTCACCGCCGATGGGATGATGGTGCCACAGTGAGGGCCATTTCCCTCATTAACCTCTTGGGGCTAGGTGGGACGCTAGCGTGCCACCTGTGGTGCACTCCATCAACAGCAGGTGCATTTCAAGAGCGGCAAATTTGAATCCAAATAAATGTCAAAATTCAAATTTTTCAAAAATACAACTATGTTACACCATTTGAAAGATAAACATCTCCTTAATCTAACCACGTTTTACGATTTCAAAAAGGTTTTACGGCGAAAGCATAAATTTAGAGTATGTTAGGACAGTACATTTACAAGAGTTGTGTGTAATGTTTTGTCAAGTCAAAGACAGGGTCACCAAAACCATAAAACCAGCTAAAATGATACACTAACCTTTTACAATCTCCATCAGATGACACTCCTAGGACATTATGTTAGACAATGCATGCATTTTTAGTTCTATCAAGTTCATATTTATATACAAAAACAGCGTTTTACTATGGCATTGATGTTGAGGAAATCGTTTCCCTCCAATAACCGGCAGTCAAGTCAGCGTCAGAAATTAAATAATTAAAATTAGAAAACATTGGTAAAATATTATATTGTCATTTAAAGAATTATAGATTTACATCTTTTGAACGCAATCAACTTGCCAGATTTAAAAATAACCTTACTGGGAAATCACACTTTGCAATAATCTGAGCACTGTGCCCAGAAAAATACGCGTTGCGATACAGACTAGACGTCATGTTGGGGAGATCTAAAATCGAAAATACTATGTAAATAATCCATTACCTTTGATTCTCTTCATCAGATGTCACTTCCAGGTATCACAGGTCCATAACGAATGTAGTTTTGTTCAAAAAAGCTCATCATTTATGTCCAAAAATCTCCGTCTCGTTAGCACATGATGTAAGCCAGCCGGACTTCTCGTCATGAACGAGGGGAAAAAATATATTTCCGTTCGTTCAAACATGTCAAACGTTGTATAGCATAAATCATTAGGGCCTTTTTTAACCAGAACATGAATAATATTCAAGGTGGACGAATGCATAGCCTTTTATAACGTATTGGAACGAGGGTACCCAACATGAAGTAGCGCGCCAGGTGTCTAATGGGACATCACCGTTCCATGGCTCTTGTTCGGTCAGATCTCCCTCCAGAAGACTCAAAACACTTTGTAAAGGCTGGTGACATCTAGTGGAAGCAATAGGAAGTGCCAAAATATTCCTAAACCCCTGTGTTTTTCAATGGGAGAGGTTTAAAGTCAATACAACACATCAGGTATCCACTTCCTGTCAGAAAATGTCTCAGGGTTTTGCCTGCCAAATGAGTTCTGTTATACTCACAGACACCATTCAAACAGTTTTGGAAACTTTAGAGTGTTTTCTATCCATATATAATAAGTATATGCATATTCTAGTTACTGGGTAGGATTAGTAACCAGATTAAATCGGGTACATTTTTTTTATCCAGACGTGCAAATGCTGCCCCCTAGACCCAACAGGTTAAAATGCTAATCAATTTATAACATTTTTGACATGCGTTTTTCTGGATTTTTTGTTGTTATTCTGTCTCTCACTGTTCAAATAAACCTACCATTAAAATTATAGACTGATCATTTCTTTGTCAGTGGGCAAACATACAAAATCAGCAGGGGATCAAATACTTTTTTCCCTCACTGTATACAGTAACTATCTATTAGAGAGGAGGTCTATACAGTAATGATCTATTAGGGAGGAGGTCTATACAGTAGTGATCTTTTAGGGAGGAGGTCTATACAGTAACTATCTATTAGGGAGAGGGTTCTATACAGTAACTATCTATTTGGGACGAGGTCTATACACTATTAGGGAGGAGGACTATACAGTAACTATCTATTAAGGAGGAGGTCTATACATTATTAGGGAGGAGGTCTATACAGTAACTATCTATTAGGGAGGAGGTCTATACACTATTATGGAGGAGGTCTATACAGTAATGATCTATTAGGGAGGAGGTCTATACAGTAATTCTCTATTAGGGAGGAGGTCTATACACTATTAGGGAGGAGGTCTATACAGTAACTGTCCAGTTATCTATTCTTCGTTTGTTCATTTTGTTACATTGAAAAATGTTGAGGTGATTTCATGGCATTCCTTTGGCTAAAACAAGAGATTGAAGGGCTTAACATATTGTGAAAACGTAGGCCCATGGTATATTATTGTTCTGTAGAATACACTAAAGCAATCTGAAACGGAAAAACCTCAGTGGAAATAGCAACATTAGTTCTGCCAATACTTTACAACAATAATATACTATCAATACCCCATGATACATTTCCTGGTTAAAGCTTCTCCACTCCCTATTGAATACCTCCGGTATGTATGTAGCCAACAAACTTGCTCTGGTGTGAATCTATGCACTGCTACAGTAGCTACGCCAGTATATTTTCTCAGTCCCAATCCACAATACACTGTTATTATACACTGTATAGTTCACTGCTAGACTAGCTATGCCAGTACCAGGCTTTCAATTTCCAATACACTGTGCTACTTTAATACAGTTGATGTGTGGACAATGAGAGTCCATCCGGCTGTTCGGCTTTTTCCACAGTCATCCTTTACTCCTTTATCTACTCTGGTCCAGACAGAGGGGATTGTGGGAAGGAACAGATGCACTGAAGACCTTTTCTATTCTTTGACATCTTGTGGGTCGTCCGACTGCCTGCCTGATCCAATGGGATAATCATAAACAGACTAGTTTATAGTTCTAATAAACTTAATCCGAGGGATTGACAATAATGGGGATAGTATTACAGTTGTGGATTTAAATCTTTATTTTTGGCATGCCATAGATTATAGTCTCAACAGTGATGTGATGTTGCCTTGAATTAAGGAGACAATACGACATAGAGGATACAAAATTTGGCTATTTCAGCATAACAATACAACCTAGACGATCATACGTTTGGCTATTTCAGCATATTTCAGAGACATCATAAAACACAAGCTATAAATAATTTGCAGCAAGCTGCTCATGAAATTAGAGCAACTAGCTTTTCTCTTTTTAAACCACTCACAATAATTCACAAAATATTATCTTACTATGTGAGGTTCTTCTTCATATTAGCCTTTAATACCACTAGCATACATAGCTATTCAAACATTACTGCAATATGCAATTGGACTCCAAGACTATGGGAAAGATTTAATTTCATCATGGACATATTAAGGGCAGTGTAAATTATTACTGCACGTGCTGTAAAAATGACAGACTCAGTTTGAGTCCTGTCCTTCCTCCTTCCTCTAGCATTACAACTACTGATAGTGGGCCTGCTGAGTCTGCTATAAAATGCTGTTTTAACTCCCCCACACACACACTGGGATCTAAGGATCTATCCTTCCTTCTCCTCTGTGTGGAGAATCTCTTTCCTCAGTATCTCAATCCAATCAGATTCAGATTTCCAAAGCAAACACCCAACAAACAGGCAGCTAAATGAGATTGGTTTAGCATATAAACAAAGCTACGTTTCTGCAGCTAAGTGCTACATGGAAACATAGTTACACTGGCTAGGCTAACAATGCTAAGTGCTACACTACACTAGCTGGGCTAACAGTGAAAAGTGCTATACTACACTAGCATGGCTAACAGAGCAAAATGAGTATACTTTTCTAAACCAATGGCTACAAACTAAAGCATATTTGAAAGGTTCTGTCCAAGATGTATTCATTTGTTTACATCGACAGATCAAGTCATACTTTAAAATTGTGATTTGCTGCTACAGCCATCTATGCTGCCAATGGTGCTGAAACTCATGTAGTGGCTAACTAGACTACATTTGCAATGTGCAATACGTTTTAAATTTAACACATTTATATGTTGCAAAATATAATTTGGTTGAATAATTTGTTTTTGTATTTTATTATTTAATTTGGGGGGGGGGGGGGGGGGGTAGATCAGCTTTAATATTGCAGATAGATTCTGGGTTCTATCTGTCACGTCCTGACCAGTAAGGGGTCATTTTGTTATTGTAGTATGGTCAGGAGGTGGCAGGGGTGTGTTTGATTTATGTGTCTCGGGTTTTTGGGTAGTGTTCTATGTTGTCTATTTCTATGTTGGAATGTCTATTTAGACAATTTCTATGTTCAGGTTTTGGTTTGGCCTTCAATTGGAAGCAGCTGTTCTTTGTTGCTTCTAATTGGAGGCCATATTTAAGTAGGTTATTTTTGTCACTGTTTTTGTGGGTAGTTATTTTCTGTATAGTTGGTAAGCCTTATAGAACTGTTTCGTCATTGTTTGTTATTTTTGTTAAGTGTTCACGTTTATCCAAATAAAATAAGGAAGATGAGCACGATACCCGCTGCGCCTTGGTCCACTTTTTACGACGCACCTGACAGAACTACCCACCAAACCAGGACCAAGCAGCGGGGATTGGAGCACCAGGGAGAGGGATGGACTTGGAGTGATGAACGACGATTCTGGGAGGACAAACTAAGGGAGCTAGAGGAGACCAGGAGGCATCCCCCAAAAATGTTTTGAGAGTCAGGATGCAGACCTGAGCCAACTCCCCGTGCTTATTACAAGGAGCGACGGATCAAGAAGGCACCGAGCTATGCGGAAATGCGCACTATATTGCCCAGAAGCATTCAAAGGCCGGTGCGATTGGTTAAAGCTCCTCAACATGGCCAGACTACATGGAGCACTCAGCCAGGAAGGGTTGTGCAGGCTGTACGCTCCAGACCTCCATTGAGTCTCCAGGGTCCAGTTTACTCTGTTCCTGCTCCTAGCACTAGCTTTGAGGTGCGTGTCACCTGTCTGGCACCTCCAAAGCCAGCCCCATGCATCAGGCCTCTAGTGCGTCAGCCCAGTCCAGTACGTCCTGTTCCTGCTCCTCGCACTAGCCTTGCGGTGCGTGTTACGAGTCTGGCGCCTCCAAAGCCAGCCTCACGCACCAGGCCTTTAGTGCGCTTGCCCAATCCAGTACGTCCTGTTCCTGCTCCTCGCACTAGCCCTGTGGTGCGCGTCCTTAGTCTGGCGCCTCCAAAGCCAGCCCCACGCACCAGGCCTTTAGTGCGCCTGCCCAGTCCGGTACATCCTGTTCCTGTTCCTCGCACTAGCCCTGTGGTGCACGTCCCTAGTCTGGCGCCTCCAAAGCCAGCCCCACGTACCAGGCCTTTAGTGCGCAGTCCCCGTCTAGAGCTTCCGGAGCTTTCGTTGTCTATTTCTATGTTTGAATGTCTATTTAGTCCATTTCTATGTTCAGGTTTTGGTTTGGCCTTCAATTGGAAGCAGCTGTTCTTCGTTGCTTCTAATTGGAGGCCATATATAAGTAGGGGGGTTTTGTCACTGTGTTTGTGGGTAGTTATTTTCTGTATAGTTGGTAAGCCTTATAGAACTGTTTCGTCGTTGTTTGTTATTTTTGTTAAGTGTTCACGTTTATCCAAATAAAATAAGGGAGATGAGCACGATACTCGCTGCGCCTTGGTCCACTTTTTACGACGCATCTGACACTATCAATGTAATTGTCTGCATTATTTCCAATCCCCATATTTGCAAAGCAATATACTGAACAAACATATACATGCAACGATTTCAAATATTTTTCTGAGTTACAGTTCAAGGAATTCAGTCAATTGAAATAAATTATTTAGGCCCTAATATATTTATTTCACATGACTGGGCAGGGGCTCAGCCATGGGATGGGTGGGCCTTGGAGGGCATAGGTTCACCCACTTGAGAGCTAGGCCCACCCACTGGGGAGCCAGACCCAGCCAATCAGAATACATTTTTCCCCACAAAAGAGGCTTTATTACAGACAGAACAGCTCCGGTGGAAATTCCTGCAGTCAGCAAGCCCATTGCACGCTCATTCAAAACTTGAGACATCTTTGGCATTGGGTTGTGTCAAAACTGCCCATTTTAGAGTGGCCTTTTATTGTCCCCAGCACAAGGTGCACCTGTGTAACGATCAGGTTCTTGATATGCCACACCTGTCATGTGGATGGATAGTCTTGACAAAGGATAAAATGCTCACTAACAGGGATGTAAACACATTTCTGAAGAAAATTGCAGAGAAATAAAATGTGCGTATGGGATCTTTTATTTCAACTCATGAAACATGGGACCAACACTTTACATGCTGTGTTTATATTTTTGTTCAGTGTATATATGCCTTCTTTATTATTTTCTCCTAACCCTACCACCTCTCCCTTAGTTGGAGTAAACTAATGTAAAACAATACTTAGGCTACTACTTCTACTACCAGCTTATACATACTATATCCATTTTACAGACACAGTATATTTTACATTAGTTATATTTTGTTTGTTTTTAGTCCCATCCTTCAGCTACCCTCAACCCCTCCCATCTATCTCTGAAGACCATCCAGTTTTGATTTCTAATTGGCAGTTTTGAGTTCAACTGTGCTGAAATGTTTCACTAAAGTTCTGAACCTTCCTATTCTAATAGTTTCTACCGATTCTACATTAAAGATGAACCTTTTTACTAAGAGTATTATTATGCTATTGTTCAATTGACCTTTCAAGTCACCTAGCAGTGCTATTTGCAGAGTTAGCGCCAGGTAAATATTGCAATTCATCAGCCATTCCTGAACCTAAGACCAAAATAAGCTACATACGGGCAGTACCAAAACAAGTGATCTAATGATGCTGTCTCTTCACAGCAGAGCTGGGATGGTTGTATCCCCATGTATACAGTACCTTCAGAAAGTAGTCACACCCCTTGACTTTTTCACATTTTGTTGAGTTACAGCCTGAATTTAAAATTGATCAAATTGAGAATGTCAAAATGGAATTATGTAAAAAATAAAAAGATAAAAAAATATGAAAAGCTGAAATGTCTTGAGTCAATAAGTATTCAACCCCTTTGTTGAGTCAAGCCTAAATACTGTAAGATCAGGAGTAAGCATTTGCTTAACACTTCACGTAATAAGTTGCATGGACTCACTCTGTGTGGAATAATAGTGTTTAACATAATTGTTGAATGATCACCTCATATCTGTACCCCACACATACAATTATCTATAAGGTCCCTCAGTCGAGCAGTGAATTTTAAACACAGATTCAACCACAAAGACCAGGGAGGTTTTCCAATGCCTCACAAAGACGGGTACCTATTGGTAGATGGGTAAAAATAAAAAAGCAGACATTGAATATCTCTTTGAGCATGGTGAAGTAATTCATTACACCCAGTCACTACAAAGATACAGACGTCCTTCCTATCTCAGTGGCCAGAGAGGAAGGAAACCGCTCAGGGATTTTTACCATGAGGCCAATGGTGACTTTAAAACAGTTACAGAGTTTAATGTCAGGTTGGATCAACAACATTGTAGTTACTCCACAATACTAACATCATTTACAGAGTAAAATGAAGGAAGCCTTTGCAACAATGAACTAAAGTTATACTGCAATACATGTGGGAAAGCAATTCACTTTTTGTCCTGAATACAAAGTGTTATGTTTGGGGCAAATCCAACAAAACACATTTTTGAGTACCAGTCTTCACATTTTCAAGCATAGTGGTGGCTGCATCATGATATGGGTATACTTGTAATCGTTAAAGACTGGGGAGTTTTTCATGATAAAAAATAAATGGAATGGAGCAATACCTAGAGGAAAACATGATTCAGTCTGCTTTCTATCAGACACTGGGAGTTAATAGATTACATTTCGATGGCAATAATAAATAGATATGCCGATATTGGACAGCCTTGTTTCACTCTTCTTCACAGTTCAATACTTTCTGAGTAGCCATTATTTACTATTTTTTACCTGGGGTTACTATAGATAACTTTAACCCTTTGTATAAGAGATAGCCTTTAATTAAAATAGTCCATGCATTTATATGTCAATTCTAGTCGTACTTTATCAAAGGCCTTTTCAGCTATGAATACCAGGCCCTGTTTCCCAGATGTTTCATAGTGTTCTATTGTTTCCACTACTTATCTTATATTATCTCCAATGTATCATCCATGTAAAAAAAACTGTCTGATTATGATGAATAATATCTGACAAAACGTATTAATTTTATCTGTTATGTATTTACCTAAAATGTTTTGCATTACTACACTGAAGTGTAAGGGGCCTCCAGTTTTTTAGGTGGACTAGATCATTATCTTTACCACCTAAATCCCATTTAACTAATAGTGAAATTAGACCTTATTTTAAAGGAATGGTTAAAACATGCTTAAAACATGCTAAAAAGGTTTGATATGCCTTAACTGGTATGCCATCCAGCCCTGGAGTTTTCCCAGACTTAAAGGCTTTAATTGCGTAAAGAAGTTCCTCCTCTGTAATTTGGCCTTCACATGAGTCTTTCTGTACAGCTGTTCATTTTACACAATTAATAGAAAAACAATCCTTACAATTAACTTCAGATAGTGGAGATGGAGGAGACTGACACGAAAACATATGCTTAAAGTACTTTGCTTCCTCTTTCAAAATATTGTTTCGTGAATCGTGGATGACTCCGTCATTTGTAGCAAGTTTCTGTCAATTATTTTTGGTAGCATTTCTATGTTGAAGACAAAAAAAATTATTTGGTGCATTTTTACCCATATTCCATCCAGTTCACTTTATTTAAAAAAAATATTAGACTTGATCTTTCTTGAATAAGTTCCTACAGTTCGTTTTGTTTTTCCTCTAACTTATTTTGTGCCTCTATGGTACAGTTTTTATTGGTCTACCTGTTCTGTTAGTTCCTCTATTTCCTTTGTTAATATGAACTATTTTGAAATTGTTTTTGTTTTAAAAAATAATATTGCATGGCCCCTAAATGCACATTTGAAATTGCCCCATACAATAAAGGGATCTGCTGTACCTAAGGAAATGTATGTTGTCTTGGTTAAAAACAAGTTGTCATCCAGTACGCTTGTTAAAATTTCCAACACCCTTTCCCACGTGGAAATTCTGGAAGAGTAATGTGTATGCCAATTATTTCATGGGGCGACCGCATTTTGTCCCCAATTGTCACGACATCCGCCGAAGTCGGTCCCTCTCCTTCTTCGGGCAGCGTTTGGCGGTTGACGTCACCGGCCTTCTAGCCACCGCCGATCCACTTCTCATTTTCGATTTGTTTTGTCTTAGTCTTACACACCTTGTTTCACTCACCCAATTACCTGTTTATTATTTAACCCTCTGTTCCACCATGTTTGTTTGTGAGTGATTGTTTATTGTATTTTCGGTCCGTTATGGTGTGCTCGTGATGTTACTTTGTACATTTGTCATTCTGAGTAAAAGTACGTTGATTACTCATATTTGCTGTCTTGCGCCTGACTCTCTACACCAGCTACACACAGGACCCTTACACCTATCAACACTTTTTAAAACTTTTGATGGCAGTGAGAAAGACACAAGAAAGTAGTCAAGACGACTAGCTTGACTGAGCCTCCGCCATGTATATCTCACTAGGTCAGGATATTTAGGCCTCCATATACCCACTAGTTCCAATATACAGTGCCTTACGATAGTATTCGGCCCCCTTGAACTTTTTGACCTTTTGCCACATTTCAGGCTTCAAACATAAAGATATAAAACTGTAATTTTTTGTGAAGAATCAACAACAAGTGGGACACAATCATGAAGTGGAACGAAATTTATTGGATATTTCAAACTTTTTTAACAAATAAAAAACTGAAGAATTGGGCGTGCAAAATTATTCAGCCCCCTTAAGTTAATACTTTCTAGAGCCACCTTTTGCTGCGATTACAGCTGTAAGTCGCTTGGGGTATGTCTGTATCAGTTTTGCACATCGAGAGACTGAAATTTTTGCCCATTCCTCCCTGCAAAACAGCTCGAGCTCAGTGAGGTTGGATGGATGGATGGAGAGCGTTTGTGAACAGCAGTTTTCAGTTCTTTCCACAGATTCTCGATTGGATTCAGGTCTGGACTTTGACTTGGCCATTCTAACACCTGGATATGTTTATTTGTGAACCATTCCATTGTAGATTTTGCTTTATGTTTTGGATCATTGTCTTGTTGGAAGACAAATCTCCGTCCCAGTCTTAGGTCTTTTGCAGACTCCATCAGGTTTTCTTCCAGAATGGTCCTGTATTTGGCTCCATCCATCTTCCCATCAATTTTAACCATCTTCCCTGCCCCTGCTGAAGAAAAGCAGGCCCAAACCATGATGCTGCCACCACCATGTTTGACAGTGGGGATGGTGTGTTCAGGGTGATGAGCTGTGTTGCTTTTACGCCAAACATAAAGTTTTGCATTGTTGCCAAAAAGTTCGATTTTGGTTTCATCTGACCAGAGCACCTTCTTCCACATGTTTGGTGGTGTGTCTCCCAGGTGGCTAGTGGCAAACTTTAAACAACACTTTTTATGGATATCTTTAAGAAATGGCTTTCTTCTTGCCACTCTTCCATAAAGGCCAGATTTATGCAGTCTACGACTGATTGTTGTCCTATGGACAGAGTCTCCCACCTCAGCTGTAGATATCTGCAGTTCATCCAGAGTGATCATGGGCCTCTTGGCTGCATCTCTGATCAGTCTTCTCCTTGTATGAGCTGAAAGTTTAGAGGGACGGCCGGGTCTTCGTAGATTTGCAATGGTCTGATACTCCTTCCATTTCTATATTATCGCTTGCACAGTGCTCCTTGGGATGTTTAAAGCTTGGGAAATCTTTTTGTATCCAAATCCGGCTTTAAACTTCTCCACAACAGTATCTCGGACCTGCCTGGTGTGTTCCTTGTTCTTCATGATGCTCTCTGCGCTTTAAACGGACCTCTGAGACTATCACAGAGCAGGTGCATTTATAGAGACTTGATTACACACAGGTGGATTCTATTTATCATCATTAGTCATTTAGGTCAACATTGGATCATTCAGAGATCCTCACTGAACTTCTGGAGAGAGTTTGCTGCACTGAAAATAAAGGGGCTGAATAATTTTGCACGGCCAATTTTTCAGTTTTTTATTTGTTAAAAAAGTTTGAAATATCCAATAAATTTCGTTCCACTTCATAATTGTGTCCCACTTGTTGTTGATTCTTCACAAAAAATTACAGTTTTATATCTTTATGTTTGAAGCCTGAAATGTGGCAAAAGGTCGAAAAGTTCAAGGGGGCCGAATACTTTCGCAAGGCACTGTATTCATGATATTTGTGATTTCCTTAAGTGCATGAGGGTGATAGTTTGTAATGTTACTTCTTTTACAGTCCATTGAGGTGATTAAAACCATACTATAACCTCCCACCTTAATAATAGAGTTGTGTATTGCTTGTAAGCTTGATCAATTATTATATATATTTTTGAAGAAGCGTGGATCATCATTGTTTGGACCATATAGATTATTGAGCCAAATCTGCTTATGGTCCAATAGCATTTTTAAAATTAACCACCCTCCTGTGGACCTGTTTGGACAGTTTTCACATTCAGATTGAAATTATTGTTAATTAATATCATCCCCCCTTTCGAGTTTCTTTACCCATGGGAGAAGTATATTTCCCCCAGTCCTTTTTCCACATAACTTCATCTAAAGATGAGTTTCCTGTAAACAGTAGATATTCTATCTCTTTTCTTATTATCTGCAATTATCTGCAATTATAACTGGCTATACTTATTTCACTATTTACCATAATGAGAAACAAGTTTCAATTCTATTCACTCAAAATATACTGTATGTTTGCAAATTTACCATTAAAGTGCCATGATGAGTTTCCATATAGCTGTACCATGATAGTTGCACTGTTACTGAGTAAACCCCCAATGGTTCTCCACTATTCCACCCGCTAAAACCTACCCCCATCCCAAGTTGGGTTGTCGTCCCAATGACTGGCAGACCACCCGTGTCCACCTGGAGTCCTTTGAAAGATTGCGACCCATCCAATGAAAAGAGCACATAGTGCCATCTACAGTAAAGAAGCAGATTAGCAACCAACAGCATTTTTAATGCTTTCGCCTCAGTTGTATTGTAGTTGTTGTTATTATTATTATTCTTTATTTCTCTCTCTCTCTCTCTCTCTCTCTCTCTCTCTCGCAATCTCTCTCTCTTCAATTTAAGGGGCTTTGTTGGCATGGGAAACATATGTTTACATTGCTAAAGCAAGTTTTAAGAACTAATTCTTATTTACAATGACAGCCTACCCAACCCTAACTCGGACAATGCTGGGACAATTGTGCGCCGCCCTATGGGACTCCCAAACACAACCAGTTGTGATACAATCTGGAAGCAAACCAGGGTCTGTAGTGACACCTCTAGCACTGAGATGCAGTGCCTTAGACCGGCTGTGCAACTCGGAAGCCCAAAAGCAAGTGAAATAGATAATAAACAAAAGTGAAATAAACAATACAAAATTTACAGTAAACATGACACTCACAAAAGCTAAAAAAAAATTAAGACATTTCAAAGGTCATATAATGTCTATATACAGTGTTGTAATGATGTGCAAATAGTTAAAAGTACAAAAGACAAAATAAATAAACATAAATATAGTCTCTCTCTCTCTGACAGTCAAGAGCAGTTGTATTTAATAAAACAAGTGGGGGAAACCCTCAGGGAAAATCCCTCTAATCATTTGAATCCAATATCCTGTAGTCTGTGGGATGGATACACTGTATATCTCCCAGAGAGAAAGACAGAGAATGTAAGAGAAAGGATGATGAGAGATGATAGAGCAGGTGGGAGGGAGACAGAGAGGGGGAGGGAGGGAGAGAGAGAGAGAAGATGAACAGAAAGAGATAAAGAGAGAGAGAGGGTGAAAGGCAGTATAGTGGTAAAGTGATAATCTGGTCGTGTTTGAGTGGAGGGACCAGCAGGAAGCAGCTTCTAGACAGACATAATGACACTTTCAGATCCACAGGGACAGACTGACACAATATCTATCAGCTCATTTAGCATCACTTAATGATTGGATACATCTCCACCCTGTTAGGCTGAACTATAGAGAAAATTAACCAGATTTCTAAATGTTAAATTTGATAGTGAAGATAAAATCTTGCTCAATCACAGAGCTATGGCTAATTTAGGCTCCAGCCAGAGCTTGAACTCGATCAAACATCTCTGGAAAGACCTGAAAATAGCTGTGCAGCAATGCTCCCCATCCAACCTGACAGAGTTTGAGAGGATCTGCAGAGAAGAATGTGAGAAACTCTCCAAATACAAGTGTGCCAAGCTTTTAGTGTCATACCAAAGAAGAATTGAGGCTGTAATTGCTGCCAAAGGTGCTTCAACAAAGTACAGAGTAAAGGATCTGAATACTTATGTAAATGTGATATTTCATTTTTTTTATATATATACATTTGCAGACATTTCTAAAAACCAGTTTTTGCTTTTGCATTATGCGGTATTGTGTGTATATTGATAATGGGAAAAAAACTATTGAATCATTTTTAGAATCAGGCTGAAACGTAACAAAATGTGGAAAAAGACAAATGGTCTGAATACTTTCCGAATGCACTATATATATATATATATATATATATATATATATATATATATATATATATATATATATATATATATATACGTATAAATACATTTTTGTCTCCAAAAGGTCCAAAAGGCACCAAATAGTAGGAATGACCCAGTGGCACACTGACAATACATCCCAAATGGCACCCTAATCCCAATATAGTGCACTACTTTTAACCAGAGTCCTATTATCCCTGGTCAAAAGTAGTGCACTATGAAGGGAATAAGGTGCTATTAGAGATGCAGAAACAATACAATAGTGCAATGTTGTTTGATGTTGATGTTGTTGTTGTTGATCTTGTTGTGTCCTACGTTCATCTGTTTAATGACTTGAAAAAGTACAATGTGAAACACAACGATTCTGCTTCATTATGATGGAATATGGATTTGTGCAGTTCTAGGATCCATCCCAAATGGCACCCTATTCCCTACAAAGTGCACTACTTTTGACCAGATACCCTATGGGCCCAGGTCAAAATCAGGGCGCTATGAAGGGAATAGTAGTGTGCCATTTTGGACGTAGATATAGTCCATTCATGTGATTTCTCTAATAAACAATGAAAGGGCTAAATTTGAGAACTTATCGTTCGGGAAGGATACAGACCAGTGCATTTAAATAATTGTTTCGTTGACCGACTAAACAAAAGGGATTTGTGTGTGTGTGTGTGTGTGTGTGTGTGTGTGTGTGTGTGTGTGTGTGTGTGTGTGTGTGTGTGTGTGTGTGTGTGTGTGTGTGTGTGTGTGTGTGTGTGTGTGTGTGTGTGTGTGTGTGTGTGTGTTTGTGTGAAGCAGTTTAGCTAGATCCTGTAATCGTTTCCTCTGATCAAAATAATAGAAAAACAGAAAAGGTTTTAAAGTATTTAACCAAAAGGTAGGGAGAGTGGGTTAAGTTGAGCCATGTTTTACTTTCAGCATCACTCCGTCAAGTGAAGTATAGTTGTCACGCCCTGGCCATAGAGAGGGTTTTAGGCCAGGGTGTGACTAGGGTGGGCATTCTATGTCCTTTTTCTATGTTTTGTATTTCTTTGTTTTGGCCGGGTATGGTTCTCAATCAGCGACAGCTGTATTTCGTTGTCTCTGATTGGGAGCCATACTTAGGCAGCCTGTTTTCCTTTGGGTTTTGTGGGTGGTTACTTTCTGTTTAGTTCATGTTCCTGACAGAACTGTTTAGCTGTTGTTCGTTTTCTTGTTTTGTTGAAAGTGTTCTATTAAAAGTTAATGATTAGCACTCACCACGCTGCGCCTTGGTCTACTCCTTTCGACGGCCGTTTCAATAGCATTATTTCTAACAAAGATATTTACGTATATTTCAGAATATTGTGTATCTCTGAAATAATCAGATTTACTGTAAACATAGCTTGTCCAATGTATTTATTTATTTATTTTTAGGGGGTAGATCAGCTTTAATATTACGGATAGATACTTTCCGAATGCACTGTATATATATTTTTTTCTTTTATATATTTTCCCTAATTATTTTCCCCTGACCATACCATCCCTCCCCTAATTGGATTAAACTAATGGACAACAACACTTAGGCTTCTACTTCCAGCATATACATACTTTGTACGTTTTACTGACAGTATATGTTACAATAGTTATCTTTTGTTTGTTTCTAGTCCCATCCTTCACCTACCCTCAATCCCTTCCATCTATCTCTGAACCCTATCTAGTTTCTATTTGCCATATATTTTTCAACTGTGCTGTGTTTCACAAAAAATCTGAACCTTTCTATTCTCATAGATTCTACTGATTGTACATTAAAGATAAACATTTTTGCTAAGACCATTATTTTATTATTGATCGATTGTCTATGACCCTTGGCACAACTTACACCGGTTATGGAACAGGGTAAGGTAAATATTACTACTACAGTATCTTTATTTTCCAAACACAATTCAACACAATTAGTATTGGTTTTTGTCTTTTAATAATTTTAAGCATCTTTTAACACAGGCTTAACACCTAACAAACATGTTGTACTTTAAAAAAAAAACATTTTTAACATAGGCCAAGCCCTGTTGTTACCTCATATCCCAGCAAAACAAATACATTAGCTCAACCTGCCATTGGCTCAACTTACCCCAAGGCAAACATTTTTACTATATTAGCCCAAACTGTCATGATAGATTTAGGACCTCATATTGAAGCTTATAGAGACCCAACCTGATGTATATAAACCATCTTAAAATTATACACTTTGGTTTAGATACAAGCATCATAAAACCTCACAAAATAAATGAATTTGACTTGGTAAAAATCAGTTTTTTGGACATAACTTGCTTACCTCTTTTTCCGTGCAGTTTCTTCTTTCAGAGACTACAGGGAATGATGACTTCTTCCTAAATATTTGCTCAAATACATTTTGTTTTTGGTTTCCTAGAAATAAAGGGTGTCCAAACTTACCCCACTCTTCCCTACAAATGTGTGTTTTCTAAATACAAACCAATTGTGGAGACAATGTTTTTTTCTGTACTGTTAACATACAAGGAAGAGATCTCCAGTGTACTCTTGTTAGAAGCATAAAGTACAGCAGAAGGCAGACTTCACTGTTAGTCAGTATATTCCGTTAACCTGGAATTCAAACTGATCCATTCTACAGCTGTAGCATCGAGAGCATCCTGACTGGTAGCATAACTGCCTGGTATTGCAACTGCTCGGCCTCCGACCTCAAGGCACTACAGAGGAAGGCCCTAAAAATGTTCAAAGACTCCAGCCATCCCAGTCATAGACTGTTCTGCCAAGTCTAGGTATACAATGGGGCTACCCCTGGAGGCTGCGGCTCAATCCCCCGTTCCGCCACACACTTTCTCTCCTGTATCCCTCTCCTTTATATCCCCATCTCATATTCTGATCTATATCTGTCAATACAGAACTTTTAAATATCCTAAAAGGTTTATTTACAGTGAAACAATGGTGTAACGCAGCTTATCAGTTCAGAATCCAGGATAAAATTCCTTTGCCCTCAGTCATAGTTCTACCTATAAATAAAAGTGATTTAAAGCCTCATTCTGTAATAAATGGCGAGAACATTCTGCCCGAAAAAAAAACCCATTATCATATTACGGCTTAACTTGGATTGGATTCTTTGATGATAGCTAGCAGCGTAATGAATGATAATAGTCTCTGTGTGGCCAAGAAACATTTGTCCAGACAGTCTATCCCTCCTTTTTACTCTCCTTTTCAGCCCCAACTGGCTAATAAAATAGATTGAATCCATCTATGCAAGAGGTTTGGATGAAAACCAAGTCTAAATTTAAATCAGTACATTTAGATGTATTTTTCAGTTCACAGTGCACATTGAGAACCCCCATTTGCCAACAGGTCTCTTCAGCTTACAGTATCATCTCTCTATAGCTAA
Source organism: Salmo salar (assembly GCF_965601325.2). Lineage (NCBI taxonomy): Eukaryota > Metazoa > Chordata > Actinopteri > Salmoniformes > Salmonidae > Salmo > Salmo salar. The sequence continues at coordinate 102,138,116 of NC_138291.1, forward strand.
CAGTATCATCTCTCTATAGCTAACAGTGTCATCTCTCTATAGCTAACAGTATCATCTCTCTATAGCTAGCAGTATCATCTCTCTATAGCTAACAGTATCATCTCTCTATAGCTAACAGTATCATCTCACTATAGCTAACACTATCATCTATCTATAGCTAACAGTATAATCTCTCTATAGCTAACAGTATGATCTCTCTATAGATAACAGGATCATCTGTCTATAGCTAACAGTCTCATATCTCTATTAGAGGTTGACCGATTATGATTTTTCAACACCGATACCGATTATTGGAGAATCCAAAAAAGCCGATACTGATTAATTGGACGATTTTTATATATACACTGCTCAAAAAAAGAAAGGGAACACTTAAACAACACAATGTAACTCCAAGTCAATCACACTTCTGTGAAATCAAACTGTCCACTTAGGAAGCAACACTGATTGAAAATAAATTTCACATGCTGTTGTGCAAATGGAATAGACAACAGGTGGAAATTATAGGCAATTAGCAAGACACCCCCAATAAAGGAGTGGTTCTGCAGGTGGGGACCACAGACCACTTCTCAGTTCCTATGCTTCCTGGCTGATGTTTTGGTCACTTTTGAATGCTGGCAGTGCTTTCACTCTAGTGGTAGCATGAGACGGAGTCTACAACCCACACAAGTGGCTCAGGTAGTGCAGCTCATCCAGGATGGCACATCAATGCGAGCTGTGGCAAGAAGGTTTGCTGTGTCTGTCAGCGTAGTGTCCAGAGCATGGAGGCGCTACCAGGAGACAGGCCAGTATATCAAGAGACGTGGAGGAGGCCGTAGGAGGGCAACAACCCAGCAGCAGGACCGCTACCTCCGCCTTTGTGCAAGGAGGAGCAGGAGAAGCACTGCCAGAGCCCTGTAAAATGACCTCCAGCAGGCATTTCTTTGGGGGGCCGCACAGCCCTCCATGTGCTCGCCAGAGGTAGCCTGACTGACATTAGGTACCGAGATGAGATCCTCAGACCCCTTGTGAGACCATATGCTGGTGCGGTTGGCCCTGGGTTCCTCCTAATGCAAGACAATGCTAGACCTCATGTGGCTGGAGTGTGTCAGCAGTTCCTGCAAGAGGAAGGCATTGATGCTATGGACTGGCCCGCCCGTTCCCCAGACCTGAATCAAATTGAGCACATCTGGGACATCATGCCTCGCTCCATCCACCAATGCCACGTTGCACCACAGACTGTCCAGGAGTTGGCAGATGCTTTAGTCCAGGTCTGGGAGGAGGTCCCTTAGGAGACCATCCGCCACCTCATCAGGAGCATGCCCAGGCTTTGTAGGGAGGTCATACAGGCACGTGGAGGCCACACACACTACTGAGCCTCATTGACTTATTTTAAGGACATTACATCAAAGTTGGCTCAGCCTGTAGTGTGGTTTTCCACTTTAATTTTGAGTGTGACTCCAAATTCAGACCTCCATGGGTTGATCAATTGGATTTCCATTGATTATTTTGGTGTGATGTTGTTGTCAGCACATTCTACTATGTAAAGAAAAAAGTATTTAATAAGATTATTTATTTCATTCAGATCTAGGATGTGTTGTTTAAGTGTTCCCTTTATTTTTTTGAGCAGTATATATTTGTAATAATGACAATTACAACAATACTGAAGGAACAATGAACACTTTTATTTTACCTTAATATAATACATAAATAAAATCAATTTAGTCTCAAATAAATAATGAAACATGTTCAATTTGGTTTAAATATGCAAAAACACAGTGTTGGAGAAGAAAGTAAAAGTGCAATATGTGCCATGTAAAAAAGCTAACGTTTAAGTTCCTTAATCAGAGCATGAGAACTTATGAAAGCTGTTGGTTCCTTTTTACATGAGTCTTCAATATTCCCAGTTAAGAAGTTTTAGGTTGTAGTTATTATAGGACTTAACTTTTTAGTGACAGGGGGCAGTATTCGGAAATTTGGATGAATGACGTGCCCAAAATAAACTGCCTACTACTCGGGCTTAGAACGTAGGATATGCATATTATTAGTAGATTTGGATAGAAAACAGTCTGAGGTTTCTAAAACTGTTTGAATGATGTCTGTGAGTATAACAGAACTCATATAGCAGGCAAAAACCTGAGAAATAATCCAACGAGGAAGTGGTTTGTAGTATTTCAAAACTGGGCCTATTCAGTATACAGTGACTTAGGGTTCATTTTGCACTTCCTAAGGCTTCCACTAGATGTCAACAGTCTTTAGAAAGTTGTTTGAGGCTTCTATGGTGAACAGAGAGCGAACAAAGAAAGTTGGCCTCAATTGCGCGCCTTCACGTGAGAGGTAGCTGTGTTCAATTACATTTTTGAAGACATTTGAATCGTCCGGTTGGAATATTATTGAACTTCTATGTTAAAAAGGCCCTAAAGATTGATGCTATACATCATTTGACATGTTTCTACGAACATAAATATAACTCATTTTGACTTTTCTTTGTGAAATTTTCGGCGCGCTTCCTACATTTGGAGTAGCTTACTGAACGCGCTAACAAAGAGGACATAAATGATGGACTTTATCGAACAAAACAACATTTATTGAGGACCTGGGATTCCTAGGAGTGCATTCTGATGAAGATCATCAAAGGTAAGTGAATATTTATAATGCTATTTATGATTTTAGATGACTCCAAAATGGCGGGTATCTGTATTGCATGCTGTTGTTTTCTGAGCGCAGTACTCAGATTATTGCAAAGTGTGCTTTCACCGTAAAGCTTTTTTTAAATCTGTCACAGCGGTTGCATTAAGGAGATGTTTATCTATAATTCTTTGAATAACAGTTTAATATTTTATCAACGTTTATGATGAGTATTTCTATAAATTGATGTGCTCGTTCACCGGAAGTTTTCGGAGGAAAAGCATTTCTGAACATTAACGGGCCAATGTAAAATGGGGTTTTTGGATATAAATATGAACTTTATCGAGCAAAACATACATGTATTGTGTAACATGAAGTCCTATGAGTGCCATCTGATGAAGATCATCAAAGGTTAGTGCTTAATTTTAGCTGTATTTCTGTTTTTTGTGACGCCTGTCCTTGCTTGGAAAATGGCTGTGTGGCTTTAATTTTTTAGGCACTGTCCTAACATAGTCTAATATTTTGCTTTGCCGTAAAGCCTTTTTGAAATCGGACAATGTGGTTCGATTAAGGAGAAGTGTATCTTTAAAATGGTGTAAAATAGTAGTGTGTTTGAGAAATTTCAATTATGAGATTTTTGCTGTTTTGAATTTGACCACCCTGCTATTTAAGTGTCTGTGTCCCGCAGGTGGGACGGTAGCGTCCCACATAGCCCAGAGAGGCTACAGGACTATTTCTCTTTGTACCATTTGTATTTTATATACCTTTGACTATTGGATGTTTTTATAGGCACTTTAGTATTGCCAGCCTAATCTCGGGAGTTGATAGGCTTGAAGTCATAAACAGCGCTGTGCTTCAAGCATTGCTAAGAGCTGCTGGCAAACGCAGTAAAGTGCTCTTTGAATGAATGCTTACGAGCCTGCTGCTGCCAACCACCGTTCAGTCAGACTGCTCTGTCAAATATCAAATCATATACTGTAAATAATTATAACATAATAAACACACAGAAATACGAGCCTTTGGTCATTAACATGGTCATATCCGGAAACTATCATTTCAAAAACAAAATGTTTATTCTTTCAGTGAAATACGGAACCGTTCCGTATTTTATCGTACGGGTGGCAACCCTAAGTCTAAATATTGCTGTTACATTCCACAACCTTCAATGGTACGTCATACTTATCTAAATTCTGGCAAATTAATTACGGTCTTTGTTAGGAAGAAATGGTCTTCACACAGTTCGCAATGAGCCAGGCGGCCCAAACTGCTGCATATACCCTGACTCTGCTTGCACTGAACGCAAGAGAAGTGACACAATTTCCCAAGTTAATATTGCCTGCTAACATGAATTTCTTTTAACTACATATGCAGGTTTAAAAAAGATATACTTGTGTATCAATTTTAAGAAAAGCATTGATGTTTATTGTTAGGTACATTTATGCAACGATTGTGCTTTTTCCACAAATGCGCTTTTGTTCAATCATCACTCGTTTGGCTAAGTTGAAATAGGCTGTGATTCGATGATAAATTAACAGGCACCGCATTGATTATATGCAACGCAGAACAAGCTAGTTAACCTAGTAATATCATCAACCATGTGTAGTTAACTAGTGATTATGTGAAGACTGATTGGTTTTTTATAAGATAAGTTTAATGCTAGCTAGCAACTTACCTTGGCTCCTTGCAGACACAAGGTCCTTTTGAAGCTGCACTTGTGTAACAGGTGGTCAGGCTGCCACATAGTCTCCTTGTGGATTGCAATGTAATCGGCCATGATCGGCATCCAAAAAGGCCGATTGTTATTACCGATTGTTATGAAAACTTGAAATTGGCCCTAATTGTTCAGACATGCCGATTAATCGCTCGACCTCTAATCTCTATAGCTAACAGTATCATCTCTTATAGCTAACATTATCATCTCCCTATAGCTAACTGTATCATCTCTATTTAGCTCAAAGTATCATCTCTATTTAGCTAACAATATCATCTATGTTTAGCTAACAATATAATTTCTCTATAGCTAACAGTATCATATATGTTTAGCTAACAGTATCAACTCTGTTTATGTAACAGTATTATATCTCTATAGCTAATAGTATGATCTCTATTTAGCTAACAGTATCATCTCTCTATAGCTAATAATTTAGCTAATAGTACCATCTATGTTTAGCTAATAATATAATTTGTCTATAGCTAACAGTTTAATTTATGTTTAGCTAAAAGTAAAATCTCTGTTTAGCAAACAGTGCCATTTCAAAAGGCAGGATGTCAAAAGTCAGTCAACAACACCTTTGCAATACAATTCTAATGCATCACTAAATCACTAAACATTTCCCACCTCATCTTCCAAAAAGGCATCTCTAAACCAACAAGAAGCGTAATAATAACCCGAGCTAGGCTGCTGTACATCACCTAATACCACGATGTACCATTAGGCTGACATTGTCTCTGTTACATTACATGATACAGATTGCGGGGAAGCAGGGGTATGTGTATACACAGTATCTCTAGTTCCTTATAACGCAATCCACTACAATAATACATGCATATCAGGAGAAGGTTTCCCTTGAAAAAGAGGTCTGTTTAAATAAAAGCTATATAAACATATGACAGTGTGATGTATGGAGTATAAAAGGAAATTACAGTTACTCACCGAGCATTTTCGCACATATAGCTTTAAATGTCAAGTTAGCATATATAGTACCAGTCAAAAGTTTGGACACCCCTACTGATTTTACATTGTAGAATAATAGTGAAGACATCGAAACTATGAAATAACAGATATGGAATCATGTTGTGACCAAAAAAGTGTTAAACAAATAAAACTATATTTTATGTTTGAGATTCTTCAAAGTAGCCACCATTTTCCTTAATTACAGCTTTGCACACTCTTGGCATTCTCTCAGCCAGCTTCATGAGGTAGTCACCCGGAATACATTTCAATTAACAGATGTGCATTGTTAAAAGTTAATTTGTGGAATTTCTGTCCTTAATGCATTTGAGCCAATTAGTTGTGTTGTGATAAGGTATGGGTGGTATACAGAAGATAGTGCCATTTGGTAAAAGACCAAGTCCGTATTATGCCAAGAACAGCTCAAATAAGCAAAGAGAAAGGACACACCATCATTACTTTAAGACAGGAAGGTCAGTCAATGCAGAACAATTCAAGAACTTTGAAAGTTTTCTCATGTGCTGTCGCAAAAACCATCAAGCTCAATGATGAAACTGGCTGTCATGAGGACAGCCACAAGAAAGGAAGACCCAGAGTTACCTCTGCTGCAGACACTACATCAGAGTTACCAGCCTCAGAAATTGCAGCCCAAATAAATGCTCCAGAGTTCAAGTAACAGACACATTTCAACATCAACTGTTCAGAGGAGACTGCGTGAATCAGGCCTCCGTGGTCGATTTTCTGCAAAGAAACCACTACTAAAGGACACCAATGAGAAAAAGACACTTTCTTGGGACAAGAAACACGAGCAATGGACAATTGACCGGTGGAAATCTGTCCTTTGATCTGATGAATCCAAATTTGAGATTTTTGTTTCCAACCGCCAAGTCTTTATGAGACGCAGGGTAGGTGAACAGATGATCACGGCATGTGTGGTTCCTACCGTGAAGCATGGAGGAGGAGGTGTGATGGTGTTTTGGTGGTGACATTGTCTGTGATTTATTTAGAATTCAAGGCACACTTAACCAACATGTTTACAGTGCCTAGCAAAAGTATTCACCCCCTTGGAGTTTTTCCTATTTTTAACTTGTTATGGATAGGGGGCAGTATTTTCACGGCCGGATAAAAAACGTACCCGATTTAATCTGGTTATTACTCCTGCCCAGAGACTAGAATATGCATATAATTAGTAGCTTTGAATAGAAAACACTCCAAAGTTTCTAAAACTGTTTGAATGGTGTCTGTGAGTATAACAGAACTCAAATGGCAGGCCAAAACCTGAGAAGATTCTGTACAGGAAGTACCCTGTCTGACCATTTCTTGGCCTTCTTTGTCATCTCTATCCAAAACAAAGGATCTCTGCTGTAACGTGACAATTTCTAAGGCTCCCATAGGCTCTCAGAAGGCGCCAGAACGTTGAATGATGACTTTGCAGCCCATGGCTGAAAAAAAGTAGCGCATTTGGTAAGTGGTCGATCTGAGAACAATGAGACGGGTGCGCGCGTGCACGTGAAGAGTCCATTTTACTTTTTCAGTCTTTGAACGAAAACAACTACTTCCGGTCGGTATATTATCGCTATTTTACGAGAAAAATCGCATAAAAATTGATTTTAAACAGCTTTTGACATGCTTCGAAGTACGGTAATGGAATATTTTGAATTTTTTTTGTCACGATACGTGTCCGCGCGTCACCCTTCGTTACCCTTCGGATAGTGTCTTGAACGCACAAACAAAACGCCGCTATTTGGATATAACTATGGATTATTTGGAACCAAACCAACATTTGTTGTTGAAGTAGAAATCCTGGGAGTGCATTCTGACAAAGAACAGCAAAGGTAATAACATTTTTCTTATAGTAAATCTGACTTTGGTGAGGGCTAAACTTGGTGGGTGTCTAAATAGCTAGCCCTGTGATGCCGGGCTATCTACTTAGAATATTGCAAAATGTGCTTTCACCGAAAAGCTATTTTAAAATCGGACATAGCGAGTGCATAGAGGAGTTCTGTATCTATAATTCTTAAAATAATTGTTATGTTTTTTTTGTGAACGTTTATTGTGAGTTATTTAGTAAATTCACCGGAAGTTTGCTAGTTCTGAACGTCACATGCTAATGTAAAAAGCTGGTTTTTGATATAAATATGAACTTGATTGAAGAAAACATGCATGTATTGTATAACATAATGTCCTAGGCGTGTCATCTGATGAAGATCATCAAAGGTTAGTGCTGCATTTAGCTGTGGTTTGGGTTTATGTGACATTATATGCTAGCTTGAAAAATGGGTGTCTGATTATTTCTGGCTGGGTACTCTGCTGACATAATCTAATGTTTTGCTTTCGTTGTAAAGCCTTTTTGAAATCGGACAGTGTGGTTAGATAAAGGAGAGTCTTGTCTTTAAAATGGTGTAAAATAGTCATATGTTTGAAAAACTGAAGTTTTCGGATTTTCGAGGAGTTTGTATTTCGCGCCACTCCCAATCATTGGATATTGGAGTGGTGTTCCGCTAGCGGAACATCTAGATGTAAGAGGTTAAAACCTGTAATTTAAATTGATTTAATTTGGATTTTATGTAATGGACATACACGAAATAGTCCAAATTTGTGAAGTGGAATGAAAAAAATAACATGTTTAAAATTATTCTTATTTTATTCAAAACGGAAATGTGGTGTGTACATATGCATTCACCCCCTATGCTATGAAGCCCCTAAATAAGATCTGGTGCAACCAATTACCTTCAGAAGTCACATAATTTGTTAAATAAAGTCCACCTGTGTGCAATCTAAGTGTCACATGATCTCAGTATATATACACCTGTTCCGAAAGGCAACACCACTAAGCAAGGTGCACGACCAAGCAAGCGGCACTATGAAGACCAAGGAGCTCTCCAACAGGTCAGGGACAAAGTTGTGGAGAAGTACAGATCAGGATTGGGTTATAAAAAAATATCTGAAACTTTGAACATCCCACGGAGTATTATTAAATCCATTATTAAAAAATGGAAAGAATATGGCACCACAAAAAACCTGCCAAGAGAGGGCCGCCCACCAAAACTCACAGACCAGGCAAGGAGGTCATTAATCAGCGAGGCAACAAAGAGACCAAAGATAACCCTGAAGAAGCTGCAAAGCTCCTCAGCGGAGATTGGAGTATCTGTCCATAGGACCACTTTAAGCCGTGTTCACTCCACAGAGCTGGGCTTTAAGCAAGAGTGGTCAGAAAAAAATAAGCAAACATGTTTGGTGTTCGCCAAAAGGCATGTGGGAAACTCCCCAAACATATGGAAGAAGGTACTCTGGTCAGATGAGACAAAAATGTAGCTTTTTGGCCATCAAGGAAAACACTATGTCTTGTGCAAACCCAACACCTCTCATCACCGCGAGAACACCATCCACACAGTGAAGCATGGTGTTGGAATGATGGATGTCGCTAAATACAGGGAAATTCTTGAGGGAAACCTGTTTCAGTCTTCCAGAGAATTGAGACTGGGACGGCGGTTCACCTTCCAGCAGGACAATGACCCTAGGCATACTGCTAAAGCAACACTTGAGTGGTTTAAGGGGAAACATTTACATGTCTTGGAATGGCCTAGTCAAAGCCCAGACCTCAATCCAATTGAGAATCTGTGGTATAACTTAAAGATTGCTGTACACAAGCAGAACCCATACAACTTGAAGGAGCTGGAGCAGTTTTACTTTGAAGAATCGGCAAAACTCCCAGTGGCTAGACGTGCCAAGCTTATAGAGACATACCCCAAGAGACTTGCAGCTGTAATTGCTGCAAAAGGTGGCTCTACAAAGTATTGACTTGGAGGGAGGGTGAATAGTTACACAGGCTCAGGTTTTCTGTTTGTTTTGTCTTATTTCTTGTTTGTTTCACAAGAAAAAATATTTTGCATCTTCAAAGTGGTAGGCATGTTGTGTAAATCAAATGATACAAACCCCTCAAAAATCCATTTTAATTCCAGGTTGTAAGGCAACAAAATAGGAAAAATGCCAAGGGGGGTGAATAGCAAGCGACTGTACCACAGCAATCTGCAGCGAAATGCCATCTCATATGGTTTGCGCTTAGTGGGACAATAATTTGTTTTTCAACAGGACAATGACCTAACACTTCCGGGCTGTGTAAGTGCTATTTGACGAAGAAGGAGAGTGATGGAATGCTGCATCAGATGACCTGGGCTCCACAATCATCCGACCTCAACCCAATTGAGATGGTTTGTTATGAGTTGGACCGCAGAGAGAAGGAAAAGCAGCCAACAAGTTCTCAGCATATTTTGGAACTCCTTCAAGACTTTTGGAAAAGCATTCCAGGTGAGGCTGGTTTAGAGAATACCAAGTGTGCAAAGCTGTCATAAAGGCAAAGGGTGGCTACTTTGAAGAATCTAACATTTTAAATATATTTTGATTTGTTTAACACTTTTTTGCTTACTACACGATTCCATATGTGTTATTTCATAGTTTTGATGTCTTCACTATTATTCTGCGATGTAGTTATGTCTAAACTGTTGACTGGTACTGTACATTTCCCGCCACCATAATTATCTTGACAGGTGTTTTGCTCTTTGACATCTTGTTTACCACATACACCTTTGTTAATTACAGTATTTTTATAGCGTTATTCATTTTGACAATTTGTTGAAAGCCAACTACTTTTCTGCCAAAGTCACATGGACTAAATATAGTTCCAGACAGCTTCTTTGAGATGTCACTCCCCCCTCCCCTTCCAACTTATTTTTACTATTCCCTCTCTCCTCTCCTCCCTTTTTTCTTTCTCCTATCCCTGTGCTTCTCCTCTCCTCTATTCCCTCTCATTGCCTTCTCTCCTCACTACTGTCTCCAACTCCTCTCTTCACTGTAGGGAAGTACATCACCACACCTAGGTTGGACAGAATTGGGTTACCACATTCGCCGCCATGATGCTCAAAACATAAAATCCAAACCACAGCATTCTATCAGAATGAATCACTTCAGAGAAAATACTTAATTGTGGCGCAACATGTTGGAGGCCTCCGTTGGAGCTAGGGGGCAGTATTGAGAAATTTGAAAAAAATATGTGCCCATTTTTAACTGCCTCCTACACCAACTCAGAAGCTAGAATATGCATATTATTGTTCAGGTTTGGATAGAAAACACTCTGAATTTTCTAAAACTGTTTGAATGGTGTCTGTAAGTATAACAGAACTCATATGGCAGTCAAAACCCTGAGACAAATTCTGACAGGAAGTGGATACCTGATGTGTTGAAGTACCTTTAAGCCTATGCCATTGAAACACACAGGGGCTTATTAATTGTTGAGCACTTCCTATGGCTTCCACTAGATGTCACCAGTCTTTAGAAAGTGTTTTGAGTCTTATACTGTGAGAACTGAATGAACAAGAGCCTTGGAACGGTGGTGTCCGATTAGACTCTGGCGCGCGAGTTCATGTTGGGTACTCTCGTTCCAAAACGTTTTAAAAGAGAATGCAAACGTCCGCCTTGAATATTATTCATGTTCTGGTTAAAAAAGGCACTAATGATTTATGCTATACAACGTTTGACATGTTTGAACGAACTTAAATATTTTTTTTCCCCTCCTTCATGACGAGAAGTCCGGCTGGCATAGATCATGTGCTAACAACACGGAGCTTTTTGGACATAAATTATGAGCTTTTTTGAACAAAACTACATTCGTTATGGACCTGGGATTCCTGGAAGTGACATCTGATGAAGAGAATCAAAGGTAATGGATTATTTACATAGTATTTTCGATTTTAGATCTCTCCAACATGGCGGTTAGTCTGTATCGCAAAGCGTATTTTTCTGGGCGCAGTGCTCAGATTATTGCAAAGTGTGATTTCCCAGTAAGGTTATTTTTAAATCTGGCAATCCGGTTGCATTCAAGAGATGTAAATCTATAATTCTTTGAATGACAATATAATACTTTACCAATGTTTTCTAATAGTAATTATTTAATTTGTTGTGCTGCTTGACTGGCGGTTATTGGAGGGAAACGATTTCCTCAACATCAACGCCATAGTAAAACGCTGTTTTTGGATATAAATATGAACTTGATAGAACAAAAAATGCATGCATTGTCTAACATAATGTCCTAGGAGTGTCATCTGATGGAGATTGTCAAAGGTTAGTGCATCATTTTAGCTGGTTTTCTGCTTTTGGTGACGCCTGTCTTTGAATTGACAAAACATTACACACAGCTATTGTCAATGTACTCTCCTAACATAATCTAACTTTATGCTTTTGCCGTAAAGCCTTTTTGAAATCGGACAACATGGTTAGATTAAGGAGATGTTTATCTTTCAAAGGGTGTAAGATAGTTGTATGTTTGAGAAATTTGAATTATGACATTTAATTGTTTTCAAATTTGGCGCTCTTGATATTTCACCTGTTGTTGATTGGGTGTACCAGGGGTGGGACGCTTGCGTCCCACATAGCCCATAGAGGTTAAAACAGGTTGCATTATGTTAACATGACATGGCAGATTATCAGTATTTCTCCTATGAAATGTCAATGGTTTGTGCACGATTGCAAAAAGTCACGAAATCTGTGAATTTTTTTCAGCCAGTCAGAGTAGTATTGGCTTGTGCTATCCTTGAAATGTCAATACAATGAAGTATCTGCCTATAGTATACAATGAAGTATCACATACCATCACCACCATCACCACTGATTCCATATGTTATTTTGTAGTTTTGATGTCTTCACTATTATTGTACAATGTAGAAAATAGTAAAAATAAAGAAATACCCTTGAATGAGTAGGTGTGTCCAAACTTTTGACAGGTACTGTATGTCAGACAAACCTATCAAATGTTATTTAACCTTTAATTAGCCAGGGAGACATTTGGAAGTCATTTGTAAAAGGAAATACCACTATATCAGATAAGACCACATCAAACATCCATTGATCTTCTTATGGTGATGTTCTTACCAGATCTCCTCTGCTACTCAACTGTCATGTCTAGTTGCCTCTGCTACTGTAGCACTGGAAGGCCAGTCTGTACTATAGGTCGACCGATTAATCGGAATGGCCGATTAATTAGGGCTGATTTCAAGTTTTCATAACAATCGGTAATCGGTATTTGTGGCCACCGATTTGCCGATTTGGTTTTTTTTGTTTGTTTTTTCTAACTAGGCAAGTCAGTTAAGGATGGCCTAGGAATGGTGGGTTAACTGCCTTGTTCAGGGGCAGAACGAGACATTTTTACCTTGTCAGCTTGGGGATTCAATCTTGCAACCTTACGGTTAACTAGTCCAACGCTCTAACCACCTGCTTTACATTGCACTCCACGAGGAGCCTGCCTGTTACGCGAATGCAGTAAGAAGCCAGGGTAAGTTGCTAGCTAGCATTAAACTTATCTTATCAAAAACAATCAATCAATCAATCATAATCACAAGTTAACTACACAAGGTTGATGATATTACTAGTTTATCTAGCCTGTCGTGCGTTGCATATAATCGATGCGGTGCACATTCGCGAAAAAGAACTGTCGTTGCTCCAACTTGAACCTAACCATAAACATCAATGTCTTTCTTAAAATCAATACACAAGTATATATTTTTAAACCTGCATATTTAGATAATATTGCCTGCTAACATGAATTTCTTTTAACCTCTATGGGCTAGGTGGGACGCTAGTGTGCCACCCGTGGTGCACTCCATCAACAGCAGGTGCATTTCAAGAGCGGCAAATTTGAATCCGAATAAATGTCAAAATTCAAATTTTTCAAACATACAACTATTTTACACCCTTTGAAAGATAAACATCTCCTTAATCTAACCACGTTTTACGATTTCAAAAAGGTTTTACGGCGAAAGCATAAATTTAGAGTATGTTAGGACAGTACATTTACAAGAGTTGTGTGTAATGTTTTGTCAATTCAAAGACAGGGTCACCAAAACCATAAAACCAGCTAAAATGATGCACTAACCTTTTACAATCTCCATCAGATGACACTCCTAGGACATTATGTTAGACAATGCATGCATTTTTAGTTCTATCAAGTTCATATTTATATCCAAAAACAGCGTTTTACTATGGCATTGATGTTGAGGAAATCGTTTCCCTCCAATAACCGGCAGTCAAGTCAGCGTCACAAATTAAATAATTAAAATTAGAAAACATTGGTAAAATATTATATTGTCATTTAAAGAATTATAGATTTACATCTCTTGAACGCAATCAACTTGCCAGATTTAAAAATAACCTTACTGGGAAATCACACTTTGCAATAATCTGAGCACTGCGCCCAGAAAAATACGCGTTGCGATACAGACTAGACGTCATGTTGGGGAGATCTAAAATCGAAAATACTATGTAAATAATCCATTACCTTTGATTCTCTTCATCAGATGTCACTTCCAGGTATCACAGGTCCATAACGAATGTAGTTTTGTTCAAAAAAGCTCATCATTTATGTCCAAAAATCTCCGTCTTGTTAGCACATGATCTAAGCCAGCCGGACTTCTCGTCATGAACGAGGGGAAAAAATATATTTCCGTTCGTTCAAACATGTCAAACGTTGTATAGCATAAATCATTAGGGCCTTTTTTAACCAGAACATGAATAATATTCAAGGTGGACGAATGCATACTCTTTTATAACGTATTGGAACGAGGGTACCCAACATGAACTCGCGCGCCAGGTGTCTAATGGGACATCATCGTTCCATGGCTCTTGTTCGGTCAGATCTCCCTCCAGAAGACTCAAAACACTTTGTAAAGGCTGGTGACATCTAGTGGAAGCAATAGGAAGTGCCAAAATATTCCTCAGCCCCTGTGTTTTTCAATGGGATAGGTTTAAAGGTAATACAACACATCAGGTATCCACTTCCTGTCAGAAAATGTCTCAGGGTTTTGCCTGCCAAATGAGTTCTGTTATACTCACAGACACCATTCAAACAGTTTTAGAAAATGTAGGGTGTTTTCTATCCATATGTAATAAGTATATGCATATTCTAGTTACTGGGTAGGAGTGGTAACCAGATTAAATCGGGTATGTTTTTTTATCCAGCCGTGTCAATACTGCCCCCTAGCCCTAACAGGTTAACTAGGGAAAATGTGTCACCTCTGCAACAGAGTCAGGGTATATACAGCAGTTTGGGCCGCCTGGCTCGTTGCGAACTGTGAATACTATTTCTTCCTAACAAAGACAGCCAACTATGCCAAACGGGGGATGATTTAACAAAAGCGCATTTGCGAAAAAAGCACAATCGTTGCACGACTGTACCTAACCATAAACATCAATGACCTTCTTAAAATTAATACACAGGAGTATATATTTTTAAACCTGCATATTTAGCTAAAAGAAATCCAGGTTAGCAGGCAATATTAACCAGGTGAAATTGTGTCACTTTTCTTCCGTTCATTGCACGCAGAGTCAGGGTATATGCAACAGTTTGGGCCGCCTGGCTCGTTGCGAACTAATTTGCCAGAATTTTACGTAATTATGACACAACATTGAAGGTTGTGCAATGTTACAGGAATATTTAGACTTATGGATGCCACCCGTTAGATAAAATACGGAACTGTTCCATTTTTCACTGAAAGAATAAACGTGATAGTTTCCGGATTCGACCATATTAATGACCTAAGGCTCGTGTTTCTGTGTGTGCGTGCTAATAGCGTTTCGGATGTGCGCTAATAGCGTTTCAAACGTCACTCGCTCTGAGACTTGGGAGTGTTTGTTCCCCTTGCTCTGCATGGGTAACGATGCTTCGAGGGTGGCTGTTGTCGATGTGTTCCTGGTTTGAGCCCAGCTAGGAGCGAGGAGAGGGACGGAAGCTATACTGTTACACTGGCAATACTAAAGTGCCTATAAGAACATCCAATAGTCAAAGGTATATGAAATACAAATCGTATAGAGAGAAATAGTCCTATAATTCCTATAATAACTACAACCTAAAACTTCTTACCTGGGAATATTGAAGACTCATTTTAAAAGGAACCACCAGCTTTCATATGTTCTCATGTTCTGAGCAAGGAACTTAAACGTTAGCTTTCTTACATGGCACATAATGCACTTTTACTTTCTTTTCCAACACTTTGTTTTTGCATTATGTAAACCAAATTGAACATGTTTCATTATTTATTTGAGGCTAAATTGATTTTATTGATGTATTATATTAAGTTAAAATAAGTGTTAATTCAGTATTGTTGTAATTGTCATTATTACAAATAAAATAAAATAAAAATCGGCTGATTAATCGGTATCGGCTTCTTGGGCCCCCAATAATCGGTATCGGCGGTGAAAAATCATAATCGGTCGACCTCTAGTCTGTACCATACCTAATGAAATGTCTGAGAACATCAACAAAGTTGCAGTGGATGGTTTGTTGATAGTTTTCTCTTTTGAGCATTTGTAGACCATTTGTAAGGGGACTCACCAAATAATGTGCAACCAAATGTAGACAGCAAGACAGCTGAGTCTGTCTGGGACACTGTCATATGGGGACGTTCCCTCAGTCTTAGTCATAAAGATGGTTGACTTTCTTTAGTGGAGTTCATCAGGATTGGAAATAAGGCCCGCCAAGGTAAATGGCTAGCATATCTCTGCCACAGGTTAATCATATGATTTGTGTGTGAGTCTGTGTGTGTGCGTGTGTGTGTGTGTGTGTGTGTGTGTGTGTGTGTGTGTGTGTGTGTGTGTGTGTGTGTGTGTGTGTGTGTGTGTGTATGCGTGGTGTGCAGTTATTTTTGTGTGTGTGTGTGTGCATGTACGTTTTTGGTGTGTGTGTGGTGCTATGGTTTCCTGGCATCCTGCATGTCAGATCTTGGGCAAATAATAATCCTGGCGAGGGGATATGAATCATGAGAATACAGAATACAGTGAGAACACAGTGAATATCAGTGAGAACACAGTAATAATACAGTGAGAATGCAGTGAGAATCAGTAAGAACACAGTGAGAATGGATCACTGCTGCCTCTCTCCCTGCTCTACATAAGAACATAGAGCCAAACAAAGTGGTGTAATGTGTTCACACTCAAAAATATGACACCTAAAGCTTCCTTCATTATTCAATGTTGTAATGTTTTTACTGCATCAGGGATAATGTATACAGACGTTTTGGCTTTACAGCCTTCTTCTTTGTGTAGGTACAACTTTATTTCATTCAAAACAGCATTTGCAAAGAACTACAGATGAGCTGCAGGTGGTTCTAATCAGGGTTGCCATTCATCTGCCAATCAGGGATGTGGCTTTTCTGGTCTACCTGTATACAAATTAGCGACAAAGAGATACAGAATTCCAGTATAGGCTATGGGAGCGGTCACGAAGGACAACCCAGGTGTTCGCTCACCTAAATACATCACATCAATTCATGAGATAGCCCACCACAAAGGACATCAGGCAAAGCCACTCATAAAAATGTGCGGCCAACTCATAAACGACATGCAAATTCTGATATGGACAGTGCTCTTGTATAACAGTCTAAACGTGGCTTAAAACTTCTTAAGGCTAGGGGGCAGTATTCGGACGTTTGGATGAATGAGGTGCCCAAAGTAAACTGCCTCTTACTCAGGCCCAGAAGCTGGGATATGCAAAAAATAGTAGTATTGGATATAAAACACTAAAGTTTTCAAAACTGTTAAAATAATGTCTGTGAGTATAACAGAACTGATATAGCAGGCAAAAACCTGAGGAGAATCCATCGGAATATTTTTTGTTGTTGAGGTGACACCATTTAAAATGCCTGTCTATGGGAAAATCAAAGAAATACCTCCCAGATTGCAGTTCCTAGGGCTTCCAGTAGATGCCAACAGTCTTTAGAAAGAGATTCAGGCTTGTTTTTTGAAAAATGAGATGGAATTTGTAGTTTTTCTAGGAGGCTCCCATTTTGGCTGTAGTATTGTGTAGCGTGTGGATGAGAGCACGCACTTCGTTATTTATCTCCGGTAATGAACATACTATTCTCCGTCTTAAATGTTATTGTTTATTTACATATTAGGGTACCTGAGGATTGATTAGAATTGTTGTTTTACTTGTTTGGACGAAGTTTATTGGTAACTTTTGGGATTCATTTGTATGCATTTTGAACGAGGGAAACCGGTGGATTACTGAGTGAAGCGCGCCAACTAAACTGACTTTTTTGGGATATAAAGAAGGACTTTATCGAACAAAGGGACCATTTGTTATGTTGCTGGGACCCTTGGGATTGCAAACAGAGGAAGATCTTCAAAGGTAAGTGATTTATTTTATCGCTATTTCTGACTTTCGTGACGCCTCTGCTTGTTTGGAAAATGTTTGTAATGCCTTTGTACGCGGGGGCGCTGTCCTCAGATAATCGCATGGTATGTTTTCGCCATAAAGCCTTTTTGAAATCTGACACAGCGGCTGGATTAACAAGAAGTTAAGCTATTAAACGATGTAAGACACTTGTATTTTCATGAATGTTTAATATTACGAATTTGTATTTTGAATTTTGCGCTCTGCAATTTCACCGGATGTTGGCCAGGTGGGACGCTAGCCCAAAGAGGAAGGAGGTGAAATCGAATTCTTCGTTTAAACCATGCGGATATACAGAACTGAAGGTATATATCCTCATGGCTTCTCTATGGAGTAATTGTTGTCATAGTCATAGGGCCACCAGCCATCCAAATGTCATGATGGACCATGAGAGGTATGAAACCAAGGAAATAGAACGTATCATTCATCATCTGTCACCTTGAGACTATTGCCCCATTTATATAGGTATTGAACGCTGGTCACCTCATATTGTATTCATATACTGTTGTTAACTTACTGTCTATGTCTCTACTGTATTCTCCACATAGCTCATCCTAATATACCTACTACTGTACATACCATTTTCTTTTCCAGATTCTTTACTGTCTATACACACCATGTATTTATATTCTGGATTCTGACACATTCTATACTGTCTATACACACCATGTATTTATATTCTGGATTCTGACACATTCTATACTGTCTATACACACCATGTATTTATATTCTGGAATCTGACACATTCTATTCTGTCTATACACACCATGTATTTATATTCTGGATTCTGACACATTCTATAAACACCATGTATTCATATTCTGGATTATGACACATGCTCAATCTAATATACCTACATTGGATTGTTATTTTTTTTATATTTTGCTTATGTGTGTATTTTCATTGTATTTGTGAGACATTCAACTGCCCTGTTGGAGCTGGAAATACAATATATTCTACTGCCCTGTTGGAGCTGGAAAAACAAGATATTCTACTGCCCTGCTGGAGCTGGTAACATAAGACATTCTACTGCGCTGTTGGCGCTAGTAACATAAGACATTCTACTGCCCTGTTGGAGCTAGTAACACAAGATATTCTACTGCCCTGTTGGAGCTAGTAACACAAGACATTCTACTGCCCTGTTGGAGCTAGTAACACAAGACATTCTACTGCCCTGTTGGAGCTGGTAACATAAGATTCTACTGCTTTGTTGGAGCTGGTAACACAAGACATTCTACTGCCCTGTTGGAGCTGGTAACATAAGACATTCTACTGCACTGTTGGAGCTAGTAACATAAGACATTCTACTGCCCTGTTGGAGCTAGTAACACAAGACATTCTACTGCCCTGTTGGAGCTGGTAACATAAGACATTCTACTGCCCTGTTGGAGCTAGTAACATAAGACATTCTACTGCCCTGTTGAAGTTGGAAATACAAGATATTCCACTGCCCTGCAGGAGCTGGTAACATAAGACATTCTACTGCCCTGTTGGAGCAAGTTACACAAGACATTCTACTGCCCTGTTGGAGCTGGAAACATAAGACATTCTACTGCCCTGTTGGAGCTAGTAACACAAGACATTCTACTGCCCTGTTGGAGCTAGTAACATAAGACATTCTACTGCCCTGTTGGAGCTGGTAACATAAGACATTCTACTGCCCTGTTGGAGCTGGTAACATAAGACATTCTACTGCCCTGTTGGAGCTGGTAACATAAGACATTCTACTGCCCTGTTGGAGCTGGTAACATAAGACATTCTACTGCCCTGTTGGAGCTAGTAACACAAGACATTCTACTGCCCTGTTGGAGCTAGTAACACAAGACATTCTACTGCCCTGTTGGAGCTGGTAACATAAGACATTCTACTGCCCTGTTGGAGCTAGTAACATACGTATTTCACTGCACCTGCTACAACACCTGCAAATCTGTTTACACGACCAATGAACTTTAATTAGATTATTGTAATATATATATATATGAAACTGTCTACTGTAGGCTACATCACCATCATGGGTGTATCAGTATAAACCATCCCCCAAAACCAATGGAGGAGTGTTCCTAAGTAGCACCTGAGAGCGGGTTCCTATTTGGGTTCCCAACTTGTGACTGCTATTCCAGACATATTCTAATGAGATCATGTTGGTTAAGCTGGAGCTAAATGCACTAGACAATGAAATGTACTAAATTGTCTATATCAAATTGGGTGCATAAACTGCCCCCACACCCCAAACCAAGGGAGCCCATGAGAGATGGTTCCTATTTGAGTTTCCACCCTGTAAGAGACTGCTCTCATCTGGGGTGATTTTCCTCTCAGGCTGCACTCCTTCACTCCTCCAGGAGTCAGTTTTATATTTCAGTTCAAGCACCCAGAATAAGTACCACCAATTGAACATAGTATCTGCTGTGAGAAGAATTTTAGAGGTGTGGCCTTAAAAATGTGTGACAATTTCAAGCAGCGCTACTTCTGATATTTAAGGCTCACAATTGATTATGGCAGCGATTTTGCCAGCGGAGGCGCACAGTAGTCTAATCAGTAGCCTATAACCAATGTTTTATTAAAATCTAACGAACAGTAAAACAGTCAACAGACATTCCTGTTTTTTCTTTATTTTGGACATAATTTTTTTCCATGCAGCTTGAATGAAAGGTGTCAGTGACTGTAGGAAGTATGTTTAGGAACATCAAGTTATTACAACAGACTGCTTATTGTTTTTACTTTATCATTTTGTAAAAAATTGGTATCTTCCACTTTCATCTGTTGGACCCAACTGTCAAACCAATTGCTGTCCTTGGATACTGAATCTGCTTGTAGCTTAGGCTATTTGCCTGCTCGTTTGTTTACCTTTCACGTGGCAAAGTCACTTATTATAACGGTTAGGCAAGGTCCAATTGTCCATGGCTCCAAGATGCAGATGTCCATGGCTCCAAGATGCAGGTGTTCATGGCTCCAAGATGCAGATGTCCATCACTCCAAGATGCAGGTGTTCATGGCCCCAAGATGCAGATGTCCATCACTCCAAGATGCAGGTGTTCATGGCTCCAAGATGCAGGTGTTCATGACTCCAAGATGCAGTGCATATTCGAAATACAAATTCAATTTGTGTAGACTAATATATCCATGTTGAAGCCAACAACAAAAAACTAGAAAGGCTAAATGTTTGTTGTAACTAGGCCTATTGTAGGGTTAATGTATACTATTTAATAAACTATCTTCAGTGAATAGGACAACCAACCTTGCCTCCTGCCATAGAGCCCTTAGGCCTACGTGTGCACATAGTGCCTTAGGCTCATGGAATTAGAGGTGCGATTTATGACATCATGCTTCTGACCGGATCCTATTTAGAACTATTGGTGTTGGTTGAAAAAACAGATTGATTGTTTTTTGTTTAATTTGATTAAAAAATAAACTTGTTAGAAAGATTCACCATCATGAAAACATATATGGCTCAAATGCAATTTTGGCTGTTATTTCTGGAGAAGTGCAACTATGATCTGTAAGATGGTTCCAAGATATTTATAAAACATTACATATGTGAGCAGTATAATGGTGAGTGGACATTACCCCTTTCTCTGTACCATGGATCTTTATCCAGCTCCTGTGAAAAGTTTGAATATGTGTAAAACCCTCCATAGTCTGTTGCCTTGTCTGTATTATACGACCATGGAGTGCAATTATGGTGCCTGGAACTGTATTTAAACATTACCTTTTTAAAACAAGTTGTTTCATTTTAATTAGAAATTGATTAGCCTATTGATTAGCCTATAGCCTACCAATTTAATCTTGCTCATTGACTATCTTTGTCATGTCCATGTACCGACTACAATTTAGATTAGGCCTAGCCCCTATATCACTGTAAATGCTATAGCATATGTTTAACAATGTATTTCCATATTAAAGCAATGCAATTAGAGTGATGTTGACTGTAAACATGTTCAACATATTAGGACATATGAGGCAGGCTATTTAACAAACTAGGCTATGATGGACTGACATTCGAATTGGAGTTGATGACAACACAATACATGACCGTAAATACACAACTTGAAGCTATCACATATTTAGCAATGGCGCATGTTCTGATTGGCCATATAGGAGCCAAGCCTTGACACACCCACAACTTGTTTATTCATCAAAACCCAGCCTTTTTGCTCCACTGCCAGCTACTACGCCCATAATTTTGGTGGTGAAAATAGCTGACACACCCCTGAACCTATAACGCTACCGCCAGCGCTAACATTTACAATTGTGTTAGAGTTGTTAAAATAAAGCCCTAAGTGTGTATCCCTATGGGCCGTGGTCATAAGTAGTGCACTATGTAGGGAATAGGGTGCCATTTGGGATGTATCTTAAAGCTAATATGGTCTATATACTTAATCAACAAAGCTAACAAAGTGTAAGAAGGAAATGACAATAGAAAAATAGAGCAGTTCCAAACAGTAAAACTATTCACATTTCCAATGTCTGCCTTCAAATCACAGGACAATCTGGTCCAGCATTGCACCAACATCTATAGGCCAAGATTCAGCCACAAAAGCAACTGAACAATGTATGAAGTCCACTTTCTTCTCTGAAATTCTAACCTTAAAATCAAGCAAAATGTCACCAAGAAAAGGTTTCTTGTATATTTCATATTTCATAAAACTACTTAATTTATAATGCTTAGATAATGCTATTGTAATCACTCATCAACAAACAGTAGATCAAGTACAGGCAGCATACTTAGCAAGGTCTGAAGTCTTGGCTACATTATATTATGCAATGCACAGTGTACTGCATATAGGTACTGCATATATTATTCATATATGTGCATTTCATGTCCTTCATCTTCTTCTGAATGCATATTACTGTTTATGACTTGAAACATTCAGAAGGCGCTAAAGTCATTGGAGATGAAGCAACTTCATAGGTCAACCATTCCCCTGGTGACCTTTTCCAGGTAGAGGCAAGACACCTTAGAGAATGAGGAACACCTGCATGCTGGGCTAATGAGCCCTTGCAGGAGCACAACCACTCATTAACAACCTTAGAAACAACTATGACGACATATGTTAAAAAAGAGTTGTATAATGATGAACGTATTTTGCACTGTGAATTATTGAATTATTAGTTAGGGCCTACAGCCGTATAGGTCTGTCGGCCTAGTATAGAGGAAGGGATGACGTGCAATTGCTGTAAACTGTAAGATTATTATTAGCCAACCTCTCTAACTGTTGGAAAACTATCAAAGATCATGTTGTGTTGTTGTTTAGATAAAGGGGAACTGTAGAGTATTGTTAGTAGGCCTAAGCCAGGCAACGGTCCAAAAGGGAATCCAGATATCTTACCGTCACTGCAGTCCTTGCCCTGGTATCCAGTCTGCGAGCAGTCGCACTTGGGTTCGTGGTTAATGACATTACAGACCCCTCCGTTTAAACACATGTTGGCCGCCGCACTGCAGAGGTCGTTAATGACCCCCGCGCTGTTTAGGAGAGCCGACTCTGTCTTGTTGACCTTTACGTCCGTTATCCATCCGGTAAAAGGCACCTGGTCCTTGACAGCAGCCAGCGTTAACCGTAAAGCCACAGAGCGTAATTCCGGCGGTATTCCCCCAAGGAACAGGTAGCTGAAGACAGTCATATCCTTTCTTTTCGACTTCACTTCGACCCATTTCACTTCTTTGTCCACCATTAGCGTCGTGTTTTTAAAGTTTCTCTTTATTGTCACCGTGTGCCACTGGCTGTCGTTCACCGTGGTGTTGGTTAGAACCATTGCAGGCTCAGCGCAGAAGATGGAGAATCGAAGACTGAGTTTACCGTTGTGTATTAGGAGTTCTAAAAAGTCACAGAATCCCTCGTCATCGAAGTACACTAACAGCCCATGGGAACTCTTGGTTTTCATGTTGAAGCTCATTTCACTCTCGCAACATGCATTCCACATTGGAAACCTGGCCCACTGGCCCTCTGCACCTGTAAACTCCATAGAGGCCCCCATGTCTACCATACAGCAGACGAGAAGGCATACCCATATTAGATGGGCTCCATGCCGCATTGCAATAACCATGATGTGGCCAAATTGTTCTTGAGGTCTAGATAAGCTACAATACCGCTAAATCAGATTTCAGGCGGGATTTTATTTTATCAAGCTAGAAGTTAGGGCTGAGTATGATGTAATACACGGACTGACCACTAAGAATTGTGAATATGAAATGACACATTGTAAACCTTAACCAATTATGTCGTTGTCATAGCCTACCAGCAAGCTACAATAGTCTGCCGGGAAAAAAATATAATCGTTGTGTATTAGTCCACTTCTCTGTCGCCCCTAAATCCGAACTCCTCAGTCTTAATTATTTTTTTAGTCGGGTCAGACGATTTCCTTTCTTTTATGATCCAGAATTTCTTCCAAAAACAGTTGATGGTGATTCAGAAATCAAATAACCATTTGTTATTCTATATCTCTTAGTTTTGTAACATGTATAAAGGCTACTTTCGGTCGATGAGAGGCAGCTAGAGCGCACCAGCCAGTTCTACTCCTGTTGAAATGCCATCGATAACCCTCCTATTCACCCAAAGAAGATGTAGCCAGCATCCGGAATCATTGCTTTTGGCTTCTCACCCTGCATCCTCCAAAACGTGTGCTGAAAAGACCCCTCCAAAACAGAATGGTTGTAATTGGCTGATTGATAAGCGTTGGGCACCAAACAAGCCAATTGTCCCCCCTCCCCCCTCCCCCCAAGGCCAGTCTCTGATCCAGAAAGCTTCGGCTTATAACATAATGAGAAGATGATCTGTAAAAAAGAAAAGAAAAATAAGAATGGACAGTTCATTGTGTTTAGTCATCTTTCCCTTTATCAACCCTAATATGTCTTCACAGGTGAGGGTAGCCTATTTTATGCCTCACAAAATGTTCCCCATCAAAAGCAGCATCATCCACAATCCGCTGGTAGTAACCAGCTCTCACAGTTTTACGTCAGAATTAGACAGAGCACTTTCCATGAACTCTGTCATTCCATAAGTGGATCGGAATTGTAAAGGTTGTGTAGAGAAGTATTTCTGCATTTCCAGAGAATCATGTATATCAATTAACTGCTAGAATCTTGTTTGTCGGTTTCCTCATTATTTCATCTACCTTTTAACTCGGACTCCAACAGAACTATGACAAGCGCATAATTGAATATTGAAATGATTTTGGAAATGTATTGGCATGTATTTGAATATGCCGAAATATACAGACAAGTGTATTTTCAAATATAAATATTTAAATACTCCATGTATTTGAACCTACGTCTGTTTAGTAATATGGGTATTTGAAATGTAATTGGAACAAGCAGGCTATCTGAAAATAGTTTCAAATAGCCTAGTATTATGAGAAATTATTTGAAAACCGATCAAATACTTCAAATATAAGTAATTGAATTCGGACACATTATTTTAAAATACTCAAATACAAAGAAAATAAGTAGGTCTATTTAAGATACAAATACTTAAATACGCATGCATTTGAACCCAGGTCTAGACGGGCCAGACAGAAAGTGGCCTTTCATTCAAACCTAAAAGAAAACCATCCAAATAAGCTACCCCGTTTGTTAGACAAGCCATAATAGACGGAGGACTGAAAATAGTTACAGAGGTTCAAACCATATCAAGCCAAATGTACCATAATAGAATTCTAGAATGCCATGAAGATCAACATGAGATTCCAACGGGTCCCATTCCACTGTCTATCTCAACACATTAGATACTTTTCTATAAATTCGCACCTTCTAAAGCAAACAAAATGAGCATGTAA
The DNA here is from genome assembly GCF_965601325.2 of Salmo salar. Classification (NCBI taxonomy): domain Eukaryota; kingdom Metazoa; phylum Chordata; class Actinopteri; order Salmoniformes; family Salmonidae; genus Salmo; species Salmo salar. The sequence goes on from NC_138291.1 coordinate 102,163,378, forward strand.
ACCTGTTTGTATTAAGCACTTGCCAACATCCCCACAATCTTTCTAACAATTAAATACAATCTATTGATGACACAGTTCAAAACGACTGAAGTGCATTTGGCTAAGTTTTCAACAGCTGTTCCGTTGCCCGTCTAGCAGCTCAGCATATCAGAGAGAAATTAAATCATACATCAAACTAGGTATCGTTAACCTGCATCTAGAATCCGATCATGCATGTCCAGGACCTTCCCAAATCATCACCTAAATCATATTTTTCCTTACCGAAGTATTGGATTCTAATCTCTTGTTAAGTACAGCACATTCAATATAGCAAATAGCATCACCATGCAGTGTTCTTCGACTCAAACTACCCCAACAGATCATCCACACTAAAACCCCTCAACCTCACACTATTTTAGCAAACTCTGAATCACTGCATCACTGATCATCAGAGACCGAGAAAAGAGTTGGCTTCACTCTCTTCTCTTCTATGTTCTAAAACTCAGCAACACGTTCATAACGATGGAAAATAAGTCAATGCATGGTCCTGTACCTTGGCTCTTCCCCCTATTCGATCCTCAGATAACGAAACAAAGTAAGATAAAACAGAGTAGAGGTAAAATCCTGTGATTATGGTGAGGGAGACACTGCAAACGTTGCAATCTTCCTCCCTGCAGCGCTCTGCCACAGACGGTCAGAAGGCAGAGACAGCGAGCGGGTCACGTGTCTCTCTCTGTGTAGCTGCCTGGCTGCCGTCTACTGGGGAGGGGAGGGGCCGAATGCTGCAGCCCTTTGGACAGCACCGCGCGCCGCTGCTGCCGGACGAATAGAATACATATCAACAACCGACACCAGCTGTCTCCTTGACAGACCTAGGTGATGTCACATTTCGCTATAGAACATACACGAATTGCATATTGATGAATTAGTGAAACGCACAGAGGTGGAAAAAAGATGGGGTTGGAGCAGGGAACATTTGTTTTATGTCGGCAACAAGGGTGGCAAACGAAGGAGAGAGAGGAGAGAGAGAAGCGATGCAATTCAACAACTTCTTAGTATCACGTCTGCAGCAACGGGATGTGGCGACGTTTGAGGCTGGCAGGGAGTTCTCTTGATAATGGGATTTTTCTTACCATGAACACCTTCTGTTAATTGAAGTATTTTAGGCTAAACGACATAATTGATTCCCTCGGGTTAATATAACACAGAGGATTATAGTGGACACTGTCGTTCAGCAAGTTTCACAGCCTACCAAGCAAGCGTATTCTGCAGCCTAAAATGTTCAGATCTTGCTTCATAACCTACATCAATACTACACTGTATGGATATTGTGTATCATAATATAATAACCTACTTTGGGAGTGATGATACTTGAATATGTTTGATATGCTCTCGGCTAATTAAAAATATAAAACATGAAACAACCTAAGATTTCCATTTCTCTGTTCGTTGTAGTTTGGCAAACTACTCCAACTACACATTTAATCATGTCATTCCATCCCTAATTCAGAACAAGGAAAAATATATTGCCGAAAACAAATTAGTGAATCCTGTATTCCATGGCATAAATAAAAGCATAATAGTGGTCCTCATGGAAACATTTGACCCACCGCGGAACACCCACGAGGACTATTTTACATTGATGTCTGAAGGCATCGAGGTCCAATCGATCTTCCGATTCAGCAGGAAGCGAGGAACCGAACGTTTTAGAATTGCCCGAGAGGGGTATTTAGGGTCCTCTCTTCACAGTGTTTCTTTTCCCAATTCAAGACTACTGGAACATTGTGCTATTGCTGCGTGCGTGTGTGTGTGTGTGTGTGTGTGTGCGGGTGTGTATGTCTGTCTGTGTGTGCTATAATGACATGGTCATGGGTAATGTTAGGCTACAGACACAGCCAGTGGGAACATTCATGATCAAAGTATTTCCATTATTCTACAGGGCAAACCAAACCATGTGCTCCAGAATCTAAACAGGCATCCTGTTTTTCTTTGGTGTGTGTGTGTGTGTGGGGGGGGGGGGGGGGGGGGGGGTAGTAGATGACACAGACTTCTAAAATCATCATGGGAAAAAGTTAAGAATTATTTATGGAACCCCCTCCAGTTCTTTCTCACATATCATTTGTCATGGGACATACCTTTTAAGTATTTGCAGTTCATCTATTCTGGTTCCAAATGTAGTACACTACTTTCAGGGCCCATGGGGAAAGGGTGGGATTTGGGCTGCGGCCATATTTCTTATGAATACAGTTCTGCCTCAGAAAGGGTGTCACAATAATGGAAAAAGTGAGTATAGGGCTTGCGCTCAGGCAAGAATGGTGCCTTGCTTGTGTGTGAGAGAATAAATATCTGTAGAAAAAGTGTGTCAAAACGAAAGGAAAAGGTATTTTCACAATAATATAATATTTTTCTCACTATGACGAGAGTGCAGTGAGTAGGTTAAACAGAGATAATGCACTTTATCTTAATGTGGGGCTTGAGATTTCCTCTCGTTAGGTTCATACAATGATAAGGCAGCTGTGCTGGTCTATGTCAGAGAAGCTGATTGCTGCCAGTTGCTTGCATTCTAATTGTTATATGAATGTTTTTTTAATTTATTTTAAATTTATTCATATTTTAACCTTTATTTAACTAGGCAAGTCAGTTAAGAACAAATTATTATTTACAATGACGGCCTAGGAACAGTGGGTTAACTGCCTTGTTCAGGGGCAGAACGACAGATTTTTACCTTGTCAGCTCAGGGATTTAATCTTGCAACCTTTCGGTTACTCGTTCAACGCTCTAACCATTAGGCTACCTGCCGCCCCAGGCAAGTCAGAATTAACTGTGCTATTCATGCCTACATACTCCTACTATATGCATACATATTGTATAGCTACTCATCTTTCAATACAAAGACGTTTGATTTTGTGCACTTCATTTGTCAATAGTCTAGTGCACTGGAACTCAGTGCAGCAACACAGCGCAACTGCGGTTGCGGTTCCTTCAGCACCACCAACTCTTGTGCAGTATTCAAAGCGCACATGGCATTCTATTCACACACAACTCTATCATGATCAAGGACCATGGACAGCGCACATGGTAGTACTGTTCTTTCAGCACCAGCAGTACCTCCAGTGAACTTTTCAGGCCCATGGACAGGGCACCAGCAGTCACTCAGAAAAGCACACCAGAGCTCAAATACTACGAATCAGGTTTGAGAAGTTAGCAAGGTAACTTTGATCAACTCTTGTGTTCAACTTGGCATAACCGGTCATACAAATGTGGCTCGCCTTTTAGCCACGTAAATTTCCATGGCAACGAGACCTTCAGAACTAACCTGCTCTGGTGCAGGCTAACTCAGGGCTAACTCAACTTGTCTTGAATGAAGAGTTAGAGCTGCGAGATGAGGACCAATCAAATTAGATTCTCTCCCTCTCCCAAACAGTGCATTCTCCGGACCATATTTGAGGAAGAAGACTAATTAAATATATTTTTTATAAAATGTTATTTTGGGTTAAATACAATAATAATAATAACAATAATAATAAAACATTTCAACACAAATTACACTACACAATTAGTAAAGACAGGATGCATTTGAAACTTCAAGCACAGTAAAACCTTCGTAGGACTTTTATTGATGAGTGGGGAAAAATGGGCTCATGCAATGAAAAGCAAACCAAAGCACACCCAAACAAATAGGCGAAGAAGATGGCACTTGTAAAAGCACATTTCCCAACATAGCCTGCTGAATTTGCAGGATATATTTTCTTTCATTTTGATTTCAGCATTAAAATGTGTCACTGACTCGGCATTCGACTAGCCAGATGTGACATGCACACCAGGGCACCAGCAGTAACTCTGAACAGCATCACAGCACTACAGGACCATGGAGAGGGCACTGGCAGCATCACAGCAGTACAGGACCATGGACAGTTAACCAGCAGTAACTCAGAACAGCATCACAGCAGTACATGGCCATGGACAGTGCACTTTCAGCATCACAGCAGTACAGGACCATGGACAGGGCACTGGCAGCATCACAGCAGTAGAGGACCATGGACAGGGAACCAGCAGTAACTCAGAACAGCATCACAGCAGTACAGGACCATGGACAGGGCACTGGCAGCATCACAGCAGTACAGGACCATGGACAGGGCCCCAGTAGTTCAGGACCATGGACAGGGCCCCAGCAGTACAGGACCATGGACAGGGTCCCAGTAGTTCAGAACCATGGACAGGGCCCCAGCAGTACAGTTTCCATGGACAGGGTCCCAGGAGTACAGGACCATGGACAGAGCCCCAGTAGTGCAGGTCCATGGACAAGGCCAAACACTTAAAAGACACACCATCGTCCACTTACCCGTACCTTATGCCCTTGGGGAAATCCTCATCGCCATCTTGGAGGGTGGTCCAAATGATTAGCCAAGCAAGGGAAGTTTGCAAGGTAAGCCCCTCAGCCCTCGTTTTTAGTCAGCTTTGCGAGTGTACAATTATGTTCACTCCGGGGCCTGAAACTCCCCGTAATTCAATTTGCGACGATTGTACATCCGCTAAGAAAAGTTTGTGAAAACATAAAAACAACTTCAATGGAGAAGTCAACATACAAGTGTAAGTAAAATCTAATGCAAATAAGTTAGACATTTTGCTACTACGTAAAAAGTAAATATATTTTTGTTTGGTTATCTTTTGTAAATTGTGGAAATAAAACATTTCTCTTCTTCAGAAGTTCCAGCTAGGCAGGCTAACGTTAGTTAGCTAATTCATTTGCTAGTTTCAAATTCATCCAGCACCACCTCAACATCAACATATGTTTACATTTGACATTTCAGTCGTTTAGCAGACGCTCTTATCCAGAGCGACTTACAGTAGTGAATGCATACATTTCATACATTTTTTTTTTCTCTCTGTACGTGAACATGGTACGTTTCTGTGTTTTATAGTAAAACCATAGAGATAGATCAGGGTTTCCAATGACATCATCGACCAATTTGTAGACAATATGGAGGCAATAAGTATGCAATGCCTACTCATAATTGGTTACAATCACACATTGCACACCAATGACGTCATTGGAAACACTTATCTTCCTCTGTTTTACTTCAAAACATGGAAACACTCCATTTTAATATATGTCGATGTTGGGGTGGTGCTGTAGGTGATGAATATGCAGTTGAACAATGGTGAAGTTTCCATTTTAGATGATTTGGACATGAAGTGCTAATATTGGGGGTATTGACTTGCATTTGGAGAGAGTGGCCCGGTAAACAAAACCTAAGCATGGAATGCTGTCTTGCCATGTCCATAGACTGCTTAAATGGTAAGGAAAACAAAATGTAGTTTAATCTTCAATCTAGCCTAGCACCAGGAAGTGCACATCGGTCACGCAGGAAACAATTCATGAATGAGCTGGCCGTTAACATTTCAAAGTTGAGTAATAATATACTTTTAATGCTATTAAAATGCATAATATTTAGCAAACCTTTATTAGGTTCAGATTTTTCAGAGTAAATAACTAACGGACACTAGAGAAGCTTTAACCAAGTTTAATTATTCCCAAAGGTTCTGTACAGCTGTGACTCAGCGTAGCCTAGTGGTTAGTGCGTTGGCCTAGTAACCGAAAGGTTGCAAGATCGAATCCCTGAGCTGGCAAGGTACAAATCTGTTGTTCTGCCCCTGAACAAGGCAGTTAACCCACTGTTCCTAGTCCATCATTGAAAATAATAATGTGTTCTTAACTGACTTGCCTAATTAAATAAACATCTGTAATCAGACAGCAAAACATTTCTCACATCACAGTTATATACCTCCTACTTAAGACACTCCCTCTCTCCAATCCTTAGTTTATGGTTTAACAGGAAAAGAGTAACAAGATACCAAACCCTTATTACTCCCTTCAGGTGACCTGTCCTCACCTCCTGACCTTAACCCCTCCATCTAATCCACAGATGTCCATCTGTCTTTCCTGTATCAACACGGTGCTCTGCTCCCGTCCCCCAACACATTCCACAGCTATCTGTCCTTCTTCAGATACATAAAACCCAGTCTCTTTCATTTCCTATCATTCATTTACTATCTCAATGATCAAAGTTTAGCCAATTCCAACACCTTGTAAACTAAGAACTGAAAAAGTTGAGTAAACCAAATGCTTGTGTGAGAGCAAAAAGAAAGACAAATCCATCAAGAAGCAAGCTGGTGAATGAAGCTCTGCAGTAGTCCATCTGCCATTGTAGCAACTATATTAGTTAGGAAATGCTTTGGTATAAATCTAGAGTATTCTAGAGCCTAATAGCTGGAGAATGAAGCTCTGCAATACTCCGTCCTCCATAGTAGGAACTATATTAGTTATGAAATGACCTTGCTATAAATCTAGAGTATCCCAGAGCCTAATAGGTAAAACGTTTAAAGCTTAATTGAAACAATAACAAAATGGTTGCCCTGCCTCTGTCTTCCTAAAAAGTGCAGAGGTGGGTCTGGAGGAATGTAACCACCCTCAAATTCCTATAAAAAGCTATGGATAAAAGGGCTGGTCATCCATAAAATCAATTGTATAGTTTTAACCTTGTTTGAGGCTATATAGTGTTTGTTAATATTTACGTTGTTTTCAAACATTGGGAGTAAAACAAGCTTATATTTGGGGTTCTGATGGCGTATGACAGTTGAACTAAGCTCTTCGAGAATCAATGGGTATATGACCTTAATTAATAAGTCGAAAATATGATGTAGCATCTAAGGATTCTAGGTTTAAGCATAAACCTGGCAACAGGTGGACAGTCAAATGAATGCAAACAGTAAAAGGGAATGAGACAATGTCAAGAGCAGTGTTCGGGTTTTTCTTTCATTGAATTTTTCCCACACACCTGCAACAAACACATTCTGATGTGTGAATGCTTTTTCAACTTTGGAACAGGAATTCATCAAATGTTCACAAATGTATAAAATGTAAAGTGCAGAATTCTGTGAAGGTCATTATGTTATAGCTGCTTATATTAGAGATGCAGGCAGTACAAGACCAGCTGGCTTCAAGGTTACTAGTTAGCTAGACCCAGATACACACTGGATGAATTCTGAAGCCTTAAAGTAAGTGTTTCCAGATTTTATGAAATGTGACCTATAATAAATTACAATATGAGTGAAATTGTTTTCCTTCCAAGAAATGGTTACTAAGTATGTTAAAAGCAGCTTTTCTGTGTTGAATGGTGTTGGTGTTACCCCAACAACAGAATGGTGTGGGCATGTACCGGTTGTTAAAAATATTAATTACAAGTTAACAGCTGATTGGCCTGCTGAGCTGATGAGCCAACATGACCTCACATGAGAAAATAGCAATCCTTTTTTAAACAGTTTGTTCGAAATACACGTTTGAGGTGGGTTTTTAAAGTTTTTTTTCTCAAATTTATGAATTGGCAACAAATATGAGTCTACTATCAGTCAACGACATATGTGTATTAACAGAATTTAGGTTTTCACTGGACATTTACTTTAATGGCAGAATAGGGACAACAGGAAAGTTGATAGGAGATAACTTGGTAAAATGATCAACAGCTAAAAAAAGCTCAATATGAGTGTGTATTAAATGTTCTTGGTTTGATTCTGAACCAACGATCAATACACTTGAATGCAATAGTTACATTACAAAGCCTTTGTGTTGAATGACTTTGGAGCAGCGAATACTAAGTAATTTATATTGTTTAAATCTCTCATTGACATCAATGCGTGATTTCATCCGGAATCCAAGTTATTATGCCAGCCAGCATATATTTCACCCTGAAAGAGTAATTTATCATCTCAGACAAACGATGCATATCTTCAACCTGGTGTGTGTGTGTGTGTGTGTGTGTGTGTGCGTGCTTACTTGTGGAGACAACTCACAATGCCTGTATAAAAGGCCTGGCTGGGGACGATCTATTGACATGATTGCATTGTGTCTGCTGAAAAACAAGCAGCATAGCATCTTATCAACTCTCCCATATTGTTGGTTTCTATAAATGGTGACAGGATGAGCGATGCACTACTCAGATAGGGCTGAGATCCCTCATATAGCTAACTAACACACGCACACATGGATACACACACACACACATGAATACACACACACACACACATGGATACACACACACACGGATATACACACACACGCACACACGCACAGACATAGACACGGATACACACACACACACACAGACACTTAAACACACACGGATGCACGCATACAATGTACGCATGAATATACGTAATGTTTCTATGTGTGTGTGTGTGTGTGTGTGTGTGTGTGTGTGTGTGTGTGTGTGTGTGTGTGTGTGTGTGTGTGGTGTGTGTGTGTGTGTGTGTTTATTCTTCAGTTCACCTGCATGGTTGTGTGTTTGTGTGTGCGTGTACACTACCGTTCAAAAATTTGGGGTCACTTAGAAATGTCCTTGTTTTGAAAGAAAAGCACATTTTTTGTCCATTAACCTCTCTAGGGAAGGTGGGACGAAATCGTCCCACCTACGTAACAGCCAGTGGAACCTGTGGCGCGTTATTCAAATACCTTAGAAATGCTATTACTTCAATTTCTCAAACATATGACTATTTTACACCATTTTAAAGACAAGACTCTCGTTAATCTAACCACACTCTCCGATTTCAAAAAGGCTTAACAACGAAAGCAAAACATTAGATTATGTCCGCAGAGTACCCAGCCAGAAATAATCAGACACCCATTTTTCAAGCTAGCATATAATGTCACATAAACCCAAACCACAGCTAAATGCAGCACTAACCTTTGATGATCTTCATCAGATGACACGCCTAGGACATTATGTTATACAATACATGCATGTTTTCTTCAATCAAGTTCATATTTATATCAAAAACCAGCTTTTTACATTAGCATGTGACGTTCAGAACTAGCATACCCCCCGCAAACTTCCGGTGAATTTACTAAATAACTCACGATAAACGTTCACAAAAAAAACATAACAATTATTTTAAGAATTATAGATACAGAACTCCTCTATGCACTCGCTATGTCCGATTTTAAAATAGCTTTTCTGTGAAAGCACATTTTGCAATATTCTAAGTAGATAGCCCGGCATCACAGGGCTAGCTATTTAGACACCCACCAAGTTTAGCCCTCACCAAAGTCAGATTTACTATAAGAAAAATTTTATTACCTTTGCTGTTCTTCGTCAGAATGCACTCCCAGGACATCTACTTCAATAACAAATGTTGGTTTGGTTCAAAATAATCCTTCGTTATGTTCAAATATCCTCTGTTTTGTTCGTGCGTTCAAGACACTATCCGAAGTGTAAAGAAGGGTGACGCGCCCTCGAAATATTCCATTACCGTACTTCGAAGCATGTCAACCGCTGTTTAAAATCCATTTTTATGCCATTTTTCTCGTAAAAAAGTGATAATATTCCGACCGGGAATCTGTGTTTTAGTACAAAGAGAGAGAAAATAAAAACATGGGGTCGCCTTGTGCACACGCCTCAGTCTCATTGTCCTTTGATAGACCACTTACCAAAGGCGCTAATGTTTTTCAGCCAGGGGCTGCCTCGACATCATTCAGCTTTTTCCCGGGTTCTGAGAGCCTATGGGAGCCGTAGGAAGCGTCACGTTACAGCAAAGATCCTAAGTTTTCAATAAAAAGAGTCAAGAAGCCCAAGGAATGGTCAGAGAGGGCACTTCCTGTACAGAATCTTCTCAGGTTTTTGCCTGCCATATGAGTTCTGTTATACTCACAGACACCATTCAAACAGTTTTAGAAACTTTAGGGTGTTTTCTATCCAAAGCCAATAATTATATGCATATTCTAGTTTCTGGGCAGTAGTAATAACCAGATTAAATCGGGTACGTTTTTTATCCGGCCGTGTAAATACTGCCCCCTAGCCCTAACAGATTAAAATAACATCAAATTTATCAGAAATACAGTGTATACATTGTTAATGTTGTAAATGACTATTGTAGCTGGAAACGGCAGATTTTTTATGGAATATCTACATAGGCGCGCAGAGGCCCATTATCAGCAACCATCACTCCTGTGTTCCAATGGCACGTTGTGTTAGCTAATCCAAGTTGATCATTTTAAAAGGCTAATTGATCATTAGATAACCCTTTTGCAATTATGTTAGAACAGCTGAAACTGTTGTCCTGATTAAAGAAGCAAATAAACTGGCCTTCTTTAGACTAGTTGAATATCTGGAGCATCGGCATTTGTGGGTTCGATTATAGGCTCAAAATGGCCAGAAACAAAGAACTTTCTTCTGAAACTCGTCAGTCTATTCTTGTTCTGAGAAATGAAGGCTATTCCATGCGAGAAATTGTCAAGAAACTGAAGATCTCGTACAACGCTGTATACTACTCCCTTCACAGAACAGCGCAAACTGGCTCTAACCAGAATAGAAAGAGGAGTGGGTGGCCCTGTTGCACAACTGAGCAAGAGGACAAGTACATTAGAGCATCTAGTTTGAGAAACAGACGCCTCACAAGTCCTCAACTTGCAGCTTTATTAAATAGGACTTCCAACTGTCACTGTCCAGCTGTCACTATCATCTAAAAAAGCAGCAGCTTACTCACTGTGTGGGCGCAGGACGTGGTCCTTGAGTAGCAAAAAGGTCGCTGGGGCCCCGCCGAGCCTGAAAGGATGAACCCGGTAGTGGTATAGCCCTCCCGGGGGCAGAAGGCCATCTTCTCCCTGGAGGCCCTGCCAGTGGTACCTGCATGTACAGGTACAAGGTGCTGACGTATCTCACCATCCAGCACTATAGGGCTAGACCACTCACTGTGGGACTCCTCCAGTACCCCCATCTCTAGCACTGTCATCACTTCCCGCTGGACCGCCACCCTCAGGGCTTCTGGTATCCGGTATAGCCGTTTAAACACTTTTTCTCCAGGACATGTTTGGACATGATGTTCCACGAGATCTGTGTGCCCCAGCACCCTGGCGAACACAGCCGTATTCTGCTGGACCAACTCTCTGAGCTCTTGTTGTTGGGTCGGGCTGAGGTCTTCCCCCATGGCAACTTCGACAGAGGGTGGATTCTGCTGTGTTCGGGTCCAAGTTACGCACATTTTTGTCATCCTCTCCCTCATCTCCTCCACATGTTCCACCACCTGCGAAGGGGGATTGGTTGCTCCTCCCAGACCTCCTTGGCTAGGTCCAGCAGTATGCGAGGCCTACGGCCATACAGGAACTCAAAGGGGAAGAACCCAGTGGACGCTTGGGGTACCTCGCACACTGACAACATCAGGTGGGGCAGCAACTGGTCCCAGTTCTTCCCGTCTCTCTCTCGATGACCTTCAGTATCTGCTTTAGGGTCTATTTGAAGCGTTCGACTAGACCATCCATTTGTGGAAGGTACACACTGGTCCTAACCTGTTTGATTTGTAATAGATTGCAGACATCTTTCATCACACGAGAGATGAATGTGGTGGACTGGTCCATCAGGATTTCCTGCAGAATACCCACCCAGCTGAATAAATGGAAGAGCTCCCGTGCGATACCTTTCGCTACCGCCGTGCATAACGGGATGCACTTGACTCCGGGCCAGTGGAACCAATTCCCGATCCGCTCCCTGGTTCTCTCCATCCCCAGGTGTGCCCCAAGCAGGTGGGTGTGGGCAAGCTGCAAAACAGTCCTAACATACTGGCTGGTTATGAGCAACAAGTCCTTCGTCTCCGCATTGTGCTTTACTACCTGACACAATAAATTATGCTTGATGGTGAAGTGGGGGTAGCGTCACTCACTTAGCCCAGGAAACAGCACGCCATCTACGGCAATCACCTGGCTCCTTGTGTTCTGGAGATTGGGGTCTTCTAACTGGGCCATCCCGAACAGACCCGTGAGGATTCCCGTGTTGGGAGGTCCGTCTGGAGCCTGAGGCCTTCCTCGAACCATGGCTCGCTTCCCGGAGCGGGGTTGTCTTCCTCCTGCGGGTCTGACTCGGGCCCAGTGGACACCTCTTGTGGCAGGGTGTGGGTTGCGCAGGTAACCACCCTTTTTCCTGTCCTTCTTACCTCGAATGTGCGCCTCCCCAACTCGCTCCTCCTCAGTGCCTGGAAGAGACGGAAATCTCTACCGAGGAGAATGGACACGGGCAGGTTAGGAATAGCCCCCACATGCATCTGGCACTCCCCCCTTGGGGTGGTTACCCGCACCGGCACGGTTGGGTAACTCTTAATGTCCCCTTGTACACAGGACACTGTCACCTCCTCGTCCCCCGGTTCATCTTTCTCCTCTCGTGTGAGACACTGCGGGTGGGCCAGGGTCACCATGCTGCTGGAGTCCAGGAGAGCGCTGGTGTTGACGCCATCGATTCGAACAGGAACCATCGGTAGGGCCGTCTCAGTGTGCGCCCAACAGGAGATGACAACTCACCATCCGGGTTACCCAAGAGCGGGGGGATGAGGAGGATATGGCCTCCTCCTGGCCGGGACAGCTCCATGCGAGGTGTCCCAGTTCGCTGCACTAATAGCAGCGCCTTTGCTCTAGGTCCAGCAGCGGACATCGTCATCGGTTTGTGTCGCCCTCCCACTTCACGGCCTTGGCTGGTTCCATCCGGGTCCCCATCAGCCCCTCACCTCTCTCTGTGCTTTTCTTCCCCCTTCCCACGTCCACTCTCTCCGCCCGGGCCTCTTTCAGCAGATCCTGGGTGTCCTGGTGAGTTTCCATAGCGGTCAGCAATTTCTCCAGGCTCTGGGGGTTCTGCATGCTCGCCATCTTCTTCATCTCGTATGGCAGGGCCTGAAGTTATCAATCCAGGACGACCTTATCGATTATCGGGAAGGACGGTACGTCGGTCAGTAGTCAGCTCTTGTTCAGGCACACCAGGTCGCTCATCTGAGCACGGGGGAAGAGGGTGGAGTCAAACGCCCAGACGTGGATCAGTTGTGCACAGCCTGTGAAGCTGAATCCATAATGGCTCAGGATCTCACATTTGAGTCCCTCATAATTCGCGACCTGTTTGACGTTGAAGTCGAAGTTGGTCTTCTGGGCCTTCCTGGAGAGATAGGGTGCTAACAGGCTGGCACAATTGGGCTTGGGCCATCCTTCCCTCTGTGCCGTTCTCTGGAAGGTGCACAAATACGTTTCCACATCATCTTCATCCATTAACTTAACCAGGAACTGATTCAGGCCAGACTCCTGAGCCCTCCCAGCCTTCAACTGGGCTACCTCTGCTACCTCCGCTACCAGTCTGAGGTTTTGTTGGTGCTGCTCCTCCAGTATTTGCTCCTGGAGAGCCGTGCTTCTGCTGGCTGAGGATATACGGAGCCACCAGTTTCTCCATGGTAATCTTCGTACGCTCGACCACACGGCACCCAAAGCTACCAAGATGCCCACATTCTCCATCATATGTGGTAAACCGTGGGGTGTTGGGTTGAGCATGCAGAGATTAGCACAGGGAGGTTCTAGTCAGCAAACACAACTTTACTAGGCAATAAAATAAACTTAACATCGAAATCACGTAGGTTTGGCTCAGTCCTTATTCTCAGCTTCTGCTCTGTTGGTCTCTCTCTGTTCTCCCTTGCGGTGTGCCACAGTGCTCCTTTTATATGGCCTCCACGGCTGGTTGGCACTTTCCCTTTATTACCTCTACTTGGAGCCATCCGTGTTGGGGTGCCCAGCCCATGTATTCCGAGCAGAGGGAGCCAACGTCGCAGCACGTACCTCCCCACTATTATCAACCCCCGGGGTAGACCTCCCAGGATACCACATGATTAAGCACAGATCACAATCCTGCAATAAAGACAGAAACGGAATCTGTCTCTAATTCATCTGTATTCCTGTGCTGTATTTTCAAATGAACATGACCTTTTTGTTCAGTCATAAGCTCTACAATTAGTTATATTTGATTGCCACTATTTCTCAGGATATCAACCATGTGAACCCATTTTGCAGCTGATAATGGCATGCAACACCAATGCAGCCATAGGCCTACAGCAGTGGTTCGCAACTCCAGTTCCCCCAACAGCCCAATTAAGAAACAAGGTCCATGAAGTCAAGAACTTGCTTGCAACAGATGACATTCATATTCTGACTGTATCTGAAACTCACTTAGATAATACCTTTGATGATACAGTGGTAGCAATACATGGTTATAACATCTACCGAAAAGACAGAAATGCCAACGGAGGCAGTGTTGCGGTCTACATTCAGAACCACATTCCTGTAAATCTTAGAGACCATCTAATGTTAAATACTTTTGACGTAATATGGCTACAGGTTATTCTGCCTCACCTAAAGCCCATTCTTGTGGGAAGCTGCAATAGACCACCAAGTGCTAACAGTCAGTATCTGGATAATATGTGTGAAATGCTTAATAATGTATGTGATATCAACAGAGAAGTATATTTTCTGGGTGATTTAAACATTGACTGGCTATCATCAAACTGCCCACTCAGGAAAAAACTTCAAACTGTAACCAGTGCCTGCAACCTGAATCAGGTTGTCAGTCAACCTATCAGCGTAGTTACAAAAAGCACAGGAATTAAATCATCAACATGTATAAATCCCATTTTTACTAATACTGCAGATCTTTGCTTTAAAGTAGTATCCAGATCCATATGATGTAGTGATCACAATATAATAGCCATATCTAGGAAAACCAAGTTCCAAAGGCTGGGCCTAAAATGTTGTATTAGAGGTCATACAAGAAGTTTTGTAGTGATATATACGTTGATGTCTGTGGTGTTTAACCTCTCTCGGGGAGGTGGGACGAAATCGGCCCACACTATTCAACAGCCAGTGAAAAATCAGAGCGCCAAATTTAAAACCACAAAATGTCATAATTCAAAGTTCTCAAACATAGGACTATTTTACACCATTTTATATATACACTTTTCCTGAATCAAACCACGTTGTCCGATTTCCAAAAGGCTTTACAGCGAAAGCAAAACAGATTATGTTAGGAGAGTACATAGACACAAATAATCACACAGCCATTTTCCAAGCAAGCATATATGTCACATAAACCCAAACCACAGCTAAATGCAGCACTAACCTTTGATGATCTTCATCAGATGACACTCCTAGGACATTATGTTATACAATACATGCATGTTTTGTTCAATCAAGTATTTATATAAAAAAACAGCTTTTTACATTAGCATGTGATGTTCAGAACTAGCATACCCACCGAAAACGTCTGGTGAATTTACTAAATTACTCTTGATAAACGTTGACAAATACATAACTATTATTTTAAGAATTATAGATACAGAACTCCTTTATGCAATCACTATGTCCAATTTTAAAATAGCTTTTCGGCGAAAGCACATTTTGCAATATTCTGAGTACATAGCTCGGCCATCATGGCTAGCTATTTTAACATCCGCCAACTTCGGCGTAACCTAAACTCAGAATTACCATTAGAAAAATTGGATTACCTTTGCTGTTCTTCGTCAGAATGCACTCCCAGGACTTCTACTACAACAACAAATGTTGTTTTGGTTCCAAATAATCCATAGTTTTATCCAAATACCTCTGTTTTGTTCGTACGTTCAGGTCACTATCCGAAGGGAAACGCGCGAGCGCATTTCGTGACAAAAAAAATCTAAATATTCCATTACCGTACTTAGAAGCATGTCAAACGCTGTTTAAAATCAATTTCTATGCTATTTTTCTCGTAAAATAGCGATAATATTCCAACCGGGCAATGTTGTATTCATTCAAAGACTGAAAGAAAAAATGGAGAAGTCTCGTGAATGTGCATCTCCTGTCTCACTGTCCCCAGGCTGACCACTTACAAACTCTGCCCCTATACTTTGCCCAGAGACAGCAGACACCCCATTCCCCTTTCTGGCGGCTTTAGAGAGCCAATGGAAGCCTTAGAAAGTGTCACGTTACAGCACAGATGCTGTAATGTCGATAGAGATGCAACAGAAGGACAACAAATTGTCAGACAGGGCACTTCCTGCATGGAATTTACTCAGGTTTTGGCCTGCCATATGAGTTCTGTTATACTCACAGACACCATTCAAACAGTTTTAGAAACTTTAGAGTGTTTTCCTATCCAAATCTACTAATTATATGCATATTCTAGTTTCTAGTTTTTTAACCAGATTAAATCGGGTACATTTTTTATCCGGCCGTGAAAATACTGCCCCCTATCCCAAAGAAGATAATGAGGAGCAACCAGACGCTGCACTTGACGCATTTATGAAACTACTTATTCCAGTTGCTAATAAGCATGCACCCATTAAATTACTGTAAAAACTGTTAAATCCCCTTAAAATTGTATGGTTGAGAGGGATGAGGCAAAAAGTATTGCAATTAAGTCTGGCAGCCCAACTGATTGGCAAACGTACTGCAAATTAAGAAATAATGTGACTAAACTAAATAAAAATAAAAAGAAACTACACTATGAAACAGAAATTATATAAAGAATGATAGTAAAAATCTTTGGGGCACCTTAAATGAAATTTTGGGAATCAAAGCAAACTCTGCTCCTTCATATATTGAATCAGATGGCTCATTCATCACAATGTCAACTGATATTGCAAACTACTTTAATGACTTTTTCATTGGCAAGATAAGAAAACTTAAGAATGTCATGCCAGCAACAATCGAAGACACTACATCCAAGTATATCGGACAAAATTATGAAAGACAAGAATTGTACTTTTGAATTCCGTAAAGTCAGTGTGGAAGAGGTGAAGAAATTATTGTTGTCTATCATCAATGACAAGCCACCAGGGTCTGACAATCTAGATGGAAAATTACTGAGGCTAATAGCAGACGATATTGCCACTCCTGTTTGCCACATATTCAATTTTAAGCCTACTAGAGAGCGTGTGCCCTCAGGCCATGAGGGAAGCTAAAGTCATTCCGCTACCCAAGAATAGTAGAGCCCCCTTTACTGGCTCAAATAGCCGACTGATCAACCAACCCTTAGTAAACTTCTGGAAAAAAATTGTGTTTGACCAGATACAATGCTATTTTATAGTAAACAAATTGACAACAGAATTTCAGCATGCTTATAGGGAAGGACACTCAACAAGCACAGCACTTACACAAATGACTGATGATTGGCTGAGATAAATTGATGATACAATGATTGTGGGGGCTGTCTTTGTTAGATTTCCGTTCAACTTTTGACATTATTGATCATAGTCTAATGCTGGAAAAACTTACTGTATGTGTTATGGCTTTACACCCACTGCTATAATCTGGATAAAGAGTTACTTTTCTAACAGAACACAGAGGGTGTTCTTTAACCTGTTTAGGATAGGGGGCAGTATTTTCACGGCCGGATAAAAAACGTACCCGATTTAATCTGGTTATTACTCCTGCCCAGAAACTAGAATATGCATATCATTGTTTGATTTGGATAGAAAACACCCTAAAGTTTCTAAAACTGTTTGAATGGTGTCTGTGAGTATAACAGAACTCATATGGCAGGCCAAAACCTGAGAAGATTCTATACAGGAAGTGCCCTCTCTGACCATTTCTTGGCCTTCTATAGCCTCTTTATCGAAAACAGAGGATCTCTGCTGTAACGTGACATTTTCTAAGGCTTCCATAGGCTCTCAGAAGGCGCTAGAATGGGGAATGATGATAGTGGTCGATCTGAGAACAATGAAACGGGCGCACGCGTGCACGTGAAGAGTCCATTTTACATTTTCAGTCTTTGAACGAAAACAACGTCTCCTGGTCGGAATATTATCGCTATTTTACGAGAAAAAATGATTTTAAACAGCATTTGACATGCTTCGAAGTACGGTAATAGAATATTTTGAATTTTTTTGTCATGATACGCGCCAGAAGTCCTGGGAGTGCATTCTGACGAAGAACAGCAAAGGTAATCCAATTTTTCTTATAGTAAATCTGAGTTTGGTGAGTGCCAAACTTGGTGGGTGTCAAAATAGCTAGCCATGATGGCCGGGCTATGTACTCAGAATATTGTAAAATGTGCTTTCACCGAAAAGCTATTTTAAAATCTGACATAGCGATTGCATGAGTTCTGTATCTATAATTCTTAAAATAATTGTTATGTTTTTTGTGAACGTTTATCGTGAGTAATTTAGTAAATTCACCGGAAGTTTCGGTGGGTATGCTAGTTCTGAACGTCACATGCTAATGTAAAAAGCTGGTTTTTGATATAAATATGAACTTGATTGAACAAAACATGCATGAAAACATAATGTCCCAGGAGTTTCATCTGATGAAGATCATCAAAGGAATAGTGCTGCATTTAGCTGTGGTTTGGTTTTTGTGACATTATATGCTAGCTTGAAAAATGGGTGTGTGATTATTTCTGGCTGGGTACTCTCCTGACATAATCTAATGTTTTGCTTTCGCTGTAAAGCCTTTTTGAAATCAGACAATGTGGTTAGATAAAGGAGAGTCTTGTCCTTAAAATGGTGTAAAATAGTCATATGTTTGAAAAATTGAAGTTTTGGGATTTTTGAGGAGTTTGTAATTCGCGCCACGCCCTATCATTGGATATTGGAGCGGTGTTCCGCTAGCGGAACATCTAGATGTAAGAGGTTAATGGAAGCCTATTAAATATAATCCAGTTAGAATTAGGAATTCCCCAGGGTAGCTGTTTAGGCCCATTGCTTTTTTAAATGTTACTAACGACATGCCACTGACTTTGAGTAAAGCCAGAGTTTCTATGTATGCAGATGACTCAACACTAAACACGTCAGCTACTACAGCAACTGAAATGACCACAACACTCAACAAAGAGCTGCAGTTCGTTTCAGAGTGTGAGGCATTTAGCCTTAAATATTTTTAAAACTAAAAGCATTATATTTGGAACAAAACACTCACTAAACCATACACTGTCAACTAAATATTGTAATAAATAATGTAGAAATTGTTGCGATGAAAAAACTTATTGGAGCAACACTAGACTGTAACTGTCATGGTCAGAAGATATTGATGCAGTAGTAGCTAAGATGGGGAGAAGTCTGTCTATAAGAAAGTGATGCTCTGCCTTCTTAACACTATCAACAAGGCAGGTCCTACAGGCCCTAGTTTTGTCGCACCTTGACTACTGTTCAGTCATGTGGTCAGGTGCCACAAAAAAGGACTTAGGAAATTGCATTTGGCTCAGAACAGGGCAGCACGGATGGCCCTTGGATGTATACAGAGAGCTAATAATAACAATATGCATGTCAATCTCTCCTGGCTGAAAGTGGAGGAGAGATTGACTTCATCACTACTTTTATTTATGAGAGGTATTGACATGTTGAATGCACCGAGCTGTCTGTCTAAACTACTGGCACACAGCTCGGACACCCATGCATACCCTACAAGACATACCATAAGAGGTCTCTTCACAGTCCCCAAGTCCAGAACAGACTATGGGAGGCACACAGTACTACATAGAGCCATGACTACATGGAACTCTATTCCACATCAAGTAACTGACGCAAAGAGTAAAATTAGATAAAAAAGAACAGATAAAAAACATCTTATGGAACAGCGGGGACTGTGAAGCAACACAAACATTGCTTTAGACACATGCATACACACTCTCTCTCTCTCTCTCTCTCTCTCACACACACACACACACACACACACACACACACACACACACACACACACACACACACACGTATACGATAACATATGCACTATACATAGACATGGATTTAGTAATGTTGATATGACAACAACTTTAACATATTCTGAGTGTACAAAATATTAGGAACACCTACCTAATACTGAGTTGCACAACAGCCTAAATTTGTCAGGACATGGATTCTACAAGGTCTCGAAAGCATTCCACAGGGATGCTGGCCCATGTTGACTGCAAAGCTTCCCACCATTGTGTCAAGTTGGCTGAATGTCCTTTGGGTGGTGGACCATTCTTGATACACATGGGAAGCTATTGAGGTTGAAAAACCCAACAGCGTTGTAGTTCTTGACACACTCAAACCAGTGCGCCTGGCACCTACTACTATACCTCGTTCAAAGGCACCGGCACACATATACAATCCATGTCTCAGTTGTCTCAAGGCTTAAAAATTATTCTTTATCCTGTATCCTCCCCTTCATCTACACTGATTGAAGTGGATTTAATAGGTGACATCCATCATAGCTTTCACCTGGATTCAGCAGGTCAGTCTATTTTATGTACACTCAGTGTATATTCAATATGACCTTACAGTAGTGCATATATACTAACAGCATTATAACTGGTTATAAACTGGTGGAATTGTCGTTTAAGATGTGGTGAATCAGACATCATAGGGCGTGTTTGTACTCCTGTTGTCATAGAGATAACTATAATCATTAATCATTGTTAGGGATAGTTAAGGTTTGATGAAGTGGTCATCATAGGGTTTATATGTCTACTTGTGCTCTTGTTGTCATAAATTAAAACATAATATTTAAATGTTGGTGATGGACATTAAAGGGCCAATCTGGGATTGCTTTGTTGTTGTCTGATTCTCAGATTTCCCCTTTAAGCTGTGTTGAAGTGTAGGTCGTCTAGATTGTCAGACTGTTCAATGACTAATCTTTGCATTACAGTTGATGTCCTCTCCGTTCTGTCTCTCTGCAGTGAACAGATGGTGGTGGGAAGAATAAGCAGATGCTGGAAGATCCTGCCTGCAGTGTCTGTACCCAACACAGGTGACCCTGGGATAGGAGGGAGGGGAATACGTAGGTGACCCATTGCATCAAAGTGATAATGCCCTCGAAGCCGGTGTTTGGAGGACAAATTGGTACGGTTTGCCGGCCCTCGGTGAACTAATAACCCCCGTGACAGTATTATTTCTTAAATACATGTATGTATGTATGTATGTATGTATGTATGTATGTATGTATGTATGTATGTATGTATGTATGTATGTATGTATGTATGTACGTACAGTGGGGAGAACAAGTATTTGATACACTGCCGATTTTGCAGGTTTTCCTACTTACAAAGCATGTAGAGGTCTGTAATTTTTATCATAGGTACACTTCAACTGTGAGAGACGGAATCTAAAACAAAAATCCAGAAAATCACATTGTATGATTTTTAAGGAATTAATTTGCATTTTATTTCATGACATAAGTATTTGATACATCAGAAAAGCAAAACTGAATATTTGGTACAGAAACCTTTGTTTGCAATGACAGAGATCATACATTTCCTGTAGTTCTTGACCAGGTTTGCACACACTGCCCATCCCAGCCTTGTGTAGGTCTACCATTTTATCCCTGATGTCTTTAAACAGCTCTCTGGTCTTGGCTATTGTGGAGAGGTTGGAGTCTGTTTGATTGAGTGTGTGGACAGGTGTCTTTTATACAGTTAACGAGTTCAAACAGGTGCAGTTAATACAGGTAATGAGTGGAGAACAGGAGGGCTTCTTAAAGAAAAATGAACATGTCTGTGAGAGCTGGAATTCTTACTGGTTGGTAGGTGATCAAATATATATGTCATGCAATAAAATGCAAATTAATTCCTTAAAAATCATACAATGTGATTTTCTGGATTTTTGTTTTAGATTCCGTCTCTCACAGTTGAAGTGTACCTATGATAAAAATGACAGACCTCTACATGCTTTGTAAGTAGGAAAACCTGCAAAATCAGCAGTGTATCAAATACGTGTTCTCCCCACTGTATGTATGTATGTATGTATGTATGTATGTATGTATGTATGTATGTATGTATGTATGTATGTATGTATGTATGCACAGCACATTCGGAAAGTATTCAGGCCCCTTGACTTTTTCCATATTTTGTTATGTTACAGCCCTATTCTAAAATGGATTAACTTAATTTTTCCCTCATCAATCTATACACAATAAGCCATAATGACAAATGTATAAAAAAAAACAGAAACACTTTCTTGACATATGTTTTCAGACCCTTTGCTATGAGACTCACAATTGTGCTCAGGTCCATCCTGTTTCCATTGATCATTCTTAAGATATTTCGACAACTTGATTGTAGTCCACCTGTGGTAAATTCAATTGATTGAAGATGATTTGGAAAGTCACACACCTGTTTAGATAAGGTCCCACAGTTGACAGTGCATGTCAGAGCAAAAACCAAGACATGAGGTAGAAGGAATTGTCCGTAGAGTTCTGAGACAGGATTGTGTCGAGTCACAGATCTGGGGAAGGGAACCAAAACATGTCTGCAGCATTGAAGGTCCCCAAGAACACAGTGGCCTCCATCATTCTTAAATGGAAGAAGTTTGGATCCATCAACACTCTTCTTAGAGCTGGACGCCTGGCCAAACTGAGCAATCAGGGGAGAAGGAACTTAGTCAGGGAGGTGACCAAGAACCCGATGGTCACTCTGAAAGAGCTCCAGAGTTTCTCTGTGGAGATGGGAGAACCTTCCAGAAGGACAATCATCTCTGCAGCGCTTCACAAATCAGGCCTTTATTGCCAAAAAGCACCGAAAGGACTCTCCGACCATGAGTAACAAGATTCTCTGGACTTATGAATCCAATATTGAACTCTTTGGCCTGAATGCCAAGAGATATTTCTGGAGGAAACCTGGCACCATCCCTACAGTGAAGCATGGTGATGGCAGCATCATGCTGTGTGGATGTTTTTCAGCGGCAGGTACTGGGAGACTAGTCAGGATCAAGGGAAAGATGAACAGAGCAAGTACAGAGAGATCATTGATGAAAACCTGCTTCAGAGCACTCAGGACCTCAGACTGGGGCGAAGGTTCACCTTCCAACAGGACAACAAACCTAAGCCCATAGCCAAGGCAACGCAGGAGTGGCTTAGGGACAAGTCTCTGAATGTCCTTGAGTGGCCCAGCCAGAGCCTGGACTTAAACCCGATCTAACATCTCTGGAGAGACCTGAAAATAGCTGTTTAGCGATAAAACTCGAGGCCGTAATCGCTGGCAAAAGTGCTTCAACAAAGTACTGACTAAAGGGTCTGAATACTTATGTAAAAGTGATATATCTGTTTTTAATTGGTTAGAAAAAAATGTAAAAAATATGTTTCTGCTTTGTCATTTTAAGGTACAACATTCTGTCTGATACAGGGATAGATACAAAATTCCGTCTGATCCAGGTTAAATACTATATATACCTATCTGCTGCCTTTGATACTGTGAACCATCAGATCCTCCTCTCCACCCTCTCCGAGTTGGGCATCTCCGGCGCGGCCCACGCTTGGATTGCGTCCTACCTGACAGGTCGCTCCTACCAGGTGGCGTGGCGAGAATCTGTCTCCGCACCATGCGCTCTCACCACTGGTGTCCCCCAGGGCTCTGTTCTAGGCCCTCTCCTATTCTCGCTATACACCAAGTCACTTGGCTCTGTCATATCCTCACATGGTCTCTCCTATCATTGCTATGCAGACGACACACAATTAATCTTCTCCTTTCCCCCTTCTGATAACCAGGCGGCGAATCGCATCTCTGCATGTCTGTCAGACATATCAGTGTGGATGACGGATCACCAGCTCAAGCTGAACCTCGGCAAGACGGAGCTGCTCTTCCTCCCGGGGAAGGACTGCCCGTTCTATGATCTCGCCATCACGGTTGACAACTCCCTTGTGTCCTCCTCCCAGAGTGCTAAGAACCTTGGCGTGATCCTGGACAACACCCTGTCGTTCTCCACTAACATCAAGGCGGTGACCCGATCCTGTAGGTTCATGCTCTACAACATTCGCAGAGTACGACCCTGCCTCACACAGGAAGCGGCGCAGGTCCTAATCCAGGCACTTGTCATCTCCCGTCCGGATTACTGCAACTCGCTGTTGGCTGGGCTCCCTGCGTGTGCCATTAAACCCCTACAACTCATCCAGAACGCCGCAGCCCGTCTGGTGTTCAACCTTCCCAAGTTCTCTCACGTCACCCCGCTCCTCCGCTCTCTCCACTGGCTTCCAGTTGAAGCTCGCATCCGCTACAAGACCATGGTGATTGCCTACGGAGCTGTGAAGGGAACGGCACCTCCATACCTTCAGGCTCTGATCAGGCCCTACACCCAAACAAGGGCACTGCGTTCATCCACCACTGGCCTGCTGGCCCCCCTACCTCTGAGGAAGCACAGTTCCCGCTCAGCCCAGTCAAAACTGTTCGCTGCTCTGGCACCCCAATGGTGGAACAAGCTCCCTCACGACGCCAGGACAGCGGAGTCAATCACCACCTTCCGGAGACACCTGAAACCCCACCTCTTTAAGGAATACCTAGGATAGGATAAAGTAATCCTTCTAACCCCCCCCCCCCCCCCCCCTTAAAAGATTTAGATGCACTATTGTAAAGTGGTTGTTCCACTGGATATCATAAGGTGAATGCACCATTTTGTAAGTCGCTCTGGATAAGAGCGTCTGCTAAATGACTTAAATGTAAATGTAAATGTAAATGTATATTCTGTCTGATACAGGGGTAGGTACTACATTCTGTCTGATACAGGGTTAGATACTACATTCTGTCTGATACAGGGGTAGGTACTACATTCTGTCTGATACAGGGGTAGGTACTACATTCTGTCTGATACAGGGGTAGGTACTACATTCTGTCTGATACAGGGGTAGATACTACATTCTGTCTGATACAGGGTTAGATACTACATTTTGTCTGATACAGGGGTAGGTACTACATTCTGTCTGATACAGGGTTAGACACTACACTCTGTCTGACACAGGGGTAGACACTACATTCTGTCTGATACAGGGGTAGATACTACACTCTGTCTGACACAGGGGTAGACACTACATTCTGTCTAATCCAGGGGTAGATACTACATTCTGTCTCTGTGATACAGGGGTACATACTACATTCTGTCTAGCACAGGGGTAGACACTACATTCTGTCTCATACAGGGGAAGGTACTTCATTCTGTCTTAAACAGTGGAAGGTACAACGTGCTGTCTGATACGGTGGTAGGTACTACATTCTTTCTGATCCAGTGGTAGACAGTACATTCTGTCTGATCCAGGGGTGGAACCTACATTCTGTCTGATCCAGGTGTAGGAACTATATTCTGTCTCTGTGATACAGAGGTAGGTACTACATTCTGTCTGATACAGGGATAGGTACTACTGCACATTATGTCTGATACAGGAGTAGGTACTACATTATGTCTGATACAGGAGTAGGTACTACAATATGTCTGATACAGGGAGGTTGGTACTCCATTCTGTCTGATACAGGGGTAGAAACTACATTCTGTCTGATATAGTTTTTTTTACTACATTCTGAAGGATGCAGGGGTAGGTACTACATTCAGTCTGATACTGTGGTAGAGAATCCATTCTGTCTCTGTGATACAGGCATAGATAATACATTCTGTCTGATACAGGGGTAGATACAACATTCTGTGAGACACAGGGGTAGGTAGTACAATCTGTCTGATACAGGGATAGATAGTCGTTTCTGTCTGATACAGGGGTAGATACTACATTCTGTCAGATACAGCGGTAGATACTACATTGTGTCTGATACAGGGGTAGATACTTCATTCTGTCTGATACATTGGTAGATACTACATTCTGTCTAATCCAGGGGTAGATACAATATTCTGTCTGATATGTAGGTAGAATCTACATTCTGTCTGATACAGGGGTAGGTACAACATTATGTCTGATACAGGGGTAGATACTACATTCTGTCTCATACAGGGCTAGGTACTACATTCTGTCTAACACAGGGGTAGACACTACATTCTGTCTGATACAGGGCTAGGTACTACACTCTGTCTGACACAGGGGTAGACACTACATTCTGTCTAATCAAGGGGTAGATACTACATTTTGTCTCTGTGATACAGGGGTATATACTTCTATCTGTCTAATACAGGGGTAGATAATACATTCTGTCTCTGTGATACAGGGATAGATACTTAATTCTGTCTTAAACAGTGAAAGGTACAACGTGCTGTCTGATACAGGGGTAGGTACTACATTCTGTCTGATACAGGGGTAGGTAATATATTCTGTCTGATAGAGGCGTAGATACTACATTCTGTCTCTGTGATACAGGTGTAGGTACTGCATTCTGTCTTATACCGACATAAATACTACATTCTGTCTCTGTGATACAAGGGCATGTACTACATTCTGTCTGATACAGGTGTAGGTACTACAATCTGCCTGATACAGGTGTATGTACAGCATTCTGGAAAGGTAGGAAGCGGAAAGGAAGTAATTGTTGACTTTGGGGATGACCAATGAAATTTCCCTGCTGGAGCGCATGCTACGGGTGGGTGTTGCTATGGTGACCAGTGAGCTGAGATAAGGTGGAGCTGTACCTAGCAAAGACTTATAGATGACATGTTTCCAGTGTGTTTGGCGACAAATATGTAGCGAGGGCCAGCCAACGAGAGCATACAAGTTGCAGTGGTGGGTAGTATATGGGGCTTTGGTGACAAAACAGATGGCACTGTGATAGACTACATCCAATTTGCTGAGTAGAGTGTTGGAGGCTATTCTGTAAATGACATCACCAAAGTCATGGATCGGTAGGATGGTCAGTTTTACGAGGGTATGTTTGGCAGCATGAGTGAAGGTGGCTTTGTTGCAAAATAGGAAGCAGATTCTACATTTTATTTTGGATTGAAGATGCTTAATATGAGTCTGGAAGGAGAGTTTACAGTCTAACCAGACACCTAGGTATCTGTAGTTGTCCTCATATTCTAGCTCAGAACAGTCCAGAGTAGTGATGCTAGTCAGGCGGGCGGGTACAGGCAGAAATTGGTTAAAGAGCATGCATTTAGTTTTACTAGCATTTAAAAGCAGTTGGAGGCCACGGAAGGAGTGTTATATGGCATTGAAGCTTGTTTGGTGTTTTGTTAACACAGTGTCTAAAGAAGGGCCAGATGTATACAAAATGGTGTTGTCTGCGTAGAGGTGGATCAGGGAATCACCAGCAGCAAGAGCGACATCATTGATATACACAGAGAAAAGAGTCGGCCCGAGAATTGAACCCTGTGCTATCCCCATAGAGACTGCCAGAGGTCTGGACAACAGACCATCCGATTTGACACACTGAACTTTATCAGAGATGTAGTTGGTGAACCAGGTGAGGCAGTCATTTGAGAAACCAAGGCTGTTGAGTCTGAAGATAAGAATATGGTGATTGACAGAGTCGAAAGCCTTGGCCAGGTCAATGAAGGTGGCCGCACAATACTGTCTTTTATTGACGGTGATTATGATATCGTTTAGGACCTTGAGCGTGGCTGAGGTGCACCCATGACCAGCTCGGAAACCAGATTGCATGGTGGAGAAGGTACAGTGGGATTCGAAATGGTCGGTGATCTGTTTGTTAACTTGGCTTTCGAAGATTTTAGAAAGGTAGGGCAGGATGGATATAGGTCCATAACAGTTTGGGTCTAGTGTCTCCCCCTTTGAAGAGGGGGATGACCGCGGCAGCTTTCCAATCTTTGAAGATCTCAGACGATACGAAAGAGAGGTTAAACAGACTATCAAAAGAGGTTGCAACAATTTCGGCAGATCATTTTAGAAAGAGAGAAACCAGATTGTCTAGCCCAGCTGATTTGTAGGGATCCAGATTTTGCAGCTCTTTCAGAACATCAGCTGTCTGGATTTGGGTGAAGGAGAAGCAGGGGGGGGGGGGGGGCTTGGGCAAATTGCTGCTGAGGTTGCAGAACTGTTGTCCGGTGTAGGGGTAGCCAGGTGGATAGCATGGCTAGCCGTAGAAAAATGCTTATTGAAATGATCGATTATCGTAGCTTTTTCAGGGGTGATAGTGTTTCCTAGCCTCATTGCAGTGGGCAGCTTGGATTAGATGCTCTTCTTCTCCATGGACTTAACAGTGTCCCAAAACCTTTTGGAATTTGTGCTACAGGATGCAAGTTTCTGTTTGAAAAAGCTAACCTTAGCTTTCCTAACTGACTGTCTATGTTGGTTCCTGACTTCCTGACTTCCAAACATTAGATTATGTTAGGAGAGTACCCTGCCAAAAAAAATCACACTGCCATTTTCAAAGCAACTAGCATGCATCACAAATACCAAAAACACAGCTAAATGCAGCACTAACCTTTGACAATCTTCATCAGATGACACTCCTAGGACATCATGTTACACAATACATGAATTTTTTGTTCGATAAAGTTCATATTTATATATAAAAACAGCATTTTACATCGGCGCGTGACGTTCAGAAAATATTTTCCCTCAAATGCTTCCGGTGAATCAGCGCTACAATTTACAAAATTACTATTCAAAAACATTGTTAAAATGTAATATTGTCATTCAAAGAATTATAGATAACATCTCGTGAATGCAACCGCATTGCCAGATTTAAAAATAACTTTACTGGGAAATCACACTTTGCAATAAACGATGTGGTATGCTCAGAAAAATAGGCTAGGCGATACATGTTAGCGCCATCTTGGAACCATCTAAAATCAAATATACTATTGTAAATATTCCCTTACCTTTGATTATCTTCATCAGAAGGCACTTCCAGGAATTCCCAGGTCCACAACAAATGTAGTTTTGTTCGAAAAAATGAATAATTTATGTCCCAATAGTTCCTTCTTGTTAGCGCGTTCCGAAGGCTACTCATAATGTACTGAAGTGCGCGGGACTTGTATATATTTAAATATATATTTACGTTCGTTCAAACATGTCAAACGTTGTATAACATAAATCTTTAGGGCCTTTTTCAACCAGAGCTTCAATAATATTCAAGGGGGACGGTTGCATTGTCTTTCTAAACGTTTTGAAAGGGGAGGGTAGCCAGGGGCACCCGCGTCATAATGGTAATGGCCCTCCCCCTATGACCAAGATCCACAGCCTCTCTTTCGGTCAGTTTGTACTGTTGAAGACTCAAACCACCTTGTAAAGACTGGGGACATCCAGTGGAAGCCTTAGGAAGTGCTCAATGAATCCTAACTCACGGTTTGTTTTATTGGCAAAGTGCTGAAGGTGAGTCCGCAAATCAGATTTCCACTTCCTGTTAGGATCTGTCTCAGGGTTTTGACTGCCATATGAGTTCTGTTATACTCACAGACACCATTCAAACAGTTTTAGAAACTTTAGGGTGTTTTCTATCCACATCTACTAATTATCTGCATATCCTAGCTTCTGAGTTTGAGTAGGAGGTCATTTAAAATGGGCACGTATATTTTTTTCAAAATTCGCTGTAGCGCCCCCTATCCTTGGTGTGCATTAAACGGTTAAAGTGGCATTATTAACCTCACTTTTATGTTTGTAGTTTTCTGTTGAATGCCATTACAGTATCCATTGACTTAGGACTCAAATTGCACTTCTTATGGCTTCCACTAGATGTCAACAGTCTTTAGAAATTGTTTCAGGCTTGTATTCTGAAAAATTAGGGAGTAAGACCACTTTGAATGAGTGTACACTGCAGTGTCCCAGAGGTTTTTCATGCGCACAACCGAGAGCACGTCTTTCTTGTTTTCCTTTTATATTGACGAAGCTATTGTCCAGTTGAAATGTTATTGATTATTATGACTAAAAACAACCTGAGGATTCATTATAAACATAGTTTGACATGTTTCTACGAACTTTACTGATACTTTTCAGATTTTTTGTCTGTCTGTTGCGACTGCCTTTGAGCCTGCCTTTGAGCCTACTGAACAAAACGGAGGTTTTTGGATATAAGATGGACTTTATCGAACAAAACATACATTTATTGAGTAAATGGGCGTCTTGTGAGTGCAACCATATGAAGATCATCAAAGGTAAGTGATTCATTTTATCACTATTTCTGACTTGTGTAACTCCTCTACTTGGCTGGTAACTGTTTGTGATGATTTGTCTGCTGGGCGCTGTTCTCAGATAATCGCATGGTATGCTTTCGCCATAAAGCCTTTTTGAAATCTGACACCGTGGTTGGATTACCAAGAAGTTCATCTTTAAACCAATGTGTAACACTTGTATGTTTAAGAATTTTTATAATGAGTATTTCTGTTTTTGAATTTGGCACGCTGCAATTTCACTGGATGTTGGCCAGGTGGGACGGTAGCGTCCCACACCCCCTAGAGAGGTTAAAGTGACTAGTGTTACATTTATTAAAGTGGCCAATGATATCACGTCTGTAGGTAGGCAGCCACCTCTCTGTGCTAGTGATGGCTGTTTAACAATCTGTTGGCCTTGATATAGAGGGGTGGCAGAGTAGCCTAGTGGTTAGATCGTTGGACTAGTAACTGAAAGGTTGGATGATCGAATCTGAGCTGACAAGGTAAAAATCTGTCGTTCTGCTCCTGAACAAGGCAGTTAACCCACTGTCATTGAAAAAAATGATTTTGTTCTTTACTGACTTGCCTGGTAAAATAAAAAAAATAGAGGTTGTTTTTCAATCTCTCTGTACCAGCTGTGATGCACCTGTACTGACCTCACCTGCATGGAAGAATGGGTGAACAGGCATTGGCTCAGGTGGTTAAAACCTCTTGAGGATACCGTAGGATAGGGGGCGCCACAGCGCATTTTGAAAAAAAATCGTTCCCATTTTCAACGGCCTACTAATCAAACTCAGAAGATAGGGCATGCATATACTTATTATATATGGATAGAAAACACTCTAAAGTTTCTAAAACTGTTTGAATGGTGTCTGTGAGTATAACAGAACTCAAATGGCAGTCAAAACCCCGAGACCGATTGAAACAGGAAGTGGAATTCTGAATTGTGGACTCGACTTCTCATCTTTCCTTATTAATCACACCGTTAACCATGGTTCAGTGAGCACTTCCTATTGCTTCCACTAGATGTCGCCAGTCCTTTCACAGTGGTTTGAGCCTTATAGAGTCAAAACTCAGTGAATGACACGAGTTTGAAATTGGTCACAGGGGATGGGCCATCACCATTATGACGCCGGCGGCCATGTCTGCCCCCACCTTTGGATACGGTTTTAAAGGCCATGACATCATCCCCCTCGAATCTTATTGGCTCTCTTGGTGTTAGAGGCCCTGAAGATTTATTTTATACAACGTTTGACATATTTGAACGAACCTACATGCGCGAGCATTGCATTTATTCTGAACTTCAGAGCTGCGCTTGGAGAGAGCCATAGGACGCGCTACCAACATCAGGCTAATGGAACGTGAAGTATGGACTTTTTGACCGAAAATACATCTGTTGTGGACCTGGGATGCTTTCTGATGAAGACAACTAAAGGTAGGCGATTATTGACAATATTATACAAGATGAGATGTGACATGCGATTCTTTCCAAGATGGCGCCGAGCTCTGTATATTAGCTAATTTTCTGAGTATCGCATCTCCTTTTATCGCAAAGTGTGATTACCCAGTAAAGTTAATTTAAAATCTGGTATGACGGGTGTTCTCAAGAGATATTCATCTATAAATGTTAGATTGACAATATACATTTAAAAAATCGTTATAGGATAGTAATTTAGGGAAATGTAGCATTGTTTACCGGGACGCTTTTGAGGGGAAATTATGTAGTCAACCTCAGACAGAGATGTAAAATGCTGTTTTTATATATAAATATGACCTTTATTGAACAAAAGAATGCATGCATTGTATAACATGATGTCCTAGGGGTGCCATCTGATGAAGTTTGTAAAAGGTTAGTGCTGCATTTAGCTGTTTTTTGATTATATGTGATGCAAGTGGTTGGTCCGAAAATGGCTATGAAGCTGCTTTTTACGATGGACTCATCTAATATAATCTAATGATTTGCTTTTCCTGTAAAACCTTTTTGAAATCGGACGACGTGGGTCGATTCAGGAGAGGTGTATCTATAAAAAAAATAAAAAATAAATGTTTTTTTTTTTTTTAATTATGATTTTTTTTAATGCTAATTGGCGATATGATTTTTCGCTGGATTTTGATCCCGCTAACGGGATCAGACGCTGAAGAGGTTTTAATGTCCTTGATTATCTTTTTGCCTTCCTGTGACATCAGGTGTTGTAGGTGTCCTGTAGGGCAGGTAGTTTGCCCCTGGTGATGCGTTGTGCAGACCGCACCACCCTCTGGAGAGCTCTGCGGTTGTGGGCTGTGCAGTTGCCGTACCAGGTGGTGATACAGCCTGACAGGATGCTCTTGATTGTGCACCTGTTAAAATTTGTGACGGTTTTCTGTGACAAGCCACATTTTTTCAGCCTCCTAAGGTTGAAGAGGTGCTGTTACGCCTTCTTCACCACACTGTCTGTGTGGGTGGACCATTTCAGTTTGTCAGTGATATGTACACCGAGGAACTTAAAACTTTCCACCTTCTCCACTGTTGTCCTGTCGATTTGGATATGTGGGTGCTCCCTTTGCAGTTTCCTAAAGTCCACAATCATCTCTTTTGTTTCGCTGACATTGAGTGAGAGGTTATTTTCCTGACACCACACTCCGAGTGCCCTCAGCTCCTCCCTGTAGGCTGTCTCGTCGTTGTTGGTAATCAAGCCTACCACTGTTGTGTCGTCTGCAAATTTGATGATTGAGTTGGAGTCGTGGGTGAACAGGGAGTACAGGAGGGGGCTGAGAACGCACCCTTGTGGGGCCCCAGTGTTGAGGATCAGTGGAGTGGAGATGTTGTTTCCTACCTTCACCACTTGGGGGTGGCCTTTCAGGAAGTCCAGGACACACTTGCACAGGGCGGGGTCAAGACCCTGGGACTCAAGCTTAATGATGAGTTTGTAGGGTAGTATGGTGTTGAATGCTGAGCTGTAGCCAATGAACATCATTCTTACATAGGTATTCTTCTTGTCCAGATGGGATAGGGCAGTGTGCAGTGTGATGGCGAATGGATCGTCTGTGGACCTATTGTGGCGGTAAGCAAATTGAAGTGGGTCTAGGGTGACAGGTAGGGTGGAGGTGATATGATCCTTGACTAGTCTCTCAAAGCACTTCACGATGACAGAAGTGAGTGCTACGGGGAAATAGTAATTTAGTTCAGTTACCTTGGCTTTGTTGGGAAGAGGAACAATGGTGGACATCTTGAAGCATGTGGGGACAGCAGACTGGGATAGGGTTTGATTGAATATATCAGTAAACACACCAGCCAGCTGGTCTGCGCATGCTCTGAGGACGTGGCTAAGGATGCCGTCTGGGCCGGTAGCCTTAACACGTTAACACGTTGAAATATTTTACTCACGTTGGCCACAGAGAAGGAGCGCCCACAGTCTTTGGTAGAGGGCCGCATCGGTGGCACTGTATTGTCCTCAAAGCGCGCAAAGAAGTTGTTTAATTTGTCTGGAAGCAAGAGGTCGATGTCCGCAACGGGGCTGGTTTTCTTTTTGTAATCCTTGATTGTCTGTAGACCCTGCTACATACTTCTCGTGTTTGAGCCATTGAATTGTGACTCCACTTTGTCTCTATACTGCAACTTTGCTTCTTTGAATGCCTTACGGAGGGAATAACTACACTGTTTGCATTCGGCCATATTCTCACAAGTGAAGACAGAGACACACACACACACACAAGCATACACGCGCACACACACACGCACGCACGCACATACACACACACACACACACACACGCACAGGCACACGCACACGCACACACACACACACACATACACATACACATACACATACACATACACATACACATACACATACACAAACACACACACTGGGTAGATCAGGGGAGATCATGTCAGGGAATACAATAGGCTCACTTTATTTTCCTACCAAGGTACCCCATCTCCTCCCCTCCCCCTCACCACGCCATCTTCTCTCCTCCCCATCTCCTCACCATCTCCTCTCCTCTCCTCAAGTTCTCCTCTCCTCCCCATCTCCTCCCCCTCTCCTCTCCTCACCTTCTCCTCTCCTCCCCCTCTCCTCTCCTCTCTTCACCTTCTCCTCCTCTCCTCTGCCTCTCCTCCCCGTCTCCTCACCTCCCCCTCTTTTCCCCAGGTACTCCTCATCTCCTCTCCTCCCCCTCTCCTTCCCCACCTCCTCTCCTCCCCCTCTCCTCTCATTCCCCTCTCCTCTACTCTACTCCCCATCTCCTC
This sequence comes from Salmo salar, assembly GCF_965601325.2. Lineage (NCBI taxonomy): Eukaryota > Metazoa > Chordata > Actinopteri > Salmoniformes > Salmonidae > Salmo > Salmo salar. The sequence goes on from NC_138291.1 coordinate 102,197,128, forward strand.
TCCATCTCCTCTCCTCTCCTTCCCCTCTCCTCCCCCTCTCCTCTTTCCCCTCTCCTCTCCTCTACTCCCCATCTCCTCTCCTCCCCATCTCCTCCCTTCTCCTTCCCCATCTCCTCTCCTCTACTCTCCTCTCCACCCCATCCCATCCCCTCTCCTCTCCTCCCCCTCTCCTCTCCTCCCCCTCTCCTCTCCTCTCCTCTCCTCTCCTCTCCGTTTTGGACAGAATCTTTGATATCAGTTGTTGACTTGAGGGACTCACACCACTGTTTAAATAAACTAGCAAATGTCTGTCTGATTGCATGCTTGTGTGTGTTAGTATGTGCATGTTTGTGTGTGATGGAATGTGCATGCTTGTCTGTGTTGGTATGTGCATGATGGCTTATGTGGGTGAGTGTTTGTGAGTATCGGTGCGTGCATGTATGTGTGTGTTTGTGGGTGTGTAATTGAGCTCCTCAGTCTTAATGAATAATGTATTTTGAACAGGAATCCTGTGTGGTATTAAGTCTGACCTTGACCTTGGTAATGTCATGCAGGAAACACACATTAGAAGTCCATTAGGATCCCCACGTTGCTGAAGCAGCAGCTACTCTTCCTGGGGTCCACACCATGGGTTGGAATCAGAACAGGAGCGAAAGTGATCTATACTGTTCCAGAACTGAACCGTTATTTTAAAAGCATGGGAACAGGTGAATAACGTTCTTTTGCATTCCGGGCCTTTTTTTCCAGTCCCATTACAAAGCGGCTCTGCAAGCCCTCACTTAGAAATGTATTCCAGTGTCTGCCTGCTAGCTGGAAATTTGTTCCAGTGTGTGCCTGCCATCTGGAAATCTGTTCCAGTGTGTGCCTGCCAGCTGGAAATCTGTTCCAGTGTCTGCCTGCTAGCTGGAAATCTGTTCCAGTGTCTGCCTGCCAGCTAGAAATCTGTTCAGGTGTGTGTCTGCCAGCTGGAAATCTGTTCCAGTGTCTGCCTGCCAGCTGGAAATCTGTTCAGGTGTGTGTCTGCCAGCTGGAAATCTGTTCCAGTGTCTGCCTGCCAGCTGGAAATCTGTTCCAGCTGAATGTGTGTTTGTTTTCCACATGCACTTCCCCTCTAAAGCATGGGTTACTGTAGCCTACTGACCACTTTACAAACATGATTCAGAAATTAGGGAAAGAGATTTTTAATTTGAGAAAAATTAACTTTTTAAATGCTTGTTAAGGATACTATAGTTAACACGTTTCACATTGGATTCATTAACTACAAAAAGGTAAGACTTGTGCTTAATTCTAGTGCTGCTCTGCACTAACATTAATAACTTCTACAGGACTGGTGTCGTCGTCGTCGTCGTCGTCGTCGTCCCCCCCCCCCCCCCCCCCGCGGGACGGTTGAGCTACCGTAGGCTAATGTGATTAGCATGAGGTTGTAAGTAACAAGAACATTTCCCACGACATAGACATATCTGATATGGGCAGAAAGCTTAAAACCTTGTTAATCTAACTGCTAATTTACAGTAGCTATTACAGTGAAATAATACCATGCAATTGTTTGAGGAGAGTGCAGAGTTATGAACTCGAAAATGTATCAATTAGGCACATTTGGGCAGACTTGATACAACATTTTGAACAGAAATGCAATGGTTCATTGGAACAGTCTAACACTTTGCACATACACTGCTGCCATCTAGTGGCCAAAATAGGAAGAGTGCCTAACCTGGAATAATACACTGATGTTTCTCTTGCATTTCAAAGATTATAAAAGAAATGCATTCTATTTTCTTTGTATTATCTTTTACCAGATCTAATGTGTTATATTCTCCTACATTAATTTAAAATTTCCACACACTTCAAAGTTTTTCTTTTCAAATGGTATCAATAATAGGCATATTCTTGCTTCAGGTATCGAGCTAAAGGCAGTTAGATTTGGGTACTTCATTTTAGGTGAAAATTTGAAAGAAAGTGTCCGACCCTTAAGAGGTTTTAAGCCAACTATCAGAAGTTCAAAGACATTAAAAGTTACTTCATAGAATCAAGTCTTCCATCTAATTCTGTGGCCCTAACTCCGTAGGTTTAATTTTGTGGGTCTAACTCCATAGGTTTTATTCTATTGGTCTAACTCCGTAGCTTTTATTCTGTGGGCCTAACTCCGTAGGTTTTATTCTATGGCCCTAACGCCGTAGGGATTATTCTGTGGGTCTAACTCCGTAGGTTTAATTCTGTGGGCCTAACTCCGTAGGTTTAATTCAATGGGTCTAGCTCCACAGGGATAATTCTGTGGCCCTAACTCCGTAGGGATAATTCTGTGGCCCTAACTCCGTAGGGATAATTCTGTGGGTCTAACTCCGTAGGTTTTATTCTGTGGGTCTAACTCCTTAGGGATAATTCTGTGGGCCTAATTCAGCCGCTCCTCGGTAGGTATTATTCTGTAGTCCTAATTCAGCCACTCCTCGGTAGTTTTTATTCTGTGGGCCTAACTCCGTAGGTTTTATTCTATGGCCCTAACGCCGTAGGGATTATTCTGTGGGTCTAACTCCGTAGGTTTAATTCTGTGGGCCTAACTCCGTAGGTTTAATTCAATGGGTCTAGCTCCGCAGGGATAATTCTGTGGCCCTAACTCCGTAGGGATAATTCTGTGGCCCTAACTCCGTAGGGATAATTCTGTGGGTCTAACTCCGTAGGTTTTATTCTGTGGGTCTAACTCCTTAGGGATAATTCTGTGGGCCTAATTCAGCCGCTCCTCGGTAGGTATTATTCTGTAGTCCTAATTCAGCCACTCCTCGGTAGGGATTATTCTGTAGTCCTAATTCAGACACTCCTCGGTGGGTATTATTCTGTAGTCCTAATTCAGCCGCTCCTCGGTAGGTATTATTCTGTAGTCCTAATTAAGCCGCTCCTCCGTAGGTATTAATCTGTGGGCCTTATTCAGATAATGCATGTCATAACAACAAGATGCCCAGTGCTTTGTTTATCCTCCTACTCCACCCTCTCTTGCTATCTCCCAACATGCAAAAGTTTAGTTGCATCTCGCAACCTACACTTTTCTGTCCATATTTGACTGGCAGCACAGTGTGTTTGTCTTTCATTATGATTAAACCATGCTGTTACAGCAAAAGACAATTTGCTCTTAAAACCTCTTAGGGATAGGGGGCAGTATTTTCACGGCCGGATGAAAAACGTACCCAAATTAAACTGCCTGCTACTCGGGCCCAGGAGGTAGGACATGCATATATGCATTATTAGTAGATTTGGATAGAAAACACTCTGAAGTTTCTAAAACTGTTTGAATGATCTCTGTGAGTATAACAGAAGTCATATGGCAGGCAAAAGCCTGAGAAAAATCCAACCAGGAAGTGGGAAATCTGAGGTTGTAGTTTTTTCAAGGGATTGCCTTTACAGTATACAATGACTTAGGGTTCATGTTGCACTCCCTAAAGCCTCCACTAGATGTCAACAGTCTTTAGAACCTTGTTTGGGGATTCTATGTTGAATTTGAAGGGAATAACAGCCCAAGGAAGTAGGTGTCCCATTATAAGGCATGGGTTCAGTCACGCGCAGGGACTTGGGAGCGAGCTGAGTTCACATTCATTCCTAAAGAGAACGGATAGGTCCGGTTGGAATTTTATTGAAGATATGTGTTAAAAACAACCTAAAGATTGATTCTATACATCGTTTGACGTTTCTACAAACTGTAGTAGAACTTTTTTGACTTTTCATCTGGACTAAGTAAGCACGCGCCTTGTGGATTTGGATAGTGAACCTAACGTGTGAACAAAATGTATGTATTTGGACATAAAGATAAACTTTATCAAACATTTATTGTGGAGCTGAGATTCCTGGGAGTGCATTCTGATGAAGATAATCAAAGGTAAGTGAACATTTATAATGTAATTTCTTAGCTTTATTGACTCCAAGATGGCGGGTTTCTGTTTGCTTGTTGTTGGTGTCTTCTGGGCTGTACTCAGATTATTGCAAATTGTGCTTTCGCCGTGAACCTTTTTTGAAATCTAATAAAGCGGTTGCATTTAGGAGAAGTGTATCTATTATTCTGTGCATAACACTTGTATATTGATCAAAGTTTATGATGGGTATTTCTGTAATATGTGTGCTCATTGTGCACATTCACCGGAAGGTTTGGAGGGAAAATATTTCTGAACATTACGCGCCAATGAAAAATGAGGTTTTTGGATATAAATATGAACTTTATCGAGCAAAACATACATGTATTGTGTAACATGAAGTCCTATGAGTGCCATCAGATGAAGATCATCAATGGTTAGTGATTATTTTTGCTATATTTCTGGTTTTTGCGATGCATCTTGTTACTTGGAAAATGGCTGTGTGGTTTTTCTTGTGAAGTTTATGTCCTAACATAATCTAATTTTATGCTTTCGCCGAAAAGCCTTTTTGAAATCAGGCAATGTGGTTGGATTAACGAGAGTCTTATCTTTAAAATGGTGTAAAATAGTTGATTGTTTGAGAAAATGGAATTATGAGATTTTAGCTGTTTTGAATTTGGCGCTCTGATTTTTCACTGGCTGTTGTCAAAATCAATCCCGTTAATGGGATCCGAGCGCAAAGGGGTCTCTAAGAGGTTAACCTGTTAGGGCTAGGGGGCAGTATTTGCACGGCTGGATAAAAAAAATGTACCCGATTTAATCTGGTTACTAATCCTACCCAGTAACTAGAATATGCATATACTTATTATATATGGATAGAAAACACTCTAAAGTTTCTAAAACTGTTTGAATGGTGTCTGTGAGTATAACAGAACTCATTTGGCAGGCAAAACCCTGAGACATTTTCTGACAGGAAGTGGATACCTGATGTGTTGTATTACCTTTAAACCTATCCCATTGAAAAACACAGGGGCTGAGGAATATTTTGGCACTTCCTATTGCTTCCACTAGATGTCACCAGCCTTTACAAAGTGTTTTGAGTCTTCTGGAGGGAGATCTGACCGAACAAGAGTCATGGAACGATGATGGCCCATTAGACACCTGGCGCGCGAGTTCATGTTGGGTACCCTCGTTCCAATACGTTATAAAAGAGTATGCATTCGTCCACCTTGAATATTATTCATGTTCTGGTTAAAAAAGGCCCTAATGATTTATGCTATACAACGTTTAACATGTTTGAACGAACGTAAATATATTTTTTCCCCTCGTTCATGACGAGAAGTCCGGCTGGCTTAGATCATGTGCTAACAAGACGGAGATTTTTGGACATAAATGATGAGCTTTTTTGAACAAAACTACATTCGTTATGGACCTGTGATACCTGGAAGTGACATCTGATGAAGAGAATCAAAGGTAATGGATTATTTACATAGTATTTTCGATTTTAGATCTCCCCAACATGACGTCTAGTCTGTATCGCAACGCGTATTTTTCTGGGTGCAGTGCTCAGATTATTGCAAAGTGTGATTTCCCAGTAAGGTTATTTTTAAATCTGGCAAGTTGATTGCGTTCAAGAGATGTAAATCTATAATTCTTTAAATGACAATATAATATTTTACCAATGTTTTCTAATTTTAATTATTTAATTTGTGGTGTTGACTTGACTGCCGGTTATTGGAGGGAAACGATTTCCTCAACATCAATGCCATAGTAAAACGCTGTTTTTGGATATAAATATGAACTTGATAGAACTAAAAATGCATGCATTGTCTAACATAATGTCCTAGGAGTGTCATCTGATGGAGATTGTAAAAGGTTAGTGCATCATTTTAGCTGGTTTTATGGTTTTGGTGACCCTGTCTTTGAATTGACAAAACATTACACACAACTCTTGTAAATGTACTGTCCTAACATACTCTAAATTTATGCTTTCGCCGTAAAACCTTTTTGAAATCGTAAAACGTGGTTAGATTAAGGAGATGTTTATCTTTCAAAGGGTGTAAAATAGTTGTATGTTTGAAAAATTTGAATTTTGACATTTATTTGGATTCAAATTTGCCGCTCTTGAAATGCATCTGCTGTTGATGGAGTGCACCACGGGTGGGACGCTAGCGTCCCACCTAGCCCATAGAGGTTAAAGGGAGTATAAAAGACACCTGTCCACAGAAGCAATCAATCAATCAGATTCCAAACTCTCCACCATGGCCAAGACCAAAGAGCTCTCCAAGGATGTCAGGGACAAGATTCTAGACCTACACAAGGCTGGAATGGGCTACAAGACCATTGCCAAGCAGCTTCGTGAGAAGGTGACAACAGTTGGTGAGATTATTCGCAAATGGAAGAAACACAAAAGAACTGTCAATCTCCCTCGGTCTGGGGCTCCATGCAAGATCTCAACTCGTGGAATTGCAATGATCATGAGAACGGTGAGGAATCAGCCCAGAACTACACGGGAGGATCTTGTCAATGATCTCAAGGCAGCTGGGAACATAGTCACCAAAAAAACAATTGGTAACACACTACGCCATGAAGGACTGAAATCCTGCAGCGCCCGCAAGGTCCCCCTGCTCAAGAAAGCACATATACATGCCCGTCTGAAGTTTGCCAATGAACATCTGAATGATTCAGAGGACAACTGGGTGAAAGTGTTGTGGTCAGATGAGACCAAAATGGAGCTCTTTGGCATCAACTCAACTTGTGGTGTTTGGAGGAGGAGGAATGCTGCCTATGACCCCAAGAACATCATCCCCACCGTCAAACATGGAGGTGGAAACATTATGCTTTGTGGGTGTATTTAAATTGTTTAACTTGGGTCAAACGTTACGGGTAGCCTTCCACAAGCTTCCCACAGTGCACCTGACAGTGCATGTGTAACTGAGTCAGGTTTGTAGGCCTCCTTGCTCGCACATGCTTTTTCAGTTCTGCCCACAAATTTTCTATAGGATTGAGGTCATGGCTTTGTGATGGCCACTCCAATACCTTGGCTTTGCTGTCCTTAAGCCATTTTGCCACAACTTTAGAAGTATGCTTGGGGTCATTGTCCATTTAGAAGACCCATTTGCGACCAAGCTTTAACTTCCTGACTGATGTCTTGAGATGTTGCTTCAATATATCCACATCATTTTCCTGCCTCATGATGACATCTATTTTGTGAAGTGCACCAGTCCCTCCTGCAGCAAAGCACCCCCACAACATGATGCTGCCACCCCCGTGCTTCACGGTTGGGATGGTGATATTCGGTTTGCAAGCCTCCCACTTTTTCCTCAAAACATAACGAAGGTAATTATGGCCAAACAGTTTTATTTTTGTTTCATCAGACCAGAGGACATTTCTCCAAAAAGTATGATCTTTGTCCCCATGTGCAGTTGCAAACCGTAGTCTTATGGCGGTTTTGGAGCAGTGGCGACTTCCTTGCTGAGCGGCCTTTCAGGTTATGTCGATATAGGACTCGTTTTGCTGTGGATATAGATACTTTTGTACCTGTTTCCTCCAGCATCTTCATAAGGTCCTTTGCAAACTATAGTTTGTTAACAAGAAATCTGAGGTTGAAAAACAAGTTTTAATGACTGCAGCATAAGTGTATGTAAACTTCCGACTTCAACTGTACATTGTAATCACACAAATGCGCACACACACACACACACACACACACACACACACACACACACACACACACACACACACACACACACACACACACACACACACACACACACGCACACACATGCTCACACACACACAGACATACACACTCACACAAACACACTGGCTGACCCACGGAGCACCTGCATTGTGAAGAGGAAGTTTCATGCACATTCAAAGTTACAAGAGGAGCTTGTCAACAAACATATTTCATTAGATCTGCTTGACCTTTCCCTCTCATAAGCATGGCAGAGGCTAACCATTTCCAGGTCACCACACCTTACCCTGCTTGTGTTCTCTTCAACTCATTGTTAGTCTGATTCCTGGTCTGTCTGACGACCGATGATAAGCACAACTAGATCTGGTGCCAGGCTAGCTGTTTGTAGCAATGTCAAACATTGTGTGACATACAGTACATATTTAGCATCCAGTTTCTTGTGAATATTCAGATGTTGCTCTTTTATTTTCCTAGTTATACAACAGATTGGCCTCTATTTGGAATAATAAGGCTTAGCCTATATACGTAGACAATCTTGATGTCGAGCTCCTGTGAAGGCTAGTTAGATGGAGAGGCAGATAGATGCAGAGATGCAGAGAGGCAGATAGATACAGATAGATGCAGAGAGAGGCAGAATATAGAGATAGAGGCTGAGAGAAGCAGATGCTAGAGATAGATGCTAGAGATAGAGAAGCAGAAGAAAGAGGCAGAGAAGTAGCGGATAGAGATAAAGACAGAAAGGTAGTTGATAGAGATAGTGGCAGAGAGCTGGCAGAGAGATATAGCAGGTAGAGGCAGAGAGATGTAGCAGATAGAAGTAGAGGCAGAGAGAGGTAGCAGATAGAAGTAGAGACAGAGGGATGTAGTGATAGAGGTAGAGGCAGAGAGAGAAAGTAAAGAGAGGCAGAGAGAGGCATCATATAGAGTCTATATGATGCCTCTCTCTGCCTCTCTTTACTTTCTCTCTCTGCCTCTATCACTACATCCCTCTGTCTCTACTTCTATCTGCTACCTCTCTCTGCCTCTACTTCTATCTGCTACAACTGCAGAGAGAGGCAGTAAAGAGAGGCAAAGAGAGGCAGCATATAGCGGTAGTGTCACGGTTGTCGTAGGAAGGAGCGGACCAAAGTGCAGCGTGTGTGTCGTTCCACATTTTATTTTCACTGTGAAAATATGCAATACATATAAATAAACTGAATAACAAAACAACAAACCGTGACGCAGAGGTGAAACATACACTAACTCAAAGACAATCTCCCACAAACCCAGGTGTAAAAAAAAACCTACTTAAGTATGATCTCCAATTAGAGACAACGAGGAGCAGCTGCCTCTAATTGGAGATCATCCCCCAAAAAAACAACATAGAAATACCAAACTAGGACCTGACAACATAGAAATAGAAAACGTAGAATAGAACAAAGAACTACAAATCTCGAATGCCCACCCAAATTACACCCTGACCTAACTAAAATAGAGAAACAAAACGTCTCTCTCAGGTCAGAGAGTGACAGTACCCCCCCCCCCCCCCCCAAAAGGTGCAGACTCCCGGCCACAAACCTGAACCTATAGGGGAGGGTCCGGGTGGGCATCTACCTATGGTGGCGGCTCCGGTTGCTGATCCCTCTGCTTTTGTGTCGCCAGAGGAACCAGGCCGTGGATCATCGCCGGAAGCTCTGAACTGTGGATCGTCGCTGGATGAACCGGGCCGTAGATCATTGCCGGTGGTTCTGGACTGCAGACCGCCGCCGAAGGCTCCGAGCTGCAGACCACCGCCGGAGGCTCCGGGCTGTGGCCCGTCTCAGGAGGCTCCAGGCTGTGGCCCGTCTGAGGAGGTTCCGGGCTGCGGCCCGTCTGAGGAGGTTCCGGACTGTGGCCCGTCTCAGGAGGTTCCGGACTGCGGCCCGTCTCAGGAGGTTCCGGACTGCGGCCCGTCTCAGGAGGTTCCGGACTGCGGCCCGTCTCAGGAGGTTCCGGACTGCGGCCCGTCTCAGGAGGTTCCGGACTGCGGCCCGTCTCAGGAGGTTCCGGACTGTGTCCCATCTCAGGAGGTTCCGGACTGCAGGCCGTCTCAGGAGGTTCCGGACTGCAGGCCGTCTCAGGAGGTTCCGGAGGCAGAGAGAGGCATCATATAGACGTAGTGGCAAAGAAAGGTAGTCAATAGCGGCAGAGAGGTAGTTGATAGAGGTAACGGCAGAGAGAGGCAGTATAGAGAGGCAAAGAGAGGCAGCATATAGTGGTAGTGTCACGGTTGTCGTAGGAAGGAGCGGACCAAAGTGCAGCGTGTGTGTCGTTCCACATTTTATTTTCACTGTGAAACTATGCAATACATAAACTGAATAACAAAACAACAGACCATGACGCAGAGGTGAAATATACACTAACTCAAAGACAATCTCCCACAAACCCAGGTGGAAAAAAACCCTACTTAAGTATGATCTCCAATTAGAGACAACGAGGAGCAGCTGCCTCTAATTGGAGATCATCCCCCAAAAAAACAACATAGAAATACCAAACTAGAACCTGACAACATAGAAATAGAAAACATAGAATAGAACAAAGAACTACAAATCTCGAATGCCCACCCAACTCACACCCTGACCTAACCAAAATAGAGAAACAAAACATCTCTCTCAGGTCAGGGCATGACAGGTAGAGGCAGAGAGAGGTAGCAGATAGAGGTAGTGGCAGAGAGAGGTAGTTGATAGAGGTAGAGGCAGAGAGTTGGCAGAGCGAGGCAGAGAGATATTGCAGATAGAAAACGAGGCAGAGAGATGTAGCAGATAGAAAAAGAGGCAGAGAGATGTAGCATAGAGAGATATAGCAGATAGAAGATTTAGCAGATAGAAGTAGAGGCAGAGAGATGTAGCAGATAGAAGTAGAGGCAGAGAGATGTAGCAGATGTAAGTAGAGGCAGAGAGATAGAGCAGATGTAAGTAGAGGCAGAGAGAGGTAGCAGATAGAAGTAGAGGCAGAGAGAGGTAGTTTATAGAAGTAGAGGCAGATAGTGAAAGTAGAGACAGGTAGAGGCAGAGAGAGGTAGCAGATAGAAGTAGAGGCAGTGAGAGGTAGCAGATAGAAGTAGAGGTAGAGAGAGGTAGTTTATAGAAGTAGAGGCAGAGAGTGACAGTAGAGAGAGGTAGAGGCAGAGAGATAAAGTAGAGAGAGGTAGAGGCAGAGAGAGTAAGTAGAGAGAGGCAGAGAGAGTAAGTAGAGAGAGGCAGTGGCAGAGAGTGGTAGTTGATAGAGGTAGTGGCAGAGAGAGGTAGTGATGGTGAGAGAGAGAGGTAGTGATGGTGACAGAGAGAGGTAGTGATGGTGACAGAGAGAGGTAGTGATGGTGGCAGAGAGAGGTAGTGTCAGAGAGAGGTAGTGATAGAGGCAGAGAGAGGCAGTAGATAGAGGCAGAGGTCCTCTGTAGCTCAATAGAGCATGGTGTTTGCAGCGCCAGGATTTTGGGTTAGGTTCTCGGGATCACACAAATGTAAAAAAAGGATGGCATATATGACTATTATAATTAGCGGTATTTTAATATATTATAGGAGAACAGAGAGTGGCAAAGAAACAGAGAGACTTGAAGACGAAGCAGAGAGAGGTAGCTGATAGAGGTGGACTATAGGGGAAGACAGAGGAATGAAATAGAGCCATAGAAAGGCCAATTAATAAAGGTAGAGACAGAGAGAATAGAGCAATAGAAAGGCAAATGAATAGAGGTAGAGACAGAGAGAATAGAGCAATAGGAAGGCAGATTAATAAAGGTAGAGACGGAGAGAATATAGACCATAGAAAGGCAGATTAATAAAGGTAGAGACAGAGAATATAGACCATAGAAAGGCAGATGAATAGAGGTATAGACACAGAGATTATGGCCATAGAAAGGCAGATGGATGGAGGTAGAGACAGAGATTAGAGCCATAGAAAGGCAGATGGATAGAGGTAGAGACAGAGAGATTAGAGACATAAAGGCAGATGGATAGAGGTAGGGACAGAGAGATTAGACCCACAGAAAGGCAGATGAATAGAGGTAGCAACAGAGAGATTAGAGCCATAGAAAGGCAGATGGATAGAGGTAGAGACAGGGAGATTAGAGACATAGAAAGGCAAATGGATAGAGGTAGAGAGAGAGATTATAGACCATAGAAAGGCAGATTAATAAAGGTAGAGACAGAGAGAATATAGACCATAGAAAGGCAGATTAATAAAGGTAGAAACAGAGAATATAGACCATAGAATGGCAGATGAATAGAGGTATAGATACAGAGATTATAGCCATAGAAAGGCAGATGGATAGAGGTAGAGACAGAGACAGTAGGCAGAGGATGGTGCCTATACACCAGTTCCTGGAACCATATACTTTAGGAGAGGCCTCTTAGTGAAGGGAAGGTGGTGGGCCATTCCATTCCTGGAAAACCCCAAGAGGACCATGCTAATGAGGAAAATGTGGCCCAAGGCATGTCGCTGCCTGCCTGCCTGCCTGCCTGCTTTCAAAAGCTTCCCTGCAGAGACCGAAGACTATTTCTAGCAACAGCACTGCTTCTTAGAAGAACACTATCTCGAACACTTGATGGGGATTTAGGCGGGAAGGGAACCTTCGATATACAGTAAATAGCACTTAACGGATTCAACATGGGATCATTTGAAGACTTTAGTTCCAAAACGCAATGTCCGCCAATTTTTCACATTTGTGTTTTTTAATCAAAAATCATTGCTTATGTGTACCTTCATGTGGATTCAGTGTTGGGGCGGTAATCAAAAGGTTGCTGGTTTGAATACCTGAACCGACAAGTTGAAAAATCCTCCCAGAAGATGTGTGTGTAAAAAATTACTGTTGTCAGATTTTTTTATTCATAGATTTTAAAATGTTTTTTTTTTGCAAAACGCTATATATCCATTATTTAGCTGAAATGGAATGTCCGTATGATTTGAAAGTAGTCAGGTTACACTGAAGGGTTCCCTGATAACTTCCATATAAAAAGCAGCAGAGTAGAGAGCCTGTCTTGTAACTACACTGAACATCCATATAATATGCTCCAGAGTAGAGATCCTGTCTAGTAACTACTCTGAACTTCCACATAATAAGCCCCGGAGTAGAGATCCTGTCTAGTAACTACACTGAACAAAATGAGAAACTCAACAATTTCAAAGACTTCACTGAGCTACAGTTCATATAAGGAAAAAAGTAAATTAAGATAAATTCATGAGGCCTTAATCTATGGATATCATATGACTGGGAATACAGATATGTGTCTGTTGGTCACAGATACCTTTAAAAAAAGTTAGGGGCATGGATCAGAAAATCAGTCAGTATTTGGTGTGACCACCACTTCCCTCATGCAGCGTGACACATCTTCTTTGTATAGAGTTGATCAGACTGATTGTGGCCTGTGGAATGTTGTCCCACTCCTCTTCAATAGCTGTGTAAAAATGCTGGATATTGGCAGAAACTGGAACATGCCGTCGGACACGTCAATCCAGAGCATCCCAGACATGCCCAAGCCCAAGAAGTGACATGTCTGTTGAGTATGCAGGCCATGGAAGAACTGGGACATTTTCAGCTTACAGGTATTGTGTACAGATCCAGCAACATGGGGCCGTGCATTATCATGCTGAAACATGAGGTGATGGCAGCGGATGAATGGAACAGCAACGGATCTCGTCATGGTATCTCTGTGCATTGAAATTGACATCGAAAAAATGCAATTGTGTTTGTTGTCCGTAGCTTATGCCTTCCTGCCATACCAGAACCCCACTGCCACCATTGGGCACTCTGTTCACAACGTTGATATCAGCAAACCACTAGCCCACATGTCTGCCATCTGCCTGGTGCAGTTAAAACCGGGTTTCATCCGTGAAGAGCACTTTTTTCCAGCGTGCCAGTGGCCATCGAAGGTGAGCATTTTCCCACTGAAGTCAGCTACAATGCCAAACTGCAGTCAGGTCAAGACTTTTGTGAGGATGATGAGCACGGTTGGTTTCTGACAGTATGTGCAGAAATTCTTTGGTTGTGCAAACCCACAGTTTCATTAGCTGTCCGGGTGGCTGGTCTCAGACGATCCTGCAGGTGAAGAAGCCAGATGTATATATATATATATATAGATACCGGGCTGACATGGTTACACATAACGTGGTTTGCAGTTGTGAGGCTGGTTTGACATAATGCCAAATTCTCTAAAACGACGTTGGAGGCGGCTTGGTAGAGAGAATTAACATTAAATTATTTGTCAACAGTTCTGGTGGACATTCTTGCAGTTAGCATGCTCCCTAAAATCTTGATACATCAGTGGCATTGTGTTGTGTGACAAAACTACACATTTTAGAGTGGCCTTTTATGGGCCCCAGCACAAGGTATACATGTGTAAGGATCATGCTGTTTAATTATCGTCTTGATATGCCACACCTTACAGGTGGAGGGATTATCTTGGCAAAGGAGAAATGCTCACTAAAAGGGATGTAAACAAATTTGTGCACAGTATTTGAGAGAAATACGCTTTTTGTGCATATGGAACATTTCTGGGATCTTTCATTTCAACTCATGAACAATGGGACCAACACTTTACATGTTGCGCTTACATTTTTGTTCAGTATATATCTGTGTCCCAAATGACACCATATTCCCCAAATAATTCACTACTTTTGACCAGGGCCCATACTTGGTAGCGAATAGTATGCCGTTTGGAACACAGCCTATAACTGTCTTTCAATGTTCAATTACAATCCATTAGATCTGTTAGTGGTCAAAATTGATTAGAACTCAACAGGATCGACTATATTGTATAGAAGAGGTTTTCACTATCCTGTTAACTTATTCATGGTTTCTGAATGGTGGTTTCAAAAGGGTTTCAGTAGTACACTGGTCCATGGAACAACTTGGCATGTTCTGTGTATCATACTGTGTATAGTACTGTCCAGTATATCCTTGTGTATATAGTACTGACAAGTGTAACCTACTGTATATTGTACTGCCCAGGGTATCCTACTGTACATAGTACTGTCCACTATATACTAAGTTGTATAATACTGTCCAGTATATCCTAGTGTGTATAGTACTGCCCAGTATATCCTTGTGTCTATTGTACTGTCCAGTATATCCTAGTGTGTATAGTACTGCCCAGTATATCCTGGTGTGTATAGTACTGTCCAGTATATCCTAGTGTGTATAGTACGGTCCAGTATATCCTACTGTCTATAGTACTGTCCAGTATATCCTTGTGTATATAGTACTGTCCAGTATATCCTACTGTATATAGTACTGTCCAGTATATCCTAGGGTGTATAGTACTGTCCAGTATATTCTTGTGTATATAGTACTGACAAGTGTAACCTACTGTATATTGTACTGCCCAGGGTATCCTACTGTACATAGTACTGTCCACTATATACTAAGTTGTATAATACTGTCCAGTATATCCTACTGTATATAGTACTGTCCAGTATATCCTAGTGTCTATTGTACTGCCCAGTATATCCTAGTGTCTATAGTACTGCCCAGTATATCCTAGTGTCTATAGTACTGCCCAGTATATCCTAGTGTGTATAGTACTCTCCAGTGTATCCTAGTGTGTATAGTACTGTCCAGTATATTCTAGTGTGTATAGTACTGTCCAGTATATCCTAGCGTGTATAGTACTGTCCGGTATATCCTAGTGTGTATAGTACTGTCCAGTATATCCTAGTGTGTATAGTACTGTCCAGTATATCCTAGTGTGTATAGTACTGTCCAGTGTATCATACTGTGTGTAATTCTGTCCAGTATATCTTAGTGTGTATAGTACTGTCCAGTATATGCTACTGTCTATAGTACTGTCCAGTATATCCTACTGTATAAAGTTCTGTCTAGTATATGCTACTGTCTATAGTACTGGCCAGTATATCCTAGTGTGTATAGTACTGTCCAGTATATTCTAGTGTGTATAGTACTGTCCAGTATATCCTAGTGTGTATAGTACTGTGCAGTATATCCTTGTGTGTATAGTACTGCCCAGTATATCCTAGTGTGTATAGTACTGTCCAGTATATGCTAGTGTGTATAGTACTGTCCAGTATATCCTAATGTGTATAGTACTGTCCAGAATATGCTAGTGTGTATTGTACTGTTCAGTATATCCTAGTGTGAATGGTAATGAATGTGTTCATGCTTGAATGATGTTTGTGTTGTCATGATTTTGGAATGTACTGTAGGTTTCAGCTGGCTTTCTCAACAAGCTGACCCACGTGACTAAATCACAACAACCTGACCCACATTATTCAATCTCACAAGCTGACCCACATGACTAAACCTCAACAAGCTGAGCCACAATATTAAACAACCACAAGCTGACCCACATTAGTACATCACAACAAGCTGACCCACATTAGTACATCACAACAAGTTGACCCCCACATTATTAAATCCCAACAAGCTGACCCCCCCCACGTTAATAAATCACAATAAGTTGACCCCCACATTATTAAATCTCAACAAGCTGACCCACATTATTAAATCTGAGCCAGTTGACCAACATTATTAAATCTCAACAAGCTGACCCACATTAGTACATCACAACAAGTTGACCCCCACATTATTACATCTCAACAAGCTGACCCACATAGGTAAATCACAACAAGCTGACCCACATTATTAAATCTCAACAATCTGACCCACATAGGTAAATCACAACAAGCTGACCCCCCACGTTATTAAATCACAAGCTGACCCTCATTATTAAATTTCAACAAGCTGACCCTCATTATTACATTTCAACAAACTGACCCACATTATTAAATCACAACAAGCTGACCCTCATTATTACATTTCAACAAGCTGACCCACATTATTAAATCACAACATGCTGACCCTCATTATTACATTTCATCAAGCTGACCCACATTATTCAATCACAACAAGCTGACCCTCATTATTACATTTCAACAAGCTGACCCTCATTATTACATTTCAACAAGCTGACCCACATTATTAAATCACAACAAGCTGACCCTCATTATTACATTTCAACAAACTGACCCACATTATTAAATCACAACAAGTTGACCCTCATTATTACATCTCAACAAGGAAAGGCTCATTCTCAGATTTTTGCTGATGCTTCAGTTTGTGTCCAGTATCACTACAGTACACCATCAACCGACAACAGATATGAACTCTATCCCAACTTTGGGCTGCCATGCCTGTGTGTGTGTGTGTGTGTGTGTGTGTGTGTGTGTGTACAGTAAGTCTGCGTCTCCATGTGTGTGAATTATATTACTGTAAGAGAAAAGGACACAAATGCATGAGAAAATAAGATTATACCTGCAGATCTGAGAAAACGTTGCTCCTCACATGATCCCGTTATGTTCTCAGCCTATGGAGGATGACATCTCTCAACACATTTTACATTTACATTTTAGTCATTTAGCAGACGCTCTTATACAGTCAACTACGGTAGGATAAAACAAGCTGTATCTGTAAGTAAGAATTTCAGGAGGAATGAAGCAAAGTCACATTGCCTAGTTACTGCCCACACACACACACACACACACACACACACACACACACACACACACACACACTATCCTTCACACAAAATGAACCGTTAATGTGTGTGACATGGGGAGTTGATTGGGAGCACTTGTCAGGTTCACAAAATGGGAAAAGCAATTTCCGTCTCAGGTCAGGGGATTGTTTGGGCCTTAAAGGAACAGTTCAGGGAATCACAGCATCTCAAATGACATCCTATTTCCTCTATAGTGCACTACTTTTGACCCAAGCCCTGGTCAAAAGTAGTGCTTGATATAAAGAATAAGGTGCCATTTGTGACTCAGCCAGAGTTGAAATGGATTAAACTTCCCAGAGGCCAGGCTAGTCAGGTAGTCTACACTGCATTCATCTTTGCCCAGCTGTTCTCAGTACAGTTATATAGTCCAGTAACTAGAAGGGGAAGAGCAGCAGGGAGAAATTAGGAGGAGAAATAAGACTTGAGAATTGTAGCTGTTTCATTACTCTGACAAATAAAATAAATCAGAATGCAATGTGTGCTTGCGCCCATACAGTCATGCATGACTCTGTGAGATATTTATGAACATACAGTTGAAGTCGGAAGTTATAATACACTTAGGTTGGAGTCATTAAAACTTGTTTTTCAACCACTCCACAAATGTCTTGTAAACAACCTATAGTTTTGGCAAGTCGGTTAGGACATCTACTTTGTGCATGACACAAGTAATTTTTCCAACAATTGCTTACAGACAGATTGTTTCACTTATAATTCGCTGTATCACAACTCCAGTGGGTCAGAAGTTTTCTGTACATACACTAAGTTGACTGTGCCTTTAAACAGCATGGAAAATTCCAGAAAAATATGTCATGGATTTAGAAGATTCTGAAAGGCAAATTCACATAATTTGAGTCAAATGGAGGTGTAACTGTGGATGTATTTCAAAGCCTACCTTCGAACTCAGTTCCTCTTTGCTTAACATCATGGGAAAATCAAAAGAAATCAGCCAAGACCTCAGAAAATAAATTGTAGACCTCCACAAGTCTGGTTCATCCTTGGGAGCAATGTCCAAATGCCTGAAGGTACCACGTTCATCTGTACAAACAATAGTACGCAAGTATAAACACCATGGGACCAGGCAGACGTCATACCGCTCAGGAAGGAGACACGTTCTGTCTCCTAGAGATGAATGTACTTTGGTGCGAAAAGTGCAAATCAATCTCAGAACAACAACAAAGAGCCTTGTGAAGATGCTGGAGGAAACAGGTACAAAAGTATCTATATCCACAGTAAAACGAGTCCTATATCAACATAACCTGAAAGGCCGCTCAGCAAGGAAGAAGCCACTGCTCCAAAACCGCCATAAAAAAGCCAGACTACGGTTCGCAACTGCACATGGAGACAAAGATCGTACTTTTTGGAGAAATGTTCTCTGGTCTGATGCAAAAAAATTGAAATGTTTGGCCATAATGACCATCGTTATGTTTGGAGGAAAAAGGGGGACGCTTGCAAGCCGAAGAACACCATCCCAACCGTGAAGGACGGGGGTGGCAGCATCATGTTGTGGGGGTGCTTTTCTGCAGGAGGGACTGGTGCACTTCACAAAATAGATGGCATATGAGGTAGAAAAATGATGTGGATTTATTGAACATCTCAAGACATCAGTCACGAAGTTAAAGCTTGGTCGCAAATGGGTCTTCCAAATGGACAATGACCCCAAGCATACTTCCGAAGTTGTGGCAAAATGGCTTAAGGACAACAAAGTCAAGGTATTGGAGTGGTCTCACAAACCCAGACCTCAAGCCTACAGAAAATTGGTGGGCAGAACAGAAAAAGCATGTGCGAGCAACGAGGCCTAAAAACCTGACTCAGTTACAGCTGCACTGTCAGGAGGAATGGGCCAAAATTCACCCAACTTATTGTGGGAAGCTTGTGGAAGGCTACCCGTAACGTTTGACCCAAGTTAAACAATTTAAAGGCAATGCTACCAAATACTAATTGAGAGTATGTAAACTTCTGACCGACTGGGAATGTGATGAAAGAAATAAAAGCTGAAATAAATAATTCTCTCTACTATTATTCTGACATTTCACATTCTTAAAATAAAGTGGTGATCCTAACTGACCTAAAACAGGGAATTTTTACTAGGATTATATATCAGAAATTGTGAAAAACTGAGTTTAAATGTATTTGGCTAAGGTGTATGTAAACTTCCGACTTCAACTGTATGTGCTTCTGTTTCATCAGTGTTTCTTTATTTCTGTAGCTCAAATAAATATATTTCCTTTCCGTAACCATTATAACACAGTTCTCCACTGATGCATTTCTCCACTATGGCTCCGCACTCAAGCTCTCAGGCTGATATGCAATTATTAATTGATTTGGTGATGGTGGCCTGACAAATTAAAAATAATTGTTAGAATTAGATCACCAGAAGAGGAGAGAGAGGAAATCCAAACATATTGTCTTGTATCCCAAATGGCACCCTCAAATAGCACCCTATGATCTACTACTGTATATAGCGCACTACTTTTGACCAGAGTCCTATGGGCCGTGGTCAAATGTACTGCTCTGTATAGGGGCTCCTGTGTGGCGCAGCTGTCTAAGGCACAGCATCTCAGTGCTAGAGGCATCACTACAGACCCTGGTTCAATTCCAGGCTGTATCACAACAGGACATTATTGGGAGTCCCATAGCTTGTCACACAATTGGCCCAGTGTTGTTCGGGTTAGGGTTTGGCTGGGGTAGGCAGTCATTGTAAATAAAGATTTGTTCTTAACTGATTTGCCTAATTAAATAAAGGTTAATATGAATAGGGAATGGGGTACTATTTGGAATACAAACATCATCTGGTCTGTAGTATTAGATGGTTGCTATTTGATTGGATTAAATTCATCCAATTGAGATGATTCATCTAGTATTCACTGTTTGGGGTGTATGAGAAATGCATATTATGGCTACTTGGCTGACCTTTGTATCTCAGTATCTCACATTCTTAAAATAAAGTGGTGATCCTAACAGACCTAAAACAGTGGAATTTTACTAGGATTAAATGTCAGAAATTGTGTTTAAATGTTTAAGATTAAATGTATTTGGCTAAGGTGTATGTAAACTTCTGACATCAACTGTAGGTGCTCCCTCAGTCAGACGGGCAGCCTCTAACACAGATTCGACTAAAGAAATGTCACTGTGTCCTGGGGACTGTGTGTGTGTGTGTGTGTGTGTGTGTGTGTGTGTGTGTGTGTGTGTGTGTGTGTGTGTAAGATGGAGTGAGTGTTGACTTTGTTTTGTAACGGTTACTCCTATTAGAGACTTGTGGTTTGATGACTGTTACCATATCCCACCACATGTCCGCTCTTCACCTCTCTACTTCATCCCACCTTGGATCCCTGGAACTTCCTCTGGGTAAACTCACTCTCACCTTGGGATGATGATGAACACGATAAAACTACGACACCTATATGCAGGCCCACACACACACACACACACAAACACATGCGCACACACACACACACACACACACACACACACACACACACACACACACACACATACGTATACGCACGCACACACACACACACACCCAACCCTACACTGAACACTAATAGGGTTACATGACTGTTTATTCCAAGTAACACAAAGCTGTGTCTGAAGACACAGGATGCATCCCAAATGGCACTCTATCTTTATATGGTGGGATACTTTTCACCATGGTCCATAGGGCTCTGCTCAAGTGTAGTGCACGATATAGGGAACATGGTGCTCTTTAGGATGAAGCCAATTTCCTGTTACAAAGGGCCCTTTGGCAACAGTGTTGTTGTGACCGACCCTTTCTCTCTCCTTTCTTAATATCCTGCATTTATCCTCTGTTCATTTGAAACTGGCCCAAATGTTCACTGGCTCACTCGCTTCCAGCCAGAGACACAATTACAATGAGATGATGATGTCTGTGTTATCTGAATACTAATATATTGTGTTATCAATAGGATATTAATTAATCTAGTGTGTTATGTTAGGATATTAATTGAATCCTACAGACGAAGAACCATATATGTGACAATTTTTCCATTTTAAGATAATCAGTTATTTTTATATTATTCATTGTGTGTACCACATTGGGTGTTTTATGGTTGACAAATATTTCACCATACTCATATCTTCCAACAACAATTGATATTTTTTTGTTATTTCAAAAAATACTTTTTTTATTGCCGTTTTAATTTTTAGAATGTGGAAGAACAGTATATCTCCAGTGATGATTTCAGTTTGTGGAAGAACACTATATGTGACATTTTGCATGACACTTGTAAGATGTCCTTTTTTAATACCTGATATGATGTTTTAAGTACTTTCAAGTACAGATGCCCTTCATGTAAATAACTTAAATGCAATATGTAGTTAATTCATTTAATGGAGGTTCATTTAAAGGTGCTCTATCAACTTTAGCACCGATGACTTTTCTTAAAAGTTGAGTCATGAAATCTTAGTCTCATTTAAAATGAAGCCCTCAATGTGAACATACCATAGAATAACTACAAAAATAGAATACAATTAAATTCAATCAAAAGAAGTACAACTTGTACATATCAAATATGGATCAATGTGATGTGCCAATATGCATGTCCATTATGCAGGTCCCTAAGGTCAATATTACAAAACGTTCAGAAAACCATTCTCTTTGCGTTTAACACTATGATCTGCAATTAAGTTTTGAATTGCGTTAAACCCATGCTAAAGGCAAGAAACGTCCTTCTGTACTGAGGTGACAGCAGTAAATAAGTATTAACTGCTTAGAGTTGATGCTAAATGTGGTGACAGAGATGTATATTGTAATGAATAAAAAAAAGGAATCATTAGGATATTTTATTGTTAGAACAACATGTTGCATGTTGATGGGATGTTAGTAAACTATTCTCTGTGCAATACATGTGACTTTTAACCACCTCACTGAAGTGATCTGTAGTCCAGCTGGTCGCTTGAGAACAGAATCTGGGAGGTGACTGAAGTCTTCACATTGCATCCTCATCACCTTGAATGGTTTTGCTGGTTGTTTCTCGTATGGGACAGTGTAGAAACTGTTGAACAGATGCAGCTTGCGCTCATCAATCAACTTTCCACAATCCTTTCTGCACGTCGTGGAACACGCTCTTCCCTGCAGGATACAGTGTAACGTTACATATAACTAGCTAGCTACTGTAGCCATGTCGAATCATCCGGTGGATGGACAAAAAGTAGCTAGCTATGTTTCTTCTATAATCTAGCAATAACATTTGTAACGATAATGTATAAGTTAGTAGCCAACGAACTTTAGCTAATATGTTTTCTCTATAGTTACAAATTAGACAACCCAGAACATACATGTTAGTTACTGTACTCTATAGCTAGCTAGCTTGATTGTTTGATATACGGTTCTTCCACATACCTCTTTTGGACAGCTTTTCCCATTTTTTTCTTGACCCTTACGATTTGTATAGGGTTTTCCCGCATCCCGTAAGATCTTCCTTTGCCTGTCTTTCCATTCTTTTAGTTTTGTTTTACGTTTCTTTCCCACATTTCGGTGATTTTCATCAGCAACAGAAAAGTTGTGCGCTTGTCCGTCCATTCTGAGTGGTGCACATAAACGGTTATTCCACGAGAGCCTATCTTTAAATTTAAACATATTGTTAATTAGCGCGTGGAAAGCTTGTGAAACCGGTTCACTATAGAAAAAGGGTGTCCAATAATGATTTTTCATGTATATCTCGTTTTTTTGAAAAATGTCACATATACGGTTCTTCGTCTGTAGGATTCAATTAATGGATTGTACTATCAATAGGATATTTATGTATTGTATTATCAATCTGATATTATCTAAGGCAGTTTGTTTTCCATGTCCACTGTTCCAGCATTATATATTAATAGGCTTTAGAGGGGAAACATCAAGCACACTCAGTTCCCCCATTTTGAAGTCATGATCCAAACAACTTTCCCACTCTTGCCCGGCCATTTAGTTTGTTGGGGAATAATGCTAGATTTTTTGTGTAAAGCTGTTGATTGGTTTCTACAATGCACTTGCGAAACCAACATTCCAGCCAGGCATTCGTAGCATTTAAATGACTTCTCAGATGTTTTGTTTCTCAAATCAGGTAAAACACTTGAACATGGGTGGGGGCTTGTATCCGCTTGTATTCCAATGGCTCTATCTGCATCTCTTATCAGAAATCAAACCATCCCCCTGGCCTCGTTCTGCTGACAGGCTACAAAGGAGCACCAAATCCCCTTAGAACACTGCTTTATCACTTCACTTCCATTGATTAGATGGGTCTTTTTCAATTAGTTTTCCTTCAGACTGAGCCAACAGCAAGAGAGGAAGGATGTAGTGTCTGTCATCTCAGAAGGACAAGTAATACAGTACAATCTTCAACATGACGGCCGCAACACAACAGTGCAGCCCATCTTCAACTCTAATAACCCAGGTCTACAGAAGGAATAAAGTAATGAAGACCAATGATGATAGCTAGAGTACGAAGTATTATTGGAACCACATTGTCACTTTTGGAGGCATGAACCAATGTTTCCTGCCTCTGTAGCGGCTCCAGTAACACTGTTTCCTGCCTCTGTAGTGGCTCCAGTAACACTGTTTCCTGCCTCTGTAGTGGCTCCAGTAACACTGTTTCCTGCCTCTGTAGTGGCTCCAGTAACAGTGTCTCCTGCCTCTGTAGTGGCTCCAGTAACACTGCCTCTGTAGTGGCTCCAGTAACACTGTTTCCTGCCTCTGTAGTGGCTCCAGTAACACTGTTTCCTGCGTCTGTAGTAGCTCCAGTTTCACTGTTTCCTGCCTCTGTAGCGGTTCCAGTAAATGTGTTTTTAACCTGTTAGGGCTAGGGGGCAGTATTGATACAGCCGGATAAAAAACGTACCCGATTTAATCTGGTTACTACTCCTGCCCAGTAACTAGAATATGCATATAATTATTGGCTTTGGATAGAAAACACCCTAAAGTTTCTAAAACTGTTTGAATGGTGTCTGTGAGTATAACAGAACTCATATGGCAGGCCAAAACCTGAGAAGATTTCATGCAGGAAGTGGCCTGTCTGAGAAGTAGTGTTTCATCTTGGCTCTTTTTATTGAAGACTCAGGATCTGTGCAATAACGTGACACTTCCTACGGCTCCCATAGGCTCTCAGAGCCCGGGAAAAAGCTGAACGATATCGAGGCAGGCTCTGGCTGAAACACTTTATCGCTTTTGGCAAGTGGCCGCTCAGAGTACTATGGGCTTAGGCGCGTGCCCGAGTCGACCGAATGCTTTCTTTTCTTTTGTCTGTTTACCTAAACGCAGATTCCCGGTCGGAATATTATCGCTTTTTTATGAGAAAAATGGCATAAAAATAGATTTTAAACAGCGGTTGACATGCTTCGAAGTACGGTAATGGAATATTTAGAATTTTTTTGTCACTTATTGCGCCATGCTCGCCACCCTTATTTACCCTTTCGGATAGTGTCTTGAACGCACGAACAAAACGCCGCTGTTTGGATATAACGATGGATTATTTTGGACCAAACCAACATTTGTTATTGAAGTAGAAGTCCTGGGAGTGCATTCTGACGAAGACAGCAAAGGTAATAACATTTTTCTTATAGTAAATCTGACTTTGATGAGTGCTAAACTTGCTGGGTGTCTAAATAGCTAGCCCTGTGATGCCGGGCTATCTACAGAGAATATTGCAAAATGTGCTTTCACCGAAAAGCTATTTTAAAATCGGACATATCGAGTGCATAGAGGAGTTCTGTATCTATAATTCTTAAAATAATTGTTATGCTTTTTGTGAACGTTTATCGTGAGTAATTTAGTAAATTCACCGGCAGTGTTCGGTGGGAATGCTAGTCACATGCTAGTCACATGCTAATGTAAAAAGCTGGTTTTTGATATAAATATGAACTTGATTGAACAAAACATGCATGTATTGTATAACATAATGTCCTAGGGTTGTCATCTGATGAAGATCATCAAAGGTTAGTGCTACATTTAGCTGTGGTTTGGGTTTATGTGACATTATATGCTAGCTTGAAAAATGGGTGTCTGATTATTTCTGGCTTGGTACTCTGCTGACATAATCTAATGTTTTGCTTTCGTTGTAAAGCCTTTTTGAAATCGGACAGTGTGGTTAGATTAACAAGAGTCTTATCTTTAAAATGGTGTAAAATAGTCATATTTTTGAAAAATTGAAGGTTTTGCATTTCTAAGGTATTTGAATAACGCGCCACGGGATTACACTGGCTGTTGAGTAGGTGGGATGCAAGCGTCCCACCTAGCCCATAGAGGTTAACATTTCCACTTTCCAAGCTTACTGGCAGAGAATTTACTGTTCAGTTATTCATTATTTCGACCCCTTTGGTTTAAGTTCATGTACTCCCCTAATAATTTATCTAGTTTTGTGTCATCTCATAGACCCCTGGTGTAGAGGAGATGCAAGGACCTTCTGTCCAAGGTCAACCAAGTTGGGCCATCCCCAGAGACTGTGCCGTGTGCCTTGCAAAAGTATTCATCCCCCTTGGCGTTTTTCCTGTTTTGTTGCATTACAACCGGTCATGTAAATGGATTTCTTTTTGGATTTAAATTTAATGGACATACACAAAATAGTCCAAATTGGTGAGTTGAAATGAAAAAAAATTACTGAAAAGTGGTGCATTCACATATATTCACCCCCTTTGCTTTGAAGCCCCTAAATAAGATCTGGTGAAACCAATTACCTTCAGAAGTCAAATAATTTATTAAATAAAAGTCCACCTGTGTGCATGATCTGTCACATGATCTCAGTCTATATACACCTGTTCTGAAAGGCCCCAGAGTCTGCAACACCACTAAGCATGAGGCATCACTAAGCAAGCGGCACCATGAAGACCAAGGAGCTCTACAAACAGGTCAGGGACAAAGTTGTGGAGAAGTACATATCAGGGTTGGGTTATAAAAAAATATGACATTTTTAACATCCGACAGAGCACCATTAAATTCATTGTAAAAAAATTCAAAGAATATGGCACAACAAAAAACCTGTCACGAGAGGGCCGCCCACCAAAACTCACCGATCAGGTAAGGAGGGCATTAACCTCTTATGGCTAGGGGGCAGTATTTTCACGGCTGGATAAAAAACGTACCCGATTTAATCTGGTTACTAATCCTACCCAGTAACTAGAATATGCATATACTTATTATATATGGATAGAAAACACCCTAAAGTTTCTAAAACTGTTTGAATGGTGTCTGTGAGTATAACAGAACTCAAATGGCAGGTCAAAACCTGAGAGATTCCTTTACAGGAAGTGGCCTGTCTGACCATTTCTGGAACTTCTTTGCCATCTCTATCTTTTACAAAGGATCTCTGCTCTAACGTGACACTTCCTACGTCGTCCATGGGTGCTCAGAGCCCGGGAAAAACCTGAATGTCGTCATCCCAGCCCCAGGCTGAAACACATTATCGCCTTTCTCAAGTGGCCGATCAAGGGACTGTGGGCTTAGGCGCGTGACCTGGCCACCCCTGTCTTTGTGATTTTTTCCTCTGTTTGCCGAAAAGGAGATTCCCGGTCGGAATATTATCGCTTTTCTATGAGAAAAATGGCATAAAAATTGATTTTAAACAGCGGTTGACATGCTTCGAAGTACGGTAATGGAATATTTAGAATTTTCTTGTCACGAATTGCGCCATGCGCGCGACCCTTCTTTACCATTTCGGATAGTTTCTGGGACGCACGAACAAAACGTCGCTATTCGGATATAACGATGGATTATTTTGGACCAAACCAACATTTGTTATTGAAGTGGCAGTCCTGGGAGTGCATTCTGACGAAGACAACAAAAGGTAATCAAACTTTTATAATAGTAAATCTGATATTGGTGAGTGCTAAACTTGCCGGGTGTCTAAATAGCTAGCCCGTGATGGCTGGGCTATGTACTTAGAATATTGCAAAATGTGCTTTCACCAAAAAGCTATTTTAAAATCGGACATATCGAGTGCATAGAGGAGTTCTGTATCTAATTCTTAAAATAATTGTTATGCTTTTTGTGAACGTTTATCGTGAGTAATTTAGTAAATTGTTAGCAAATTCCTCCGGAAGTTTGCGGGGGGTATGCTAGTTCTGAACATCACATGCTAATGTAAAAAGCTGTTTTTTGATATAAATATGAACTTGATTGAACAAAACATGCATGTATTGTATAACATAATGTCCTAGGTGTGTCATCTGATGAAGATCATCAAAGGTTAGTGCTGCATTTAGCTGTCTTCTGGGTTTTTGTGACATTATATGCTAGCTTGAAAAATGGGTGTCTGATTATTTCTGGCTTGGTACTCTGCTGACATAATCTAATGTTTTGCTTTCGCTGTAAAGCCTTTTTGAAATCGGACAGTGTGGTTAGATAAAGGAGAGTCTTGTCTTTAAAATGCTGTGAAATAGTCATATGTTTGAAAAATTGAAGTTTTTGTATTTTTGAGGAATTTGTAATTCGCGCCACGCCTATCATTGGATATTGGAGCAGGTGTTCTGCTAGCGGAACGTCTAGATGTAAGAGGTTAATCAGAGAGGCAACATAGAGACCAAAGACAACCTTGAAGGAGCTGCAAACCTCTACTGCGGAGATTGGAGTTTCTGTCCATAAGACCACTTTAAGATGTATACTCCACATAGCTAGGCTTTATGGAAGAGTGGCCAGAAAAAAAGCCACTGCTTCAAGAAAAAAAAATAAGCAAACACGTTTGGTGTTCGCCAAAAGGCATGTGGGAGACTCCCCAAACATATGGAAGAATACACTCTGGTCAGATTTGACTAAAATTGAGCTTTTTGGCCATTAAGGAAAACGCTATGTCTAGGGCAAACCCAACACCTCTCATCACCCTGAGAATACCATCCACACAGTGAAGCATGGTGGTGGCAGCATCATGCTGTGGAGATGTTTTTCATTGGCAGAGACTGGGAAACTGGTCAGAATTGCGGGAATGATGGATGGCGCTAAATACAGGGAAATTCTTGAGGGAAACCTGTTTCAGTCTTCCAGAGATTTGAGACTGGGACAGAGGTTCACCTTCCAGCAGGACAATGACCCTAGGCATACTGCTAAAGCAACACTTGAGTGGTTTAAGGGGAAACATTTACATGTCTTGGAATGGCCTAGTCAAAGTCCAGACCTCAATCCAATTGAGAATCTGTGGTATGACGTAAAGATTGCTGTACACCAGCGGAACCCATCCAACTTGAAGGAGCTGGAGCAGTTTTGCCTTGAAGAATGGGCAAAAATCCCAGTGGCTAGATGTGCCCAGCTTATAGAGACATACCCCAAGAGACTTGCAGCTGTAATTGCTACAAAAGTTGTCTCTATCTCCCCCCCCCCCCCCCAAAGTATTGACTTTGGGGGGGGGGGGGGGAGAATAGTTATGCACGCTAAAGTTTTTTTTGTTGTGATATTTCTTGTTTGTTTCACCCCCAAAAATATTTTGCATCAACAAAGTGGTAGGCATGTTGTGTAAATCAAATGATACAACCCCCCCCCCAAAAAAAAAACATTTTATTTCCCGGTTGTAAGGGAAAACTTTGAAAAAATGCCAAGGGGGGTGAATACTTTTGCAAGCTGCTGTACTGTGAGTATACCTCTATAGCAGCATTTCCCAAACTCAGTCCTCATGACCCCAATGGGCACATGTTTTGGTTTTTGCCATAACACTACAGTGCTGATTCAACTAAATGTGCACGCCTTTGGGAAACCCTGCCCTAAATAGAGGACATTCAGAGGCCATTCAATTGGAATAATAGGCTTGACAACACGCTAGAAATGGCCAAAAGAACAGGAAAGGAAAAAACAACAACCTTGTAATGTATTCTCGCATTTCTCTGAACTTCGTCTCCATCTAAAAATAGATTGAGAGAGCGGGTGAACCAGAGAGCCAGAGTGAGCCTCCTGGAAGTTTTTGTCATAACATTAAAATAGGATGACAATTTACACTCTAATATGAAAGAAGAGTAGTTCAATGGTGGGCTATGTGCTAGAGTTAACTAGAGTTCAGAAGAGAAGGGGAGAGATGGAGGATGGCTACAATTAAAAGCGCGATACAGCTTGGAGTGTAAGGCTGGCTGACTTCGCCCTTCTGCTCTGACAGGAGAGAGGGATCGGGAAGAGACAAAGTCATCTCCCTCCCTATACTTTCTTGTGCATGTTGGGAAGTGGAAGGGAGGAGGGGTATGCCCCAGCTGCAACCCTGCTCCTTGGCTTCGTCAAACTGACAACCAGGGCAAAGGCATACAGGAAGGGAGCAAATTACATTAACCAATCCGATGGCAGAGGATGGTGGCTTTTCCTTTTCACAGACGCCAGGCAGGGAATTTTCCTCAAAGCGCAAAAATGCACACAAGTAAGCATGGAGACACATAAACCACACACACACACGCCACTCCAAACCCCACACCACACCACACACCACACCCTACACCACTGCTATTATTGTAGAGTGGAAACGTATAGGAGAAACAGTGGCTCAGCCGCGAAGTGGTAGGCCACACAAGCTCACAGAACGGGAGCGCCGAGTGCTGAAGCACGTCGCAAGTTAAAATCGTTTGTTATTGGTTACAAACCTTACTACCATCAGCACATGAACTGTCCATCAGGGGCTTAACGGAATGGGTTTCCATGGCTTATTAGCAGCGCAGAAGCCTAAGATCACCATGGGCAATGCCAAGCATCGGCTGGAGTGGTGTAAAGCTTGCCGCAATTGGACCCTGGAGCAGTGGAAACACATTCTCTGGAGTGCCGAATTACTCTTTACCATCTGGCAGTCCAATGGATGAATCTGTGTTTGGTGGATGCTAGGAGGAAGCTACCTGCCTGATTCCATAGTGCCAACTGTAAAGTTTGGTGGAGGAGGAATAATGGTCTGGGGCTGTTTTTCATGGTTTAGGTAGGCCCCTTAGTTCCAGTGAAGGGAAAAGTTAATGCTACAGCATTCAATGACATTCAAGACAATTCTGTGATTGCAACTTTGTGTCAACAGTTTGGGGAAGGCCCTTTCATGTTTCAGCATGACAATGCCCCCGTGCACAAAGTGAGGTCCATACAGAAATGGTTTGTTGAGATCGGTGTGGAACTTGACTGCCCTGCACAAAGCCCTTACGTCAACCCCACCTTTGGGATTAATTGGAACACCGACTGCGATGCAAGCCTAATCGCCAAACATCAGTGCCCGACCTCATTAATGCTCTTGTGGCTGAATGGAACCAAATCCCTGCAGCAATATTCCAACATCTAGTGGAAAGCCTTCCCAGGTTATAGCACTAAAGGGGGGACCAATTGTATATTAATGCCCATGATTTTGGAATGAGATGTTTGATGAACACGTGTCCACATACTTTTGGTCTTGCTATATACACTGCTCAAAAAAATAAAGGGAACACTTAAACAACACAATGTAACTCCAAGTCAATCACACTTCTGTGAAATCAAACTGTCCACTTAGGAAGCAACACTGATTGACAATACATTTCACATGCTGTTGTGCAAATGGAATAGACAACAGGTGGAAATTATAGGCAATTAGCAAGACACCCCCAATAAAGGAGTGGTTCTGCAAGTGGGGACCACAGACCACTTCTCAGTTCCTATGCTTACTGGCTGATGTTTTGGTCACTTTTGAATGCTGGCGGTGCTTTCACTCTAGTGGTAGCATGAGACGGAGTCTACAACCCACACAAGTGGCTCAGGTAGTGCAGCTCATCCAGGACGGCACATCAATGCGAGCTGTGGCAAGAAGGTTTGCTGTGTCTGTCAGCGTAGTGTCCAGAGCATGGAGGCGCTACCAGGAGACAGGCCAGCACATCAGGAGACGTGGAGGAGGTCGTAGGAGGGCAACAACCCAGCAGCAGGACCGCTACCTCCGCCTTTGTGCAAGGAGGAGCAGGAGGAGCACTGCCA
This sequence comes from Salmo salar, assembly GCF_965601325.2. NCBI lineage: Eukaryota > Metazoa > Chordata > Actinopteri > Salmoniformes > Salmonidae > Salmo > Salmo salar. Next base: position 102,228,037 of record NC_138291.1, read on the forward strand.
GAGCCCTGCAAAATGACCTCCAGCAGGCCACAAATGTGCATGTGTCTGCTCAAACGGTCAGAAACAGACTCCATGAGGGTGGTATGAGGGCCCGACGTCCACAGGTGGGGGTTGTGCTTACAGCCCAACACCGTGCAGGACGTTTGGCATTTGCCAGAGAACACCAAGATTGGCAAATTCGCCACTGGCGCCCTGTGCTCTTCACAGATGAAAGCAGGTTCACACTGAGCACGTGACAGACGTGACAGAGTCTGGAGACGCCGTGGAGAACGTTCTGCTCCCTGCAACATCCTCCAGCATGACCGGTTTGGCGGTGGGTCAGTCATGGTGTGGGGTGGCATTTCTTTGGGGGGCCGCACAGCCCTCCATGTGCTCGCCAGAGGTAGCCTGACTGCCATTAGGTACCGAGATGAGATCCTCAGACCCCTTGTGAGACCATATGCTGGTGCGGTTGGCCCTGGGTTCCTCCTAATGCAAGACAATGCTAGACCTCATGTGGCTGGAGTGTGTCAGCAGTTCCTGCAAGAGGAAGGCATTGATGCTATGGACTGGCCCGCCCGTTCCCCAGACCTGAATCCAATTGAGCACATCTGGGACATCATGTCTCGCTCCATCCACCAACGCCACGTTGCACCACAGACTGTCCAGGAGTTGGCGGATGCTTTAGTCCAGGTATGGGAGGAGATCCCTCAGGAGACCATCCGCCACCTCATCAAGAGCATGCCCAGGCGTTGTAGGGAGGTCATACAGGCACGTGGAGGCCACACACACTACTGAGCCTCATTTTGACTTGTTTTAAGGACATTACATCAAAGTTGGATTAGCCTGTAGTGTAGTTTTCCACTTTAATTTTGAGTGTGACTCCAAATCCAGACCTCCATGGGTTGATAAATTGGATTTCCATTGATTATTTTTGTGTGATTTTGTTGTCAGCACATTCAACTATGTAGAGAAAAAAGTATTTAATAAGATTATTTCTTTCATTCAGATCTAGGATGTGTTGTTTAGGTGTTACCTTTATTTTTTTGAGCAGTATATATATATATATATATATATATATATATATATATATATATATATATATATATATATATATATATATATACACATACAGTGCCTTCGGAAAGTATTCAGACACCTTGATTTTTCCACATTTTGTTATGTTACAGCCTTATTCTAAAATGGATTCAAATGTTTTTTCCCCTCATCAATCTGCACACAATGCCCCATAATGACAAAGAAAAACAATTATTTATTTTTTTGCAAATTTATTACAAATAAAAAACTAAAATCTATCATTTACATAATATTCAGACCCTTTACTCAGTACTTTATCGAAGCACCTTTGGCAGAGATTGCAGTCTTCTTGGGTATGATGCTACAAGTTTGGGAAACCTGTATTTGGGGAGTTTCTCCCATTCTTCTCTGCAGATCCTCTCAAGCTCTGTCAGGTTGGATGGGAAGCTTGCTGCACAGCTATTTTCAGGTTTTCATCAATGATATCTCTGTACTTTCATCTTTCCCTCGATCCTGACTGGTCTCCCAGCATGTTGCTGCCATCACCGTAGGGATGATGAGCGGTGCCAGCTTTCCTCCAGACATGACGCTTGGCATTCAGGCCGAAGAGTTCAATCTTGGTTTCTTCAGACCAGAAAATCTTGTTTCTCATGGTCTGAGAGTCCTTTAGGTGCCTTTTGGCAAACTCCAAGCTGGCTGTTATGTGCCTTTAACTGAGGAGTGGCTTCTTTCTGGCCACTCTACCATAAAGGCCTGATTTGTGGGGTGCTGCAGAGATGGTTGTCCGTCTGGAAGGTACTCCCATCTCCACATGGGAACTATGGAGCTCTGTCAGAGTGACCATCATGTTCTTGGTCACCTCCCTGACCAAGGCCCTTCTCCCCTACTCAGTTTGGCAGGCAGGAAGCTCTAGGAAGACTCTTGGTGGTTCCAAACTTCTTCCATTTAAGAATGATGGAGGCCACTGTTTTCTTGTGGACCTTCAACGCTAGAGACAGTTTAAGGTATCCTTCCCCAGTGCCGTGACACAGTCCTGTCTCTAAGCTTTATGGACAATTCCTTCGACCTCATGGCTTGATTTTTGCTCTGACATGCACTGTCAACTGCGGGACCATATATAGACAGGTGTGTGCCTTTCCAAATCATGTCCAATCAATTGACTCTACCACAGGTGAACTCCAATAAAGTTGTAAAAACATCTCAAAGATGATCAATGGAAACAGGATGCACCTGAGTTCAATTTCGAGGATAATAGCAAAGGATCTGAATAGTTCTGATTTTTATCTTTGGTTTGTCATTATGCGGTATTGTGTGTAGACTAATGAGGATTTAAAAAAAAAATCAATTTTAGAATAAGACTGTAACGTAACAAAATATGGAGAAAGGGAAGGGGTCGGAATACTTTCCGAATCCAAAATATAAAATTTAACCTCTATGGGCTAGGTTGCGTCCCACCTACTCAACAGCCAGTTGAATCCTGTGGCGCGTTATTCAAATCCTTAGATATGCTATTACTTCAATTTTTCAAAAATATGACTATTTTACACCATTTTAAAGACAAGACTCTCGTTAATCTAACCACACTGTCCGATTTCAAAAAGGCTTTACAACGAAAGCAAAACATTAGATTGTCAGCAGAGTACCGAGCCACAAATAATCAGACACCCATTTATCAAGCTAGCATATAATGTCACATAAACCCAAACCACAGCTAAATGTAGCACTAACCTTTGATGATCTTCATCAGATGACAACCCTAGGACATTATGTTATACAATACATGCATGTTTTGTTCAATCAAGTTCATATTTATATCAAAAACCAGCTTTTTACATTAGCATGTGACTAGCATGTGACTAGCATTCCCACCGAACACTGCCGGTGAATTTACTAAATTACTCACGATAAACGTTCACAAAAAGCATAACAATTATTTTAAGAATTATAGATACAGAACTCCTCTATGCACTCGATATGTCCGATTTTAAAATAGCTTTTCGGTGAAAGCACATTTTGCAATATTCTCAGTAGATAGCCCGGCATCATAGGGCTAGCTATTTAGACACCCAGCAGGTTTAGCAGTCACCAAAGTCAGATTTACTATAAGAAAAATGTTCTTACCTTTGTTGTCTTCGTCAGAATGCACTCCCAGGACTTCTACTTCAATAACAAATGTTGGTTTGGTCCAAAATAATCCATCGTTATATCCAAACAGCGGCGTTTTGTTCGTGCATTCTAGACGCTATCCTAAAGGCTAAATAAGGGTGACGAGCATGGCGCAATTTGTGACAAAGAATTCTAAATATTCCATTACCGTACTTCGAAGCATGTCAACCGCTGTTTAAAATCAATTTTTATGCCATTTTTCTCATAAAAAAACGATAATATTGCGACCGGGAATCTGCGTTTAGATAAACAGACAAAGGAAAACAAAGCATTCGGTCGAAGCGGACACGCGCCTAAGCCCATAGTACTCTGAGTGGCCACTTGCCAAAAGCGATAAAGTGTTTCAGCCAGAGCCTGCCTCGATATCGTTCAACGTTTTCCCGGGCTCTGAGACCCTATGGAAGACGTAGGAAGTGTCACGTTATTGCACAGATCCTGAGTCTTCAATAAAAAGAGCCAAGATGAAACACTACTTCTCAGACAGGCCACTTCCTGCTTGAAATCTTCTCAGGTTTTGGCCTGCCATAGGAGTTCTGTTATACTCACAGACACCATTCAAACAGTTTTAGAAACTTTAGGGTGTTTTCTATCCAAATCCAATAATTATATGCAGATTCTAGTTACTGGGCAGGAGTAGTAACCAGATTAAATTGGGTATGTTTTTTATCCAGCCGTGTCAATACTGCCCCCTAGCCCTAACAGGTTAACCGCAACATGGAATGATTTCAAAGATTTTACTGAGTTACAGTTCATATAAGGAAATCAGTCAATTGAAATAAATTCATTAGGCTCTAATCTAGGAATTCAACATGACTGGGTGGGGGCTCAGCCATGGGTGGGCCTGGGAGGGCATAGGCCCATCCTCTTGGGAGCCAGGCCTACCCACTGGGGAGCCAGGCCCAGCCAATCAGAATGGGTTTTTCCCCACAAAAGGTATTTATTACAGACAGAAACACTCCTCAGTTTCATCAGCTGTCTGGGTGGCTGGTTTCAGACGATCCCACAGGTAAGAAGCTGGATGTGGAGGTCCTGGGCTGGTGTGGTTACACGTGGTCTGCGGTTGTGAGGTGAGTTGGACGTACTGACAAATTATCTAAAACGATGTTGGAGTAGGCTTATGGTAGAGAAATGAACATCACATTTTCTGGCAACAGTTCTGGTGGACATTCATGCAGCCAGCATGCCAACTGCACTCTCCCTCAAAACGTAAGACCTCTGTGGCATTGTGTTTTATGACAAAACTGCACATTTTAGGCACATCACAAGGTACGCCTGTGTAATGATCATATTATTTAATCAGCTTCATGATATGCCAAAGGAGAAATGCTCACTAATAGGGATGTAAACAAAGTATTGCACAACATTTTAGAGAAAAAAGCTTTTTGTGCATCTGGAACATTTCTGGAATCTTTTATTTCAGCTCATGAAACATGGGACCAACACTTTACATATTGCATACCTCAGACTGGTGCGAAGGATCATCTTCCAATAGGACAACGACACTAAGCACACAGCCAAGACAATGCAGGAGCGGCTTCTGGACAAGTCGCTGAATGTCTGAGTGGCCCAGCCAGAGCCCGGACTTGAACCCGACCGAACATCTCTGGAGAGACCTGAAAATAGCTTTGCAGCGATTCTCCCCATCCAATCTGACATAGCTTGAGAGGATCTGCAGAGAAGAATGGGAGAAACTCCCCAAATGCAGGCGTGCCAAGCTTGTAGTGTCATACCCAAGAAGACTCAATGCTTTAATCGTTGCCAAAGTTGCTTCAACAAAGGACTGAGGTAAGAGTCTGAAAACTTTTGTTCATCTAAAAACCTGTTTTTGCTTAGTCATTATGGGTTATTGTGTGTAGATTGATGAGGGGGAAAACAAGGGGTGTATATATATATATATATACACACATATGTGTGTATGATGGGATGGGATGTATAGACAATATGGACAGTATATGGATAGAATATATAGTGTATCTGAAGAATAGTATATTAACCCTTGGTTAAACAGTTTGAGCTGAAACAATTCAACAATCAAAGAGCTCATGTGCCTGATATTCTTTCCTTCCAAAAATATGTACATATTTTAACGTTCTGTTTCATCATTCAAGCCTACACTCTTAGAAAAAGGGTCCTAAAAGGTTTCTTTGTCTGTCCCCATAGGATAATCGTTCATGCTTACAGGTATAACCCTTTGTGGAAGGGGTTCTACATGCATCCCAAAAAAGTCCTACCCGGACCCAAAAAGTGTTCTTCAAACGGTTCCCCTATAGGGACAACCAAAGAACCATTTCAGGTTATATATAGCACCTTTCTAAGAGTGTACACAACCAGCATCCTCAGTTCAGGTTAATTTTTTTTCTTCAGCCAAACATAGTCTTTATGTAATTAACGTGTATTATCCTTCTGACACGATTCTGTAATTAGAATTCTGCTGCAGGAGAAGAGAGAAGACAAATGAGGAATGTTAATTTTAGCCCCTCTGTCCATTCCCTCCATTCTCTCTCTCTCCACCTCCCTCTATGTCTGCCCACTGATTATTTTAATCAAGACTTACTGTGGTGTTAATGAGTGTGTCAGACAGTGGGCAGACAGAGAGCAAGAGAGTGAGAGAGTGAGGGAGAGAGGGAGAGGCGGAGGTGGAGAGAGAGGAGAGTTGTCAAATAGTGGGCAGAGAGGATACTCCTGTGATGGACAGATCTGGAGGAGGACAGGAAAAATACTGATATCACTTCATTTAAAGTCTGGAGGTAAAATAATGAATGAATTATACCAGCAGGCTTTAAGTAACCCAGCAGGCTTTAAGTAAACTGCCCTGGCCAAACCTGACACACACCAACACACAGGGGGAAAAATACATATAAAATGGATGTCAGACAGACAGATGTACCAACCGCCCATAGACTGATCAGACAGATATGTGATTCTATGACCAAACACACAAACATACCTATTTTTTCAGCATAGATGGAGAGAGGAAATGAGAGGAGAGAGAAGAAAGGAGAGAGAAGAGGAGAGAAGAAAGAGGATAGAATAGAGAAAATAGTATAGAGGAGAGAAAGGAGGATAGAGAATATATGATAGAGGAGAGAAGAGAATATATGATAGAGGATAAGAGAAAGGATAGAGGAAAGAGGATAGAAGAGAGATGATAGAGGAGAGGAGAATAGAGAGAGAAGAGGATGAGAGAGAGAGAGAGAGAGCAAGCGCGCTCATGGGATCTTCTGCAAAAAAATTGAATTAGAGTTGATTAAATGCAGATCAAATTAGATTTTTTTTCACATTGCCTTGTACAGGATATTGCCCACAACATCAAAACATTCAATCCAAATCATAATTCGATGCCTAAAACCTTGATTTTGGACAAAATTACATGAATGGATAATTACTACAAACTATCAAGAAAAACTTCTAACAAACCTATTATGTCAGCGTATATAGATGAGAGGATAGAGGAAAGGGTAGAGGAGAGGCTAGAGTATAGAAACTAGTATAGAAGAGAGAAGAAGATAGAGGCTAGAGAAGAGAGCATAATACAGAGGAGAGAAGAGGATAGAGGGGAGAGAAAAGAGGATAGTATAGCTGAGAGCAAAGAGGATAGCAAAGAGGATAGAGGAGAGCAAAGAGGATAGAGAGGGAACAGATTATAGAGGAGAGAGTATAGAGGAGAGTAAAGAGGATAGAGGAGAGTAAAGAGGATAGAGGAGAGTAAAGAGGATAGAGGAGAGTAAAGAGGATAGAGGAGAGTAAAGAGGATAGAGGAGAGAGCATAGAGGAGAGAGCATATTACCTGAATGGATTATTACTACAAAGAACTATCAAAAAAACTTCTAACAAACCAAAAGATACAGGAGAAAGACAGCAAAAACCTAGAAATACCATCTAACACAAAACTAAAACTAATGTTCAGTCTAACACTGCTTCTGAAGCCAAAAAAGTAAAAGACAATCTCTAGGTAATGTTGTTATATAAAGCACAGTAAATAAGGCTACTAAACTACCAAGCTGATGGGACAAAACAGACCTGGCTGCACTTCGATTGAGATGAGGGAGAACTCTTGAGCCTGACAAGGGCAGGATATTTTCACATCCTCCCCCACCCAAATGCAGAAGCCTTTGAAGCCCCCTCCCTCTGTGCAGAGGTCATTACACTACAGTACCCCTTGGATGTTAAAAATAACACTGCATGGAATAAATACAAAAATAAGCTATTCAAGGACAATCCAGAGACATTATTTGCTGACTGCTACAAAGAGGGGAATGTAAGAAACTTAATTTTCCACACAGACCCCTGGCATGGCACAGTGCCAAATGAGCACAATGTCAAGAGAGAGGGTATTGACCCAGGGTGGAAACTCAGAATACTAGACATTGAGGAAATTGAAACAACATCTGTCAATGTGTACAAGCTTGGGACAGTAATGGTGCAGGGCATCCTCAAGCAGTTCCAGCAGGACTTTAACGGAATCAAAGAGCGAGCACAGCAGGAAAAGCTCTCTCTCGGTGACGACACCCCCATCCTGAGTGAGTCTGGTCACACCTCTTCAAACTCTCTTGCAGATGAGGATAGTCACCAACCCCAGCACTGAACACACCCAGGTCCCACAACTGCACAGCTCCTCCATCATTGAGAGGGATAAATTCACTGAGCTGGAGAGAGACATGGTGGAGCTCAGAGAGCTAGTCCACACAATCCAGACAGACCAGATCCACAAAACAGACTAGCACAACAACACCCTCCAACAAGATCTGGAGGGCGGAAGGTAGAGATGGATGGCTGTCTGAGAGAGCTGGCTACACCCCGGACTGAGGTGAGAGAACTTGAGGAGAGAGACAAACACATGGCACAGCTAACAGCACTGAAGGAGTTGAGAAAGCTGAGGTGTGACAGAGCAGGACACTAGCCAGCAGAACTTCCCACCTCAGACCAGGACCACAACACCACCATGGGACAGACAACACAGGACCCACCAATCAAGCAGACCCCCCCCCCCCTAAAAGTTCCCATGTCAGCTTCCCCAATAGCCCTCCTGACAACACCCACACATCCACTGAGGGCACACAAAAGCCAGAAATTGTGCCCCTCATTTACTAATGTCAAATACGTTCAAGAGAATAAACTTTTTCACAAACACAAAGTGGCTAAACTCTGGTGGCCAAACGCTAGGCATGCCCTGGAACTGTTGTCAGAGGACAGACTAGGGTCCCCCAGCCACATCATATTTCATAAGGGCTCAAATGACCCGAGGGCCCAGCAGGAAAGGGTGGCCACAGCACTCAAGGGAGTGAATGAAAAAGCTTCTTCCACCCATGTACAAGTGGTTATCTCCACCCTGTTTTCACGAAAATACAGTCACCTTGCCACCATAATGCAGGTGAGTGCAAGCATTTTCCGGGACTGTGCCTCAAATGTCTACCTGGCCCACGACTCTACCCTGGACTTGAATATCCTTTACGACCAGGTCCACCTCTACAAGGCTGCAATCCTAACTTTTGCCAGGACCCTGAAGGACGTCAACCTCAACCGCAGCCCCAGCACCTCACACAGGAGCAATAGAGCAACAAACACCCCGCCCCGACCAGCGAGACACCCTCCCAGACCTGCAAGACCCCCTCCCAAAGGACCTGCACTGAGAGAACCCACACCAAGAGGACCTACACCCAGACCACAGCTTCACCAGCCACACCCCAAACAAACAATGGCCACATCCTGTATAGGCCCCCAGATCAGACCTATGCCCCTTTTGCCCCCCCCCCCACAGCAAGGACCTCAAAATGACAGGCGCACATATGCCCAGGCCGTGAGTAGAGCAACAGGCCCAACGCCCACTTTTACACTTGCCCAAGCCCCATCCTGTGACCTAAGAAGTATGTATCAGATGCTCAACATGCTCTGCTCACAACTACTGTAATAGTCCGGGCCTAAACCACACAAAAAAACAACACAAGACAATTTGGAACACAAAGCTTTTACTATCTCATCCTGGAATATGCAAGGTCTGAGGTCATCTGCCTTTGGCCTAAAGAGCAGGAACCCAGAATTCATCAAAGACATTGGAAATACAGACATTAATCATCCTACAAGAAACATGGTATAGAGGAGACGGACCCACTGGTTGCCCACTAGCTTATGGAGAGCTGTAAGTCCCATCCACCAAACTACCAGGTGTGAAACAGGAAAGAGACTCAGGGGGTACGCTAATTTGGTGTAGAGCAGACTTAACCCTCTATGAAATTAGTTAAAACAGGAAAAATGTACATCTGGCTAGAAATTAATAAGGAAATTACCTCAACAGAGACAATTGTCCACATGTGTGCTACCTAGATCCCCCCCAGTATAATCCCCATACTTTAACGAGGACAGCGTCTCAATCCAAGAGGAGGAGATCAACCATTTCCAGGCCCAGGGACATGTACAGTGGCTTGCGAAAGTCTTCACCCCTTTGGCATTTTTCCTATTTTGTTGCCTTATAACCTGGAATTAAAATAGATTTTTTAGGGGGTTTGTAACATTTGATTTACACAACATGCCTACCCCTTTGAAGATGCACAATGTTTTTTATTGTGAAACAAAAAAAGAAATAACACATCAAAACATACAACTTGAGTGTGGATAACTATTCACCCCCCTCCCCAAAGTCAATACTTTGTAGAGCCACCATTTGCGGCAACTACAGCTGGAAGTCTCTTGGAGTAAGTCTCTATAAGCTTGGCACATCTAGCCACTGGGATTTTTGCCCATTCTTCAAGGCAAAACTGCTCCAGCTCCTTCAAGTTGGATGGATTCCGCTGGTGTACAGCAATCTTTAAGTCACCACAGATTGTCAATTGGATTGAGGTCTGGGCTTTGACTAGGCCATTCCAAGATATTAAATGTTTCCCCTTAAACCACTCAAGTGTTGCTTTTGCAGTATAATTATGGTCATTGTCCTGCGGGAATGTGAACCTCCATCCCAATCTCAAATCTCTGGAAGACTGAAACAGGTTTCCCTCAAGAATTTCCCTGTATTTAGCGCCATCCATAATTCTTCAATTCTGACCAGTTTCCCAGTCTCTACCGATGAAAAACATCCAAAGCATGATGCTGCCACCACCATGCTTTGCGCAAGACGTAGCGTTTTCCTTGATTTCCAAAAAGCAAAATTTTAGTCGAATCTGACCTGAGCACCTTCTTCCATATCTTCTTCCTTATGTCTTTTGGCGAACACCAAACGTTTTTGCTTATTTTTTTCTTTAAGCAATGCCTTTTTTTGGGCCACTCTTCAGTAAAGCCCAGCTCGGTGGAGTGTACGGCTTAAAGTCGTCCTATGGACAGATTCTCCAATCTCCACTGTGGAGCTTTGCAGCTCCTTCAGAATTATCTTTGGTCTCTTTGTTGCCTCTCTGATTAATGCCTTCCTTGCCTGGTCTGTGAGTTTTGGTGGGCGATCCTCTCTTGGCAGGTTTGTTGTTGTGCCATATTCTTTCAATTTTTTACAATGGATTTAATGGTGCTCCGTGGGATGTTCAAAGTTTCTGATATTTTTTTTGAACCCAACCCTGACATGTACTTCCCCACAACTTTGTCCCTGACCTGTTTGTAGAGCTCCTTGGTCTTCATGGTGCCGCTTGCTTGGTGGTGGTGCCACTTGCTTAGTGGTGGTGCCACTTGCTTAGTGGTGGTGCCACTTGCTTAGTGGTGGTGCCACTTGCTTAGTGGTGTTGCAGACTCTGGGGCCTTTCAAAACAGGTGTGTATATATACTGAAATCATGTGACATTTAGATTGCACACAGGTGGACTTTATTTAAGTAATTATTTGACTTCTGAAGGTAATTGGTTGCACCAGATCTTATTTAGGGGCTTCATAGCAAAGGGGGTGAAAACATATGCATGCACCACTTTTCCGTAGGTTAATTGTTTTTAAGTTTTTGAAACAAGTTTTTTTTTTCTTCATTTCACTTCACCAATTTGGACTATTTTGTGTACGTCCAATACATGAAATCCAAATAAAAATAAATGTACATTACAGGTTGTAATGCAACAAAATAGGAAAAATTCCAAGGGGGATGAATACATTTGCAAGGCACTGTACTAGTCTGTGGCGATCTAAATGCCATAACTGGGCAAGAACCCGACACTCTCAGCACACACGTGACAATATTCCCCCCCAAATTTGCCCCCATAGACACAACTATGACAAAACAACCAACAAAAATGGGTCACAACTCCTGTAGGTCTGTCACACGCTGGGTCTGTACATAGTCAATAGTAGACTTAGAGAAGACTCCTATGGTAGGTACACCTACAGCTCATCCCTTTGCAGTATTACTGTAGATTACTTTATCACTGACCTCAACCCAGACTCTCTCAGAGTGTTGACAGTCAGCCCACTAATACCCCTATCAGATCACAGCAAAACCACAGTCAGGAACATAGCAATACTCAATCATGAGGCATCAAATCCAAAGGAACTGCACAATATTAAGAAATGCTGTAGATGGAAGGAAAGTAGTGTAGAAACCTACCAAAAAACAATTAGGCAAAAAGCCTAAACATCACATTTGACCTTTCAGCTTCCCTATCAAATCAAACATCTTCAAGCAGACAACCAAAGAAAAATGGTTTGATGGAGAATGCAAAAACCTAAGAAAGAAATTGAAAAACGTATCCAACCAAAAACATAGAGACCCAGAAAATCTGAGTCTGTCACACCCTGATCTTTGCAGAGGACACAACAGTGGTAGGCCTGATCACCGACAACAACGAGACAGCCCATAGGGAGGAGGTCAGAGACCTGGCCATATGGTGCCAGGACAACAACCTCTCCCTTAACGTGATCAAGACGAAGGAGATGATTGTGGACTACAGGAAAAAGAGGACCTAGCACGCCCCGATTCTCAACAACGGGGCTGCAGTGGAGCAGGTTGAGAGCTTCAAGTTCCTTGGTGTCCACATCACCAACAAAGTAACATGGTCCAAACACAACAAGACAGTCGTGAAGAGGGCACAACAAAATCTATTTCCCCTCAGGAGACTGAAAATATTTGGAATGGGTCCTCAGATCCTCAAAAGGTTCTACAGCTCTATCATCGAGAGCATCCTGAGTGGTTGCATCACTGCCTGGTATGGTAACTGCTCGGCCTCCGACCTCAAGGCACTACAGAAGGTAGTGCGAACGGCCCAGTATATCGCTGGGGCCAAGCTTCCTGCCATCCAGGACCTCTGTACCAGGTGGTGTCAGAGGAAGGCCCTAAAAATTGTCGAAGACTCCAGCCACCCAAGTCATAGACTGTTCTCTCTGCTACCGCATGGCAAGCGGTACCAGGGCGCCAAGTCTAGGTCCGTGAGGCTTCTAAACAACGTCTACCTCCAAGCCATAAGACTCCTGAACATCAAGTCAAATGGCTACCCAGACTATTTGCCGTGACCCCCTCACCCCCTCTTAACATCACTGCTACTCTCTGTTGTCATCTATGCATGGTCACCTTAATAACTCTACCTACATGTACATACTACCTCAGATAACCGGTGCCCGCACACATTGACTCTGTATCGGTACCCCCTTGTATATAGTCTCGCTGTTGTTATTTGACTGCTGCTCTTTAATTACTTGTTACTTTTATTCTTATTCTTAACTGTCGTTTTTGAAACTGCATTGTTGGTCAGGGGCTCGTCAGTAAGCATTTCACTATAAGGTCTACACCTGTTGTATTCGGAGCATGTGACTAATAAAATGTGATTTGATTTGATCTGTTTCACCTGTCTTTGTGCTTGTCTCCACCCCCGCCAGGTTTCGCCCATCTTCCCCATTATCCCCTGTGCATTTATAACTGTGTTCTCTGTTTGTCTGTTGCCAGTTCGTCTTGTCAAGCCTAGCAGGGTGGTTTTCTTAGTCCTGTTTCATTGAGCCCCTGTTTTCTAGATGTATGGATAAACCACTTCTCCAATCTTTTTGGCCCTAAAACAAATAACAAACGGCAAAAACATGTACATGATCAAATACAAATCTTAGAATCTACTACTAAAGAATACCAGAACCCACTGGATTCTCCAATTACATTGAATGAACCACAGAACAAAATACAAACCCTCCAACCCCAAAATACCTATGGGTGTTGATGGTATCCTAAATGAAATTATAAAATATACAGACCACAAATTCCAATTGGCTATACTTGAAATCTTTAACACCATCCTTAGCTCTGGCATCTTCCCCAAATATTTGGCACCAAGGACTGATCACCCCAATACACAAAATTGGAAACACATTTGACCCCAATAACTACCATGGGATATGCAACCTTGGGAAAATCCTCTACACTATCATTAACAGCAGATTTGTACATTTCCTAAGCGAAAACAATGTACAGAGCACTGATTTTTAACAAAATTACTGTATGACAGACCACATATTCACCCTGCACACTCTAATTGACAAACAAACAAACCAAAACAAAGGCAATGCAACAGGGGTCGTCTAAAGGAGACCAGGGCGCAGCGTGTATAGTGCTCATATTTGACTTTTAATGAAGACACTTGAACAAAACAACAAAACGACCGACAACAGTTCTGTAAGGTACACTGACAAAATGGAAAACAACTACCCACACCCACACATGAAAAACAGGCTGCCTAAGTATGGCTTCCAATCAGAGACAACGATAGACAGCTGCCTCTGATTGGAAACCATACCTGGCCAAAACATAGAAAACAAAACCTAGGAATAGAAATCTAGAAAACCCACAATGAATCAGAAAACAAAAAAAACACCCAAAATACCCCCCTGTCACGCCCTGACCACTCTACTATGGAAAATGACATCTGACAAGGGTCAGGACGTGACAGGCAAAGTCTTCTCATGCTTTGTTGATTACAAAAAAAAAGCTTCTTACTCATTTTGGCATTAGGGTCTGCTACACAAATTGATGGAAAGTGGTGTTGGGGGAAAAACATACGACATTATGAAATCCATGTACACAAACAACAAGTGTGTGGTTAAACTTGGCAATATACAGAGACATTTATTTATACAGGGCGGTGGGGTGAGACAGGGATGCAGTTTACGCCCCACCCTATTTAACATGTACATCAACGTATTGGTGAGGGCACTAAAACAGTCTGCAGCACCCGGCTTCACCCTACTAGAATTTGAAGTCAAATGTCTATTGTTTGCTGATGATCTGGTGCTTCTGTACCAAACAAATGGGGGACCTACAGCAACACCTATGTCTTATGCACAGATTCTGTCAGACCTGGGCCATGACAGAAATCTCAGTAATCTCAGTAAATCTCAGTAGACAAAAATAATCGTGTTCCAAAAAAGGTCCAGTTGTCATGACTCCTGCCGAGGGTGACTCCTCTCCCTGTTCGGGTGGCGCTCGGCGGTCGTCGTCACCGGCCTACTAGCTGCCACCGATCCCTTTTACCTTTTCTGTTGGTTTTGTCTTTATTGCTTTCACCTGTGTCTCATTAGTGTTTAGTTGGGTATTTAAGCCCGTTTCCCCACCTGTTCTGTGTGCGGGCTTATTTCTGTTGTTCACTGTGTTTCGTGTAGTGGTACGTGTTTTTGGATCCTTGTGTTTTTTGATATCACCCTGTTGTTGTTCTTGGGTGTATATTATTTTGACGGTGCATTCATTAAAGCACGATAGCAAACACTCTTGTTTCCTGCGCCTGACTCCACACCCACTACATCTAGCGTTACAGAAGCCCGCACCTTCAAGTATGGAATCAGCAGGAGCAGCCGCCACCCCTCTCCCCTCTATGGAGGAACGGGTCCTCCACCACACCACCGTACTCCATCGAATCGGGTCAGCGATGGACCAAATGATGGAGAGGATGGACCGATGGGAGAGGAGTGGTCTCCTCTCTTCGCCTCCGACTCACCAGATGAGTCCACCTACTCCGCTCCCTCCTACGTCTGGTTCTGGAGCATTACGTCTTACGCTCCCGAGGGAGTATGATGAAGCAGCGGGGTGCCAGGGGTTTCTGCTGTAGATTGACTTATACCTGGCTACCTTGAGACCGACTCCCTCGGGAGAGGAGAGTGTCAGCCTCCTCGTCTCCTGCCTGATGGGGCGAGCATTGGAATGGGCCAACGCTGTCTGGAACAGCCCCAACTCAGCGAGAGAGAACTACCCTGAGTTCACCCGCCGTTTCCGGGCCGTATTCGATCACCCTCCAGAATGCCGGGCGGCGTGTGAGCGACTGTTTCATCTCAGGCAGGAGACGAGGAGCGCGCAAGACTTCGCTCTGGAGTTCCGGACCTTGGCTGCGGGGGCCGGGTGGAATGACAGGGCCCTAATGGATCATTACCGGTGAATCCTCCGGGAGGACGTCCGCAGGGAGCTAGCGTGTCGGGACACTACACTCTCCCTGGATGAACTGATTGACATGTCAATCCGACTGGACATCCGACTGGACAATCTGCTGGCTGCCCGCGGGCGTTCAGAAAGGGTCCTGTCAGTTCCACCTCCTAGCCCTCCCGCGCCCATTCCCATGGAGCTGGGAGGGGCTGCATCTAAGGGAACCGGAGGAGGGCGCTCCTCCTGCACCAATTGTGGTCGCCAAGGACACATGGTCGACCGGTGCTGGGGGGGGGGGGGTCCCTCTGGGAGTCGAGAAGGCAGGCAGAACACTCCTCGTTCACCCCAGGTGAGTCAGCACCAAACTCACCCAGAACCCTCTGTTGGTCATATGTTTGTTTTTATTTTTTTTCTTGATTTTTTCCCTTGTTCCCAGCATAAGGCACTAGTCGATTCAGGCGCAGTGAGGAACTTTATGGATCGCGGACTCGCCTTTAAGCTGGGAGTTCCACTAGCACCGTTAGATTCCCCCTTCCCCGTGCACTCCTTAGATAGCTGGCCATTAGGGTCAGTGCTGGTCAGGGAGACTACGGTGCCACTGGACATGGTAACACAGGGGAATCATAAGGAGCGAATTAGTTTCTTCCTTATCGATTCGCCTGCGTTTCCAGTGGTGCTGGGGGTGCCTTGGCTGGCCAGTCACAATCCCAAGATTTTGTGGAAACAGGGGGTTCTCCAGGGGTGGTCAGAGGAGTGTTCGGGTAGGTGTCTGGGAGTTTCCATCGGTGCCACATCGGTGGAGAGTCCAGACCAGGTTTCCACTGTGCGCATTCCCCCTGAGTATGCCGATTTGGCTCTCGCCATCTGTAAGAAGAAGGCGACTAAATTACCACCCCATCGACAGGGGGATTGTGTGATAAACCTCCAGGTAAACGCTGCGCTTCCCAAGAGTCACGTGTACCCCTTGTCCCAGGAGGAGACGTTGGCTATGGAGACATATGTCATGGAATCTCTGAGACAGGGGTTCATTCGGCCCTCCATCTCACCCGTCTCCTCGAGTTTCTTTTTCGTGAAGAAAAAGGGGGAAGGTCTGCGTCCGTGCATTGATTATCCTGTTAGGGATAGGGGGCAGTATTTACACGGCCGGATAAAAAAACGTACCCGATTTAATCTGGTTATTACTACTGCCCAGAAACTAGAATATGCATATAATTATTGGCTTTGGATAGAAAACACCCTAAAGTTTCTAAAACTGTTTGAATGGTGTCTGTGAGTATAACAGAACTCATATGGCAGGCAAAAACCTGAGAAGATTTCATGCAGGAAGTGGCCTGTACTGTGTTTCGTGTAGTGGTACGTGTTTTTGGATCCTTGTGTTTTTTGATATCACCCTGTTGTTGTTCTTGGGTGTATATTCTTTTGACGGTGCATTCATTAAAGCCCGATAGCAAACATTCTTGTTTCCTGCGCCTGACTCCACACCCACTACATCAAGCGTTCCACCAGTTGCCAGGATCACAAATACAAAAGAGATCTAGACACTGTTAACCTAGATCACACAAAAAAGTATACATACCTCATCCATACCTCAGCGTCACAGGTAATTTCCACAAAGCTGTGAACGATCTGAGAGATAAGGCAAGAAGGGCCTTCTATGACATCAAAAGGAATATAAAATTCAACATACAAATTAGGATCTGACAAAAAATTCTTGAATCAGTTATTGCCCTTCATGGTTGTGAGGTCTGGGGTCCACTCACCAACCAGGAATTCACAAAATTTTAAAAACACTGAATTGAGACTCTGCATGCAGAATTCTGCAAAAATATCCTCTGTGTACAACGTCAAACACCAAATAATGCACGCAGAGCAGAATTAGACTATACCCACTAATTATCAGAACACATAAATGAGACGTTGAATTCTACAACCACCTAAAAGGAAGCTATTTCCAAACCTTCCTTAGGTTGAACCTGTAGAAGAGTCCCTCAAGCAAGCTGGTTCTGGAGCTCGATTCACAAACACAAACAGACCCCACAGAGCACCAGGACAGCAACACAATTAGACCCAACCAAATCATGAGTAAACAAAAAGATAATTACTTGACACATTGGAAAGAATAAAAGAACTGAGCAAACTAGAAAGCTATTTGGCCCTAAACAGAGAGTACACAGTGGCAAAATACCTGACCACTGTGACTGACCCAAAATTAAGGAAAGCTTTCACTATGTACTGTTTCAGTGAGCATAGCCTTGCTATTGAGAAAGATTGCCGTAGGCAGACCTGGCTCTCAAGAGAAGACAGGCTATGTGCACACTGCCCACAAAATGAGGTGGAAACTGAGCTGCACTTCCTAACCTATTAGAGACACATATTTGTCTCAGATTACACAGACCCACAAAGAATTAGAAAACAAATCAAATTTTGATAAACTCCCATATCTATTGGGTGAAATACCACAGTGTGCCATCACAGCAGCAACATGTGTTAGCTGTTGCCACAAGAAAAGGGCAACCAGTGTAGAACAAACACCATTGTAAATACAACCCATAATAGTGAATGAAATTAATGAAATTGTATTTCCTTGTCAAATCGCCAGTTGGCAACCCATCCCTTATGGG
The DNA here is from genome assembly GCF_965601325.2 of Salmo salar. Classification (NCBI taxonomy): domain Eukaryota; kingdom Metazoa; phylum Chordata; class Actinopteri; order Salmoniformes; family Salmonidae; genus Salmo; species Salmo salar. The sequence goes on from NC_138291.1 coordinate 102,246,123, forward strand.
ATTAATTGACACATAAACACATATTACAATAATTCACTGTGATAATTAATTGATAAATCTTCTTATTTATTTACCCCCTCCCCCTGCATTTTTGTAGATTCACTATTTGCACATCGTTACAACACTGTATATAGCCATAATATGACATTTGAAAAGTCTTTATTCTTTTTGGAACTATGTAATATTTGCTGTTTACGTTTTTTATTGTTTATTTCACTTTTGTTTATTATCTATTTCACTTGCTTTGGCAATGTTAACATATGTTTCCCATGCCAATAAAGCCCCTTGAATTGAATTGAATTGAGAGAGAGAAAACGGGATGACTCCTTTGACTTACAGAAAAGGTCAAATTCACAGATTACATTACCACCTTTCAGATCATACAACACCTTCCAGATCACATGACCACCTTCCAGATCACATGACCATCTTCTAGATTTCTCGTTGGATGAAGATTGAATGGAACAATACAGTTTTCTCCATGTGAAAAGATTCCTACATCTCACATTGATTCATCACACATCAGATGAGGTTCTTTGAAACTTTATTTCATTTTCTTTTATAATTATTAGTAAATTCCACATTTTGTTGCTATGACAGTTTGTTGATGGTTTCCTTTTTCATCACCAATTTCAACGGTATGAATTACCCTTGGGGGACACTATCTTTCTAGTCATGTTTCTTTCCCAACTCTCTGCTATTTCAGTGTGAATATAAAGGCAGCGCTGACATGGTCCTATTCTTCATGACCCAAGAGATAACACGGCTACAAATGCTGTGTCTGTTTACAATAGAGATACGAAGGATTATGAGATAACAGTAGAGAAAAAAGCATGAAGTCTTTAACCTGTGAAGGTTGAATCACAAGAGACAGCTATGCGTTTCACATACCGTACCGTGGCATATTGCTGTCATCTACAAAAACAACAACTCAAAACTCAACTTGCTGATGTTTCAAAGATGCCACCGGATAGAGAACTCTTATGAGACACTTTACTGGATTACCAATGGTATTGCTAGAGTGCTTTACTTTGTATGATTTGTCATATGTCTGTAAAACAGCACATATAAGATGTCTTCCTGCTTCACCTTCTCAGACCGAATTAGTGCTTTGCAAGAAGACGGAGACATGTGTCCTGGAAGACATTTGTTCACCCTCCTACAAGGCACACACTTTCATTGAATGCCTTTTAACATCGATGGCACCATCTTTAGTCTTCACTTGTACAGTCAGTGTGAGGGAAGCAACCAGCAGTTATTTTCAGCATTGAAATTTACATAATTCTTTAAAAAAGAAAGGAGAAAAGAAGGAAAGAGAGGAGAGAAGAGGGCTGGGGCAGATGGGATAGAGGGATGTGGACTCCTATAGGGTTGAGGCAGATGAGAAAGAGGGATATGGATTACTATAGGGCTGGGGCAGATGGGATAGAAGGATGTGGATTTCTATTGATCCTCTGTTTCATTGATTTCCTCTGTCTTGTTTGTCGGTCAGGGACCAGAAAAGAAGGGAAGCGAGGCGGAGGAGTGGCTGTGGTGGACATCTATCACTGAATGTGAATTGGCGAGCTCTGGGCACTGGGGTGCTAAGGCAAGGTACTGCATGGACAATTACTGGTGAGTGCTTCAGCTGCTGTGGATTGTGTTGTGGTGGGTTCAGACTCTAGACACATATCTAGACACATACTCACACACATCCATGCACAAACATGCACACACATGCACTCTCTCTCGCTCCCTCTCTTTCTCTGTCTTTCTCTCTCTCTGACTCTCTCTCCCCTCTCTCTGTCTCCCCCCTCTCTCTTTCTCTCTTTTCTCTGTCTTTCTCTCTCTCTCTCTCTCTCTCTCTCTCTCTCTCTCTCTCTCTCTCTCAGCTGATGTGTGCTGGCAGGTTACAGGGGTAAATGTAATTCCTGTCCGCTTCACATACGGCTTTGGTCAAAAGTAGTGTCCTATGTATGGAATGGGGTGCCATTTGTGACGCACACACGGAGACAGAGATGTTGGCTCGGTCTAAAAGCTTACTTAAAAGCTTCCTGAATTCCCATCTATATGTATTTAATGTAGACAGATAGCACCCATTCTCTCGACAGAAGGATCCATTTCTATCCCACAACTCGTACATTGCATTTGCACATTTATTCTGTGTTTATCAGGAAATCTGACTGCATTAACTAAATCCTATCTGCATTAGAGATGCAGCAGCTGAAGGCGTCACACAGTCCTTACGGTCTTAATACCTGTTGGCCTCACAAAATACAGAGTCTGGAGGTAAACAGAGGGATGTGGTCTGGAACTTCAAATCCGAGTCTAACAGTCCACTCCTCTTTTGGTTACTGGCTGGATTCTTTAAGCAGTACATCACCGGTGCTCAATTTATCCAGGCATACTAAACAGTTGTTGCACTGTGACCATGCTATAGGAACAACACATGATACAGATAGAGCTGAAACCAGGAACACACTGGAGCAACCAATGTGCATTTTGCTCTACAGTTTTTTCAATTTAATCATAGCTTGGCTTTGAATAAAAAGTGTAAAAATGCATATTTGACAAGGAAGTCTTGATTAAAGGAAAGGCTCAGAGGAGACTATTGACATTCACTATCATCACTGATTTAACAGGAAAATCAATGATTGTCTTTGAACGACTCTGTGCACTCCATCTCACTAAGATGTAAATAGGACAATGCAGCAGTGAAAAATGCATTACATTTCACGCCTCTGGCTGGAGGAAGAAATCCATGCACGTGTACACACACACCATCAAGGAGAATATGTGGGGAGAAGTAAAGAAGGGTATATATAGAATCAGATAGTTTATTAAGACACATTCACTGTTCACAAACTCACAATACAGGTGAATTAATTTAGACTGCAGTACTCATGCACACACACACACACACACACACACACACACACACACACAAACATGAAAACATGCACACACACATGCACAAGCACACGCACACGCACACACACACTAAGGCTGCAGTACAGGCTCAGTACAGGCAGCAGTACAGGCTCAGTACAGGTTCAATACAGGCTGCAGTACAGGCTCAATGCAGGCTCAGTACGGGCTACAGGTCAGGCTCAATACAGGCTGCAGTACAGGCTCGATGTAGGCCCACTACAGGCTGCAGTACAGGCTCAATACAGGCTCAGTACAGGCTGCAGTACAGGCTCAGTGCAGGCTCAATACAGGCTGCAGTACAGGCTCAATACAGGCTCTGTACAGGCTGCAGTACAGGCTCAGTACAAGCTCAGTACAAGCTCAGTCCAGGCTCAGTACAGGCTGCAGTACAGGCTCAGTTCAGGCTGCAGTACCGGCTGCAGTATAGGCTCAATACAGGCTGCAGTACAGGCGCAGTATAGTCTCCATATAGGCTCGGTACAGGCTGCATAACTGGCTCAGTATGGAGCAATGCAGTGGGACTACAGATGATGGAGCCCAACAGCTAGCTGATGTGTGTGTGTGTCTGACTGCCCAACTAGAAAGGCAGTGAAGAGTTTCTTTCCAAAATGCTATATATCCACTTTCAGTAATGTTGGTAAATTAACTTTTAACTAAATTAACTGCTGGGTTTTACACAATGAAATTATGTACATCTTTTTAAAATATAATTATACATTTGTGACATCATTATTTAAAACAATGTTTGAAAAATGAATCAATGCAGTAATATGAGATCTGTAAGTAAAACGTTGACATATGACATTTTAGTCATTTAGCAGATGATCTTATCCAGAGCAACTTACAGTTAGTGCATTCATCTTAACATACGTGAGACAACCACACATCACTGTCAAATATACAGGATTTGAACATTCCATTCCAGCTTAATAGTGTTTAAATATATAAATAATAAAGAGTATCTACCTTTAAAAATACATATTCATGGGATTTTCCAGCACAAATCAAAGGTAGCATCCCAAATGACACCCTATACCCTGTGTAGTGCACCAGTTTTGACCAGGGTCCATAGAGTAGTGGTGCACTACATAAGAAAAATGATACTATTTGGGACAAATCCTTAATCCACCCTTAATAACCAGAAATAATTTAGAAAATGTTTCAGGTCTGATCTTATTTGAATAAAATACCCATAAATCCCTATAAAAGAGCAGTGACTGATGTGTTATTGTACAGTAGATTTAGTAAATGGCCTTTGATTCCATAGGGTGTAATCAACTACCTATTATATAAGCATGCTTATCAAAATCATAACTCCAGAAGAAAATTAGTAAGGTCGGGAGGGGAAATGAAAGGGGGAATGGGGGAGAAGAGAAGGGAAGAGGGGAAAGGGGGAGGAGAAGGGAAGAGGGGAAAGGGGACAAGAGAACGGAGGAGGGGAAGGGGGAGAAGAGAAGGGAAGAGGGGAAAAGGGGAGAAGAGAACAGAGGAATGGGAAAGGGCGAAAAGAGAAGGGAAGAGGGGAAAGGGGGAGAATAGAACGTAAGGGGGGAAAGGGGGGAGGATAAGGGAAGATGGAAAAGGGAGAGAAGAGAACAGAGGATGGGAAAGGGGGAGAAGAGAAGGGAAGAGGAGAAAGGGGGAGAAGAGAACGGAAGAGGGGAAAAGGGGAGAAGAGAAAGACAGAGGGGAAAGGGGGAGGAAAAGGGGAACGGGGGAGGATAAGGGAAGAGGGGAAAGGGGGAGAAGTTAATGGAGGAGGGGAAAGGGGGGAGGATAAGGGAAAAGGGGAAAGGGGAGAAGAGAAGGGGAATGAGGGAAGAGAAGGGAAGAGGGGAAAGGAGTAACTGACCCCATTTGCTTGGCTGTGTTCTTATATCATTACAGATGCCAAAGTAAAAGTAAGAAAAGGAGGGAAAATGACAAGAGGAAGAAAAAAGAGCAAAGAGAGGGGAAACTGAGAGACTTCCAGTCCAAAAGCTTCCACCTCGTTGGTGTGGTATACGTTTCTGCGTGTGACAGCAGAGAATGATTCATATCCTGTGATGCGTATGGTTTTGACAGTATGAGTTATTCCCCTCCCTTTGGCTAGATAGTCTTTTGTGTTGTGTTGGGCTGGCTGAGGAAGGGGAGGTCAGTAGGATGAAATGGAAGCTTTTCTATCACTGCTCCACTGGTCTGAGTCGGCTTGCCAGGAGGAGGAAACAGGCGGGACGACCTCAATGGTCTCTCTGTACTCTCTGTACTGTACCTCACGCACACACACACACACACACACACACACACACACACACACACACACACACACACACACACACACACACACACACACACACACACACACACAGAGAAACAGTCATCATTTACCACTTCCTGTTTCTACCAGCTCTGACAGTCAAACGTCAAATTTAGAAGTTGTTCAAAAAGTCAAATTTACAAGTATTTAAAGTTAAGTTTAGGCATTAACACAAAAATCTTTAATTTAGGGTTACGTTTATGCATTAACTGCACATTTTTAAGGTATAAGTTAACCTCAATTTCTCATTCTTATTATATTAATTCTCATTCTTATTATATTAATTCTTATTATATTCATTCTCATTATAGTAATTTTCATTTTTATTATATTAATTATCATTCTTATATTAATTCTCATTCTTATTATATGAATTACCTTTCTTGTTATATTAATTCTCATTCTTATTAAATTAATTCTCATTCTTATTATATTAATTCTCATTCTTATTACATGAATTTACCATTGTTATTATATTCATTCCCATTCTTATTATATTCATTCTCATTCTTATTGTCACGGTTGTTGTATGATGAAGGAGCGGATCAAAGTGCAGCGTGTGTATCGTTCCACATTTTCTTTATTAAACTGTGAAACTATGCAATACATACAAATAAACTGAAGAACAAAAAACAACAAACCGTGACGAAGAGGTGAAACTCACACTAACTCAAAAACAATCTCCCACAAACCCAGGTGGAAAAAACAACTACTTAAGTATGATCTCCAATTAGAGACAACGATGACCAGCTGCCTCTAATTGGAGATCATCCCAAAAAAACAACATAGAATTACAAAAACTAGAACATAACAACATAGAAAATCTAAACTAGAAAACCCCCCTGTCATGCCCTGACCTACTCTACCATAGAAAAATTTGTAAGTCGCTCTGGATAAGAGCGTCTGCTAAATGACTTAAATGTAAATGTAAATGTAAAATAACAGCTTTCTATGGTCAGGACGTGACACATATTTTATTAATTCGCATTCTTATTATAATAATTCTCATTGTTATTATATTCATTCTTAGTATATTCTTAGTATATTCATAAATAAAAAGTTACATGCAACTGAAAAATTGGAGGAGCAGAAGAGGTGGGTCTGGCGCATGTGCACCAAAAACAAAAGGTATTTTTCCGGTTGCATGTAACTTTTTATTGAGATCTTTTTGAAGTGCATACCGGCCGTAGAGACAGTAATGACGATAGTTTCACTCCATTCTTTGGTAAGTAAAGAACAAATTTGTACATTATTAAACTTTAAATACTGGTGAATGGCATGTTGAAAGGCTGTTTTCTGGGCTTAAAGGAGAATCACCCACATTCAATGTCTCCTGTAAACCCAGATTCTAGTTCATATTTACTGTATGTTTTGACCTGCACAATCTCAAACAAACGTCGGGCTTTTCAGTGTTTGAAAAGAAGGATAAGGAGCATTCCAGTAAAACAGTTGATGTACTGTCCTATATGTGTTCTGGGACAAGATAGGGACCCAACATTTCTGTCAATGTCCTCAAGTATTTATGATCAACATGTCCTGAGTGAAATGATCAACGATGCATCGACAGTTCCATAATTTCTTTACAACTTCCCAGTAGATTAGGATTGGCCTTTGACCACCGACGACAAACCACCTTTAGGATTAGGATAGGTCTTCGACCACCGACGACCAACCAACCTTAGGAGCCGAGGAGATGACTCTACTGTTCTTTAGACACTCTCCCCTACTCTCCACTCCTCTCCCCCGCCCTCCATTCATCTCCCCAGCTCTCCCCTCCTCTCCACAGCTCTCCCCAGCTCTCCCCAGCTCTCAATAGCTCTCCCCTCCTCTCCCCTCCTCCCCCCTCCTCTCCCAGGCTCTCCCCTCCCCTCCTCTCCTCAGCTCTCCCTAGCTCTCCCCAGCTCTCCCATCCTCTCCCCAGCTCTCCTTTCCTCTCCCCTCCTCCCCCAAGCTCCACACTCCTCTCCCCTCCTCTCCCCAGCTCTCCCCTCCTCACCCCTCCTCCCCCAAGCTCCACACTCCTCTTCCCTCCTCTCCCCAGCTCTCCCCTCCTCTCCCCTCTGCTCCCCCAAGCTCCCCACTCCTCTCCCCAGCTCTCCCCTCCTCTACCATCCTCTCCCCTCCTCTCCCCAGCTCTCCCCTCCTCTCCCCTCCTCTCCCCAGCTCTCCCCAGCTCTCTCATCCTCTCCCCAGCTCTCCCCTCCTCTCCCATCCTCTCCCATCCTTTCTCCAGCTCTTCCCCCTCTCTGCAATTCTCCCAAGCTTTTCACTCCTGTCCGTCCTCTCTCAGCTCTCCCCAGCTCTCCGCTCCTCTCCCTCCTCTCCTGTCCTCTCTCCTCCTCTCCCCTCCTCTCCCCTCCTCTCCCCAGCTCTTCCCCCCTCTCCACTTCTCCCAAGCTTTTCACTCCTCTCCTGTCCTCTCCCCAGCTCTCTGCTCCTCTCCCCTCCTCTCACCTCTCTACTCTTCTCTCCCCCTCCCTTCTTCCCCCTCCCCTCCAATTCCCTCCCCTTCCCTCTCCTCTTCCCTCTCCTCTCCTCCCCTCTTCCCTCCCCTCTTCCCTCCCCTCTCCCCTTTCCCTTCCCCTTCCCTATCCCCCTCCCATCTCCCTCCTCCCTTCCCCTTTCCCTCTCCTCTCCCCTCCTCTCTACTTTCCCCTCCTCTCTACTCTCCCCTTTCACCTCCCCTCCCCCCTCCCCTATCCCCTCTCTTCTCCCTTCCCCTCTTTCCTCGCCTCTCCCCTCTCTGCTGCTCTCCGTTCCCCACCTCTCCTCTCCTCTCCTCTCCTCTCTGCTTTACTCCCCTCTCCTCTCCTCTCCCCTCTCCACTCATCTCCTCTCCTCTCCTCTCCCCTCCTCTCCTCTCCTCCCCTCTCCCCTCTCCCATCTCTCCTCTAAGCTTTCCCCTCCTCTCCCCTCTCCTTCCCTCCCCTCTCCATTCCTCTCCTCTCTCCTCCCCTCCCCTCTCTTTCCTGGTACGAAATGTATTTCTATAACTATGCTGATAACACTGCACTATGTCTGTGCATGATGAAGTCTCCATATTAGCTCATATTAGCTACAGTACAATCCAGCACTTTACCAATTAAAATCAAATAAGGATCTTCAAGCTCCAAGTCCTTTGTCAGCCCCAACAGGCCCGCTGCACAGATACTGTATCTGAAGTCTAACTGATAGCTGCAGATTAATATATTCAACTATTTATTTATACTTTGCTAAAGCAGATTTGATTATCTAATTTGAATTGATTAGCTTCCATTCTGTGGTGTAATGGTTTAACATGGTGACAGCTATCCTAGATTCATATAATGGTCCAGCAGAATCGCTTTGCTAAATGAATGAACCAGTTTATTAGAACATCAAATGTATTCATTATCTCTTTTTCTAAGTATGTGTGATTACAAATACTGCAGCTCATTCAGTGTGCCATAATACACTATACATTTAGATTGTTGTAAAAATACAATGATGTATTTTAGATTTGCCTTTCAATATAAGACATTGTTTATTCTGATCAACCTAATATCTCCCATCCCTTCATACATTCAGTAACACTACTAAATATCCTTTTATGTGAAATAAAGATGTTCGGTGATGCAACTCTTGACGTCATTCGAGTGGCATTTTAGTGCCGTGAGAATTTGCATTATTCACAGTAACCATGGAAATGCCTAAGAGCTCCAGTGAGTAAACTCAGAAGTGTAGCTATGAATCTTTAATATTGAGATCAGGAAGGAAACAAAATGTTGTGAATGAAATGTGAGGCGGTCAAAATTGAAATAGAGATGTGTGAGGTGCATTGGACAGGGTCTCCCTCTATTTCCCACTGGTGCCGACCAAGGTCCTGAAAGTTACCAAGACTGTAAGCCTATGTCCCAATTATCCGTCCTTTTCCAGAAGTGTGTACTTTTAGACTCCCTATCTTTGGATTGGTGTAGTTATTGGCTGGAGGGAGTTTCCAACTGTGTTAAATCAATGCAAAAGAAAGTACACACTTCGTGAGAAGGCTGGAGAAACGGGATTGTGTATTTCAGGAACATGCAACTTTCAGGACCATGTAGATTTCAGGACCATGCAGCTTTCAGGACCATACGGCTTTCAGGATCATGCAGCTTTCAGGGCCATGCAGCTTTCAGGGCCATGCAGCTTTCAGGGCCATGCAGCTTTCAGGGCCATGCAGCTTTCAGGGCCATGCAGCTTTCAGGGCCATGCAACTTTTAAGACCATGCAACTTTTAGGACCATGCAGCTTTCAGGGCCATGCAGCTTTCAGGGCCATGCAGCTTTCAGGTAAACATGCCTTCTCTTCACCATAATCATCAGCTCATGCTCAACAAAAAGTGAAAGTGCAGGTCTCCCTTGACCTCAATGGGACTATCCAGTCTATCTTGTAATTTGACTTGTGTCAAATCGTTGTGGCATCATCTGCAGTTTGTTAACTATCCAGCAGTAGCAGTGAGGCCGAGGGATCATGGTAACAATGAGACCTTTTATGCATCCCAAATGGGACCCTATTCCCTACATAGTTCACTACGTTTGACCAGGGACTACCCAGCAAACAGGGGATGTCCTGAGGATATTCGGCAAAGTTCTCATTATGTCCCTTGATGATTTTGGTGCTTTGTTATCCAACAGACATTCTGAGAACGTTCTAAGAACATCCCATGATTGTTCAAAGGGAACGTTCTCTGTGGAGCTTTGTCTAGTTCCCTGTAAGTTACCAGGACATCACTGAGGACCATGTCAGGTTTTTTCAGGACATTTTTGAGACTTTTATTTTAATTGTCCTGTTGGTGTGGCGTGATGGTCCCTTGGGAACGTGCTCTGGGAGGACCTTTTTATATTTCCCCATGGAGGTTTGTGTCACGTGATTGTCCTACGTGTCCAAAACCATTACAAGTAAAATTATGAAATGGTGTTGTAATGTAATTGGTACACTGTTCAGATAAAATAGTGTACACATCTTTAATCAATAGCCCCGTTTATACCTGGCTCGAATATGTGTCTGTTTTCCTGATATTGTCCACATTCTGATTGAACCCATATTTGTGGACAGGTGTGGATAATCAAAATACGCATTCCGACCTGATTGTGATTATATCTTCCTGACCACCTCGAAGATTCATCTTGTACGGATAGCCTTGAAGTTTAAATTAATCCTGACAACAAAATTTGGCCAATGTCACAGTGTTCCTGCCCTCTCAAAAAAATCACACTGGCCAGTTGAGGTAGTAATTATGAACAACAATACCTCTACAATTTCTCCAGAACTAAGACAACGGTCATCATTAGAAACCAACTGCCTACTGACACTGTAGTCAGATGCCTCAGTTCAATTGAAATTAGATCACACATATAGGAATATTGTCCCGAATAAGAGAAAATGGTTCCCACGTCCAGTGCCAGCGCAAGATCTAATATTTTGTAAACATTGTACAGAAAGACCAAGGACTGTTATAGCAGGAGTGGGAACGGGATAACCCAATGCCCATTTAATTCAGAGCAGGAGTTGGAACCGGAGAACCCAATGCCCAATTTATTCAGATCTGGAATGAGAACGGGAGATCCAATGCCAAGTTTATTCAGAGCTGAAGTGGAATGGGAAAAACCAATGGCCATTTTATTCAGAGCTGGAGTGGGAACGGGAGAAACCCAATTCCCATTTTATTCAGGGCTGCAGTGGGAACGGGAGAAACTCAATGCAAATTTTATTCAAAGCTGGATGTTGTATTGGGTGACCATCCCACCCCCCGCCCATCGTCCATTCTGGACTGCGCTGTGGCAATATTGAGAGAAAGCTGCTGAGCACTTTATTAACTTTCTTGGTAATGTGAACAGTCTAATTCAGTTGAAATATCAGATAGGAAAATTATAAACTTCTATGGAAATGTTCTAAAACCCTCTGGCTAAATCTAAATGTACAGGGGGAACATTAGGCCTACATTTGTCATGCATTGCACTCTTCTACTGCGACTCCCTCATAATCCGTTCCGTCAACCCTCGATGAGTGAAAGAGCCTCCGTTACTGAATTATCACTAATCAATGATTTGGAGGAAACTAAACCACAGTCTTTTCCCACCTTTTACTGTTTAGGCCTATACTAAATAAGAATCGGACTCATGGAATATAATGCAATCTATTCTATGAATCTTTGAGCATTTTCCAGAGAAATTGCTAGCACTAAAGTGCAGAATATGTCCAAACTGATGTGTAATGGCGCATAGCTTCTGAAAGCTTTCTGAAAGCATAACAAGGCCACTGTCCAATACGAAGAACTCATTAGACTACTTTCATATTGACACTTTATTATTTTATAGAGCCATAGTATTTGTTATTTTATAAAGCCATAGTATTTATTCCTTTATAAAGCCATAGTATTTATTAATTTACAAAGCCATGGTATTTGTTCCTTTATAAAGCCATAGTATTTATTCATTTATAAAGCTATGGTATTTATTCCTTTATAAAGCCATAGTATGTATTCCTTTATAAAGCCATAGTATTTATAGTATACTACTTATTTGTACGACTGTGGAAAGGTCAAGGATATCGGGACAGTAGCCTATTACGCGCAGTTGTGGTAAAACAAATATAGGTTGTAATGATGAGAGTAAAATACTGACTATAAAAGTGTGCTGTTTTCTGTCAATTTCTACAGTTTATGTCATAAGGGAGGTCCAAGGTAGGTTAGATTAATTTGCATACAGGAAGAGACCAGGGAATCTGGTTACAATACGGACGCAGTGGGCAAACATATTACCATGTGTAGACGAAACAAATTTAATCAGATCCTGATCTTATTATCTTAACTGGTTGACTACAACCACATGTTAATGCAAAGTGTAACCACGGCTAATGACAATATGAATACATTAGACATGATAACTTAGTAATGACTTTTGAATGACCCCACCTTGGAATTGTAATCCCAATTTCTGGATTTGGGGTATGCTGATCTTTCTGCCGCGCCACAAAGTCTGTAGTATTCTCAGAAGTCCCCTTCACATTCATTATCTATAATACATCTCTGCACTTAGCAACAGAGTGCGTTCTGACTGTTATTTTAGTTATCAGTTAATCTGACTATTATCTCATTGATTTTAATTCAACAATTTGAGTTTGGGTTTTCAGTATAGTCTAATGTTGTTGGTATTATTCTCTTTTAATGTCACTCCTGAATCTCTATGATAAATGTAACAAATTGTCTTCAGTGTATTTTTTACAGAGCTGAGATTTACTTTGAAGTGTAAAGTGTAGGAATACGCCTGCAGGTGAAATCAGTTGTTTATACAGACATGGTGGTACAACAGGAAGATTGGAACCAAGAAGTTGTGACTTCAAATCCCAGGTGAGAACATGATAAATAATAATTACTGTATGAATAAACATACACAATGTAGTCATGTATGTCAAAGTATTTGAAACATGTACAGTATGTTGAAAGCACTGTGTGTATCCCTAGCATTGCCTTAAGACAAATAGTTGTGACTGGATCAGTGGTTTACCAATCAGGGGCTTGATGGGCTTGGCAACAGTAACAAGAGGATAATGTTTCTTTGTGACCATCAGGTGATGTCTCCAGGGGAACAAGACAAACAGGTAAGTAGCCAAAACCTCCAAGGGGCCATGACACTACATCTTGATGAATTTAGGTGACATCTCATCCTGGGGATGTCCTGACAAATCATTATTGTTGCAGGGTATAGGGCTCTGGTCAAAAGTAGTGCGCTATGTAGGGAATAGGGTGGCATTTGGGATGCAATCTTTTAGTCTGACGTCAACGAGTGTCATTCAGCGTGATTGAGAAACACAGCTCTGGCCCATAACACTCTACCCCTCCTCTCTACCTCCTGCTAATGAAAACAGGCTAGGTTGTACAAGACATTTCACCAGTCTGGTGTATGTGACAATAAAACATTGTCATCTTAATACGACTTTGTTCATCCCCAAAAGGGCAGTGACAAAGGGATTGTCAATGAGTAGAATTAACAATAACATGTAATAGACAGCCAGTAGGAACAACAATAACATGTAATAGACAGTCAGTAGGGATAACAATACCATGTAATAGACAGTTAGTAGGGATAACAATAACATGTAATAGACAGTCAGTAGGGATAACAATAACATGTAATAGACAGTCAGTAGGGATAACAATACCATGTAATAGACAGTTAGTAGGGATAACAATAACATGTAATAGACAGTCAGTAGGGATAACAATAACATGAAATAGACAGTTTGTAGGGATAACAATAACATGTAATAGACAGTCAGTAGGGATAACAATAACATGTAATAGACAGTTTGTAGGGATAACAATAACATGTAATAGCCAGTCAGTAGGGATAACAATAACATGTAATAGACAGTTTGTAGGGATAACAATAACATGTAATAGACAGTCAGTAGGGATAACAATAACATGTAATAGACAGTTTGTAGGGATAACAATAACATGTAATAGACATGAAAATATACAGATAACACACAGTCATCCACATACAGAATACAGAATATGGAATACAGAATACAGAATATAGAATGTGGAAAGCAGAATAAAGAATACAGAATGTACAATATTGAATACAGCATACAGAATATATAATACAGAATACATAATACAGAATATAGAATATTGAATACAGAATACAGAATACTGAAAACCGAATACAGAATATAAAATACTGAATACACTAATACAACCAATCCAGCATTAGGTTACATTTCACATTTGACATAGTCCAGAGACTCTGAAATTGAAGCAAGGCCTGTTGTAAAACGCAAACTGCAAAATGTCTGTGTGTCACGAAAAAACATGGCTATCGTTACATTCTCAATGTATTGTGGTACACAGTCTGGACACAGCAGCCACTGTAGTACGCATTGATTTGTTCTAAATGCCTTAGAAAGACAGACTGTGTATGAAATATGAGAATAATAGCCAGTCCTCTTTATCCAACGATGGCCGCCAAGCACCAGATTCATTGCCAGAGCTAGTCGAAGTCCCAAATGGCACCCTATTCCCTATATACTACACTTCTTTTGACCAGCGCCCATAGTAGTGCACTATATAAGGAATAGGGTGCCATTTGGGACGCAGGCATTGTCTATGTTCTCCTCTGTTCGTCCAGCGTAACTACTGGAGACTGTTATTTTATTTTAAGCAATGGGCAACACTAGCTCAAAAAGAATGGATTTTGTGTTTGTTAGTTACAGCACCCACGGGGGGGGTCAAAGCCTCACTACAGCCTCTGTAGCTATTTGGCTAATCCCTGTTCACATTAATTTCTCAGGCCTGTAAAGTTCATTTCAGTCAGTGTGCTGTAGTGTGGAAAATAGAAAAATGGATTATTAATCCTATTCCACTGCGTCCAGGGCAACACCCAGCCAACCGATGGCAGCATCATCTGACAGTATGTGGATGCCATGGGAAGACTAAGTGAATAGGGGTCAGATAACAACAGTCAGGTCAGGAGCCTATGGGGTAGAGAACGCAGGTCAGGATAGGTAACAGGTCTGGGTGGTGGTGGGAGTGATGGAGATCAGGGATGGGGTCAATTTCATTTCAATTCAGGAAGTTAAAAGAAAATTCCACCCCAAAACTATCTTTTGATATTTGTTTCATTAGTCCATTGTTGGCATAGTCACAAAATGTGTTGCTTGTCAGTACTCAATTAATCATACTCGTATGAGGCATTTTGCATCATATGGGGATGATATCTGTATTTTGAAAGTTACATATCTTGAAAACTTGAGTGCTGACAAGCAAAATATTTTGGGACTATGTCAACAATGAACTAATGAAACACATACCATCCGGATCCTCCCCTTTTTTTATATTTTCGCCTAAAATGACATACCTAAATCTAACTGCCTGTAGCTCAGGACCACACACACGCACACGCACACGCACACGCACACGCCCGCACACAATCAGAGTCACACTTGCATGCTTCCAGAGGGTTGTTGTTGCCTTGGGAGGAGCGGTAGTGGTCAGAAATACAAGCATGGCTCAGAGTAAAAGGAAGTCACAGTGTCAGACGTCTCGCCCGACTTGCCTGACACATGGCGTTTCCATCCGTCAACCAATCCACAATGGCATCAGGTCAGAAATAAAGGTCAGTGTGTTCATCCAAGCCTGGCTCTATCTCTCACACAGACGCCAGTCAGTCACACACACACAGACACTAGTCAGTCAGTCAGTCACACATGCATGCATGCTTCGAGAGGGTTGTTGTTGGGAGGAGCAGTGTTGTTGGGTGGGTGATACAAGCATGGCTCTGAGGGAAAGGAAGACAGAGAGCTCAGAGGAAAGAGAGAGATAGCCACATGAAAGTAGCGTAACTCATGGCTATGATCTGAATACAGGAGTGTAGCTGCTGTATCAGGCACATCAGCCTTACACTAAGCTACGTTCAGTGAAGAGCAACTTAGTGTATTTTATTTTGGAGAATAACGTATTTAGGCTCCCGAGTGGCACAGAGGTCTAAGGCACATCTCAGTGCAAGAGGCATCACTATAGTCCCTGGTTCCGATCCAGGCTGTATCACATTCGGCTGTGATTGGGAGTCCCATAGGGCGACGCACAATTGGCCCAGCGTCGTTCAGGTTTGGCTGAGGTAGGCCGTCATTGTAAATAAGAATTTGTTCTAAACTGACTTGCCTAGCTAAAAAAGGTTAAATTAAAATGTAATAGACTTCTTGTTGTAAGCCTCCATGTTGTAAGCTTCCATTAGGTCTTCCCTGTGGCTCAGTGGTAGAGCATGGTGTTTGCAACGCCAGCATGGTGTGTGCAATGCCAGGGTTGTGGGTTTGATTCCCACGGGGGGCCAGTACAAAAATATATATATATATAATAATAAATGTATGAAATGTATGCATTCACTACTGTAAGTTGCTCTGGATAAGAGTGTCTGCTAAATTACTAAAATGTAAATGACATGAGGCTGGCAGTTAACTACAGTTGAGGTCAGTTAATGTGCTACAGTATGGATGTGTCCCAAAAGGCACCATATTCCCTATATGGTGCACTACTTTAAGGCTATATATGATCAAAAGTAGAGCACTATATAAGAAATTGAGTGCCATTTGGGATGCATCCATAGGTTACTGTATATGTCCATTTACTTACCATCCTGCCCTCTTTCATACCTACTGTATCTGGTTAAGGTGTTATTACTCCTGTAACTGGCATCAATGGGGAAATTGATAAATCTTTCTCATGTTTGACTGTGTTGGCTATTTTCGAGGCTGCAATGTCTTGGCTGCTATACTGTAAAGGATTTATGAAAAATACAAAACAGTATTAGAAAACTAAAAACAGTTTACAAAACATTAAGAACACCTGCTCTTTCATGACATCGACTGACCAGGTGAATCCAAGTGAAATCTATTAGTGTCACTTGTTAAATCTACTTCAATCATTGTAAATGAAGGGGAGAAGTCAAGGTAAAAAATATTTTTAAGCCTTGAGACCTTTTATTTAACCGTTACTTTACCAGGTAAATTGACTGAGAACACATTCTAACTTACAGCAACAACCTGGAAAATAGTCACAGGGTAGAGGAGGGGGGATGAATGAGCTAATTTGGAAGCTGGTGATGATTAGGTGGCCATGATGGTACGAGGGCCAGCATGGGGATTTAGCCTGGACACCGGGGTTAACACCCCTACTCTTACCGTAAGTGCTGTGGGATCTTTAGTGACCCCCAGAGCGTTGGGACACTGGTTAAACATCCCATCTGAAAGCCAGCACCCTACACAGGGCAATTTCCCCAATCACTGCCCTGGGATATTTTATTTTAGATCAGAGGAAAGGCTGCCTTCTACTGGCCCTCCAACACCACTTCCAGCAGCATCTGGTCTCCCATCCAGGGACCGACTAGGACCAACCCTGCTTAGCTTTTCATTTATTTATTTAACCTTTTTTTAATTAGGCAAGTCACTTAAGAACAAATTCTTATTTACAATGATGGCCTTGTGATACAGCCTGGAATAGAACCAGGGTATGTAAGGATGCCTCTAACACTGAGATGCAGAGCCTTAGACTACTGCACCACTCAGGAGCCCAAAAAAGCTTCAGAGGCAAGCCAAGAATGGGATGCAGGGTGGTAAGGTGCTGGAGACATGGATAGTGTATATCTGTCACGCCCTGTTCTTTTTCACCTGTCCTTGTGCTTTTCTCCACCCCCCTCCAGGAGTCGCCCATCTTCCCATTATCCCCTGTGTATTTACACCTGTGTTCTCTGTCTTGTTCGTTCAAGCTAACCAGCGGTTTTCCTGTCAGCTTCTATCGTTTCCCAGCCTCCTTTTCCTTGTCCTTCTGGATTTTGAACTCTGCCTGTCCCTGAACCTGAGTCTGCCTGCTGTCCTGTACCTTTGCTCCACCTCTGGATTTCTGAACTCTGCCTGTCCCTGACCCTGAATCTGTCTGCCATCTTTTACCATTGCCTTACCCGGGATTTTCGACTCCTTCCTGCCTGGACCTGTCTTTGCCTGCCCCTGTTGCTACAATAAACATTGTTACTTCGACAGTCTGTATATGGATCTTACCTTGATTCCTGATAGTACAAACTCACCATGACTGACTCAGCAGACTTGATCCAGCTCCGCTACACCATCTCCTCCCAAGGAGCCATCACTGGTAGGCACGAGGAGTTGCTTCGCGATATGATGCAGGGGTTCCAGGCCACGGCCGAACGTAACAACCAAGCATTGGACATTTTGCGGGAGCAAGTCCGTGGGTTGCCTACTAGGCAGCCAACCATGACAGTAACCTCCCAGCCCCTTTGTAACCCGGCTGGTAGCAGTGCCGTCACCCCGGTTTTCCTGGAACCCCGCATACCAACCCCGTAGCGCTAAACCCACTGGCTCCAGGTCATCTATAAGCCTTTGCTAGGTAAAGCCCCACCTTATCTCAGCTCACTGGTCACTATAGCAACACCCACCTGTAGCACGTGCTCCAGCAGGTATAGTTCACTGGTGATCCCTAAAGGTATTGGACCTCCTTTGGCCACCTTTCCTTCCAGTTCTCTGCTGCCAAAGACTGTAATGAATTTGCAAAAATCACTGGAGCTGGAGACTATTATCTCCCTCTCTAACTTTAAACATCAGCTGTCAGAGCAGCATATGGATCACTGTACCTGTACACAGCCCATCTGTAAATAGCACACCCAACTACCTCATCCCCATATCCCCCATATCCCACATCCCACTGCTGGCTTGCTTCTGGAAGTGGTGTTGGAGGGCCAGTAGGAGGCACTCTTTCCTCTGGTCTAAAAAATATCCCAATGCCCCCAGGGCAGTGATTGGGAGTGATTGGGGACACTGCCCTGTGTAGGGTACACTGCCCTGTGTAGCGTCCCATCTTTCGAATGGGACGTTAAACGGGTGTCCTGACTCTCTGAGGTCATTAAAGATCCCATTGCACTTATCGTAAGAGTATGGGTGTTAACCCCGGTGTCCTGGCTAAATTCCCAATCTGACCCTCATACCATCACGGCCATCTAATGATCCCCAGCTTACAATTGGCTCATTCATCCCCCTCCTCTCCCCTGAAACTATACCCCAGGTCGTTGCTGTAAATGAGAATGTGTTCTCAGTCAACTTACCTGGTAAAATAACAGTAAAATAATATAAAAATATAGTTTTTTTTGTTGCTCTTTTGCACCCAAGTATCTCTACTTGCACACCATCATCTGCACATCTATCACTCCAGTGTTAATGCTAAATTGTAATTATTTTGCCTCTTTGGCCCATTTATTGCCTTACCTCCCTGATCTTACTACATTTGCACACACTGTACATAGACTTTTTCTACTGTGGTTCTGACTGTACATTTGTTCGCCCCATTTGGAACTCTGTGTTGTTGTTTTTGTCGAACTGCTTTGCTTTATCTTGGCCAGGTCGCAGTTGTAAATGAGAACTTGCTCTCAACTGGTCTACCTGGTTAAATAAAGGTGAAATAAATAAAAAATATATAAAAAAATTATGGAGATTCCAGAACCTGCCGGGCTTTCTCTCCCAGTGCTCTCTCATTTTTGAGCTGCAGCCTTCTTTGTTCCCCTCGGACCGCTTGAAGATAGCTTATCATATTACGCGGATGTCCGGGAGGGCACTCGCCTGGGCCACGGCGATGTGGGAGCAACAATCTGCCGTCTGCCTCAGTCTGGAGGTATTCATGGCGGAGGTAAGAAAGGTGTTTGAGGCTCTGGTGTCCTGGAGAGAGGCTGCCCGGAAGTTACTCCAGCTTCGGCAGGACACCCTCAGTGTGGTAGACTATGCGGTGGAATTCCGCACACTAGCCTCAGAGGGTACCTGGAACCTGGATTTATAATACTATTACCTGGAACCAGATTTATAATACTATTTCTGAGTTTTGTTGACTCCAGAACTTGGCGGGTAACTGTATAGCTTGCTTTGATGGCTGAGCTCTGTACTCAGAATATTGAACAATGGGCGTTTCGCCGTAAAGCTATTTTGAAATCTGACCCCCTGTTGCATTAAGGAGAAGTGTATCTATAATTATTTCAATAACTGTTGTAAATTTTATCAACGTTTATGATGAGTATTTCTGTAAAATGATGTGCTCATTCACCGTAAGTTTTGGGATACAAAACATTTCTGAACATCACGAGCCAATGTAAAATGGGGTTTTTGGATATAAATATGAACTTTATCGAACAAAACATACATGTATTGTGTAACATTGAGTCCTGGGAGTGTCATCTGATGAAGATCATCAAAGGTTAGTGATTAATTGTAGCTGTATTTCTGGTTTTTCTGACGCCTCTACTTGCTTGGAAAATGGCTGTGTGGTTTTTCTTGTCTCGGCTTCCGTCTGGCCACTCTGGGACATGCTTAACACCCCGGCCATCCTACAATCTAAGCTTGATGCCCTCAATCTCACACAAATTATTAATGAACCTACCAGGTTCAACCCCAAATCCGTAAACACGGGCACCCTCATACAGTGAGGGAATAAAAGTATTTGATCCCCTGCTGATTTTGTACGTTTGCCCACTGACAAAGAAATGATCAGTCTATAATTTTAATGGTAGGTTTATTTGAACAGTGAGAGACAGAATATCAACAAAAAAATCTAGAAAACACATGTCAAAAATGTTATAAAATGATTTGCATTTTAATGAGGGAAATAAGTATTTGACCCCTCTGCAAAACATGACTTAGTACTTGGCGGCAAAACCCTTGATGGCAATCACAGAGGTCAGACGTTTCTTGTAGTTGGCCACCAGGTTGCACACATCTCAGGAGGGATTTTGTCCCACTCCTCTTTGCAGATCTTCTCCAAGTCATTAAGGTTTCGAGGCTGACGTTTGGCAACTCAAACCTAGAGCTCCCTCCACAGACTTTCTATGGGATTAAGGTCTGGAGACTCGCTAGGCCACTCCAGGACCTTAATGTGCTTCTTCTTCAGCCACTCCTTTGTTCCCTTGGCCGTGTGTTTTGGGTCATTGTCATGCTGGAATACCCATCCATGACCCATTTTCAATGCCCTGGCTGAGGGAAGGAGGTTCTCACCCAAGATTTGATGGCACATGGCCCCGTCCATCGTCCCTTTGATGAGGTGAAGTTGTCCTGTCCACTTAGCAGAAATACACCCCCAAAGCATAATGTTTCCACCTCCATGTTTGACGGTGGGGTTGGTGTTCTTGGGGTCATAGGCAGCATTCCTCCTCCTCCAAACATGGCTGAGTTGATGCCAAATAGCTCCTTTTTGGTCTTATCTGACCACAACACTTTCACCCAGTTGTCCTCTGAATCATTCAGATGTTCATTGGCAAATTTCAGACGGGCATGTATATGTGCTTTCTTGAGCAGTGGGACCTTGCGGGCACTGCAGGATTTCAGTCCTTCACGGCGTAATGTGTTACCGATTGTTTTCTTGGTGACTATGTTCCCAGCTGCCTTGAGATCATTGACAATATCCTCCCGTGTAGTTCTGGGCTAGTCTTTCCTGTGGCTCAGTTGTTAGAGCATGGTGTGTGCAACACCAGAGTTGTGGGTTCGATTCCCACAGGGGTCCAGTACAAAAAATAAAAAAAATGCATGAAATGAAATGTATGCATTCACTACTGTAAGTCGCTCTGGATAAGAGCATCTGCTAAATGACTAAAATGTAAATGTAATTCCTCACTGTTTTCATGATCATTGCAACTCCACGAGGTGAGATCTTTCAAGGATCCCCAGGCCGAGGGAGATTGACAGTTCATTTGTGTTTCTTCCATTTGCGAATAATCGCACCAACTGTTGTCACCATCTCACCAAGCTACTTGGCGATGGACTTGTAGCCCATTCCAGCCTTGTGTAGGTCTGCAATCTTGTCCCTGACATCCTTGGAGAGCTCTTTGGTCTTGGCCATGGTGGAGAGTTTGGAATCTGATTGATTGATTGTTTCTGTGGACAGGTGTCTTTTATACAGGTAACAAATTGAGATTAGGAGCACTCCCTTTAAGAGTGTGCTCCTAATCTCTGTTCGTTACCTGTATAAAAGACACCTGGGAGCCAGAAATCTTTCTGATTGAGGGGGTCAAATAGTTATTTCCCTGATTAAAATGCAAATCAATTTATAACATTTTTGACATGCGTTCTTCTGGATTTTTTTGTTGTTATTCTGTCTCTCACTGTTCAACTAAACCTACCACTTCGGTGGACAGGTGTCTTTTATACAGGTAACAAGGTGAGATTAGAAGCACTCCCTTTAACTTCTATGGGCTAGGTGGGACGTTAGTGTCCCACTCTGTTCAACAGCCAGTGGAATCGCGTGGCGCAAAATACAAATTCCTCAAAAAGGCTATAACTTCAAATTCTCAAACATATGACTATTTTACACCATTTGAAAGATAAGACTCTCGTTAATCCAACCACGATGTCCGATTTCAAAAAGGCTTTACAAAACTCTGGCCCAGAAACTAGAATATGCATATAATTAGTAGATTTGGATAGGAAACACTCTGACGTTTCTAAAACTGTTTGAATGGTGTCTGTGAGTATAACAGAACTCATATAGCAGGCAAAAACCTGAGAAAAAGTTATCCAGGAAGTGGAGGATCTGCGAATTGTAGTTCTTCTTTCTAGTCCCTTTCGAAACTACAGTATCTGTGGGGTTACGATGCACTTCCTAAGGCTTCCATTTGCTGTCAACAGCCTTCAGAAAGTGGCTTGAACATCCTCCTGTCACTGGGCAGATAATAGGAGCTCAGTTACTGAGTGGAATGCCTGGCAACAAAGGGATTGGATATGCTCGATCCCGCGAGCGTGCTGTTCCTTCTTTTTCTCCTTGAATGAATACGCTATTGTCCGGGTTGGAATATTAGCGCAATTTTACCTTAAAAATACCATAAAGATTGATTTTAAACAGCGTTTGACATGCTTCTAAGTACGGTAATGGAACATTTTGACTTTTCGTCTCTGGTACCGCGCTCGCGCGTTATGCCTTTGGATAGTGCTCTGAAGGCACGAACAAAACGGACATAAATATGGAGTATTTCGAACAAAAACAAAATTTCTTGTGGATGTAGCAGTCCTGGGAGTGCATTCTGACGAATATCAGCAAACGTAAGAGAATATTTCTAATACCAATTCTGAGTTTAGGTTGCCCCGAACTTGGCAGGTGTCTGTATAGCTTTCTGTGATGGCGAGCTATGTACTCAGAATATTGAAAAATGTGCTTTCTCCGTAAAGCTATTTTAAAATCTGACACAGCGGTTGCATCCAAGAGTAGTCTATCTATAATTCTTTAAATAATTGTTATATATTTTGTCCACGTTTCTGATGAGTATTTTTGTAAATTACATCCCAGGTGGCATCCCGGAAGTTTTGGTGGGAATACATTTTCTGAACATCACGCGCCAATGTAAAATGCTGTTTTTGGAAATAAATATGAACTTTATCGAACAAAACATACATGTATTGTGTAACATAATGTCCTAGGAGTGTCATCTGATGAAGATTGTCAAAGGTTAGTGCTTCATTTAGCTCTGTTTTGGGTTTTATTGACACGTCCTTGCTTGGAAAATGGCTGTGTGATTATTTTTGTCTATGCACTCTCCTAACATAATCTAAAGTTTTGCTTTCGCTGTAAAGCCTTTTTGAAATCGGACAATGTGGTTACATCAAGAAGAAGTGTATCTTTAAAATGGTGTAAAATAGTTGTATGTTTGAGAAAGTTGAATTATGACATTTGGTTGTTTTTGAATTTGCCGCCCTGATATTTCACTGGCAGTGTCCCGTAGCTAGCATCCCACGTAGCCCATAGAAGTTAAGCCATTTTGCCACAACTTTGGAAGTATGCTTGCGGTCATTTTCCATTTGGAAGACCCATTTGCGACCAACTTCCTGACTGATGTCTTGCGATGTTGCTTCAATATATCCACACAATTTTCCTGCCTCATTATGCCATCTATTGTGTGAAGTGAACCAGTCCCTCCTGCAGCAAAGCCCCCCCCCCCCGTGCTTCATGGTTGGGATGGTGTCCTTCGGCTTGCAAGCCTCCCCCCTTTTTCCTCCAAACCCAACAATGGTTATTATGGCCAAACAGTTCTATTTTTGTTTCATCAGACCAGAGGACATTTCTCCAAAAAGTACGATCTTTGTCCCCATGCGCAAGCGTCCCACCTAGCCCAGAGAGGTTAAGAGTGTGCTCCTAATCTCAGCTTGTTACCTGTATAAAAGACACCTGGGAGCCAGAAATCTTTCTGATTGAGATACTTATTTCCCTGATTAAAATGTAAATCAAGTTATAACATTTTTTGACATGCGTTTTTCTGGATTTCTTTGTTGTTATTCTGTCTCTCACTGTTCAAATAAACCTAGCATTAAAATTATAGACTGATCATTTCTTTGTCAGTGGGCAAACGTACAAAATCAGCAGGGGATCAAATACTTTTTTCCCTCACTGTAAAGGATGAGCTGGTAGCCTGAGAACTACCGATGGATCTCAACTCACTCATCACTTTAGCCATTCAGATCGATGGTTGGCAACGGGAACATAGGAGGGAGAAGAGGTTCGATTGCTGTCCAAATCGCTCACTCAGGGATCCCACCTTGCAGCTGATAAACTCCGTAAGTCCCTGAAAGGATCCGTGCTTACCCGAGTCCCTCCAAGAGCCTCAGGAGACTGCCGATTCACCTCTTCCCGAGCCGATGGAGCTCGGCAGGGCTAGGCTGTCTCCAGCCGAATGCTTATGCAAACTTGAGACCCAGAGTTGTCTGTATTGCAGTACTGCCGGTCATTTTCTGTGTACTTGTCCCTTCAAGAGAGCTATCTTATTCGTTGGAGTGAGTACCCTGTTGGGTCTGAAAGATAATTGTTCCTCTCCCCTTACTCGCCCCCCTCTCTGTGCCACCCTGCTGTGGGGCAACCAGTCCAAGCCTCTCCATGTACTCATTGACTCAGGGGCTGATGTATTTCTCATGGACTCTACCCTGGCGTCCGAGCTGGGCATCCCCACTCAACCCCTCTCCATTCCCATGGGTGTTAGAGCGCTGGACGGGCGCTCTATAGGCCGGGTCACCCACCAGACCACCCCCGTCAGCCTACGAGTGTCAGGGAACCACAGCGAGGATATCCAATTCCTGCTGGTTGAGTCTCCACAGGTTCCCGTGGTATTGGGATTCTCTTGGCTCCAGCGACACAATCCCTCCATTGACTGGGCAACTGGTGCCATTGTGAGCTGGAGCCCATCCTGCCACACTCATTGCCTCAAGTCAACTCTGCCTGCCCTGGGACGTTTTCCTGGGGGCTTGGAAATTTCCCTGGACCTCTCCGTCAGTTCCGCAGAGTACCAGGACCTTCGGGAAGGGTTCAGTAAGACCCGGGCCACTTCGCTTCTGCAGCACCATCCGGTATCCAAGAAGGTCAAGTCGGAGGCACGGGCACGTCGCTATAGGGCCGCGGCTACACCCCCGGAGGCCAAGACCTGCCCCCCCACTCCAAGATCATTAGCCCCTCTGCTATTCTTCCTCTGTTGCCCTGTACCCTCCGTATTTTTCCTACCTTTCTGTGTCTAGTATCAAAACCATGTCTGATTTTTCCTTGTCTTCTGTTTCTAGGCCCATCCCTCCCCCCGTGTCATTGATGGCCAGCCAGTGTACACGGTGAGATGCCTCCTGAGGGTTCAACCACGAGGCAGGGGTTTCCAGTACCTGGTTGACTGGGAGGGTTATGGCCCGGAGGAGAGGTGCTGGGTTCCCGCTAGAGACATTTTGGACCCGGCCCTCATTGCCAACTTTCACCGCCGGCACCCCAGTCAACCAGGTATTCACCCAGGTGGAATGCCAGGTGGCATCCCTAGAATGCTAGAATGGGGGGGGGTACTGTCACACCCTGATCTGTTTCACCTGTCCTTATGCTTGTCTCCACCCCCCTCCAGGTGTTGCCCATTTTCCCATTATCCCCTGTGTGTTTATACCTGTTGTCTCTGTCTGTTTGTTGTGAGTTTGTCTTGTTCGTTCATGCCAACCAGTGGTTTTCCTGTCACCTACAATCGTTTCCCAGCCTCTTTTTCCTCATCCTTCTAGATGTTGAACTCCGCCTGTCCCTGACCCTGAGTCTGCCTGCTGTCCGGTACCTTTGCCTTTCCCTGGATTTTCGACTCCTGCCTGCCTCGGCCTGTCTTTGCCTGCCTCAGTTGCTACAATGAACATGGGTACTTTGCCAGTCTACATCTGGGTCTTACCTTGATTCCTGATAATATCTGCTATTCAAAGGGTGAATGGCCAAGACAAAATATTGAAATGCCTTTGAATGGGGTATGGTAGTAGGTGCCAGGCGCACCGGTTTGTTTCAAGAACTGCAATGCAGCTGGGTTTTTCACACTCAACAGTTTCCCGTGTGTATCAAGAATTGTCCACCACCCAAAGGACATCCAGCCAACTTGACAAAACTATGGGAAGCATTGGAGTTAACATGGGCCAGCATCCCTGTGGATCTTGTAAAGTCCATGCCCTGACAAATTAAGGCTGTTCTGGGGGCAAATGGAGGGGTGCAACTCAATATTAGGAAGTTGTTCTTAATATTTGTACACTCAGTACATGTACTGCTTATGAAGACTTTATGGATTCTCTACAAATTTGTAGGATATCTTTGTTGATTTAATTAAAGTGGGACCATTGAAATGCATTGTATCCCACCAACAAAATATAACTTGAA